>NC_135233.1:379943546-380251046 GCF_051348905.1 Ranitomeya variabilis | reverse complement strand
ACTCATGTTATATCAGCATGCTCTAGGCGCACTAAAAAGCTTGGTAAATCTGTTTCCATTTGCACCTTACCGTCTAAGTTTATTCTATCTGTGACCCTGATTTGCTCTTTGTCATCTATTACCACGGACGCCTATGTCGACTCTGGCGCCGCTTTGAGTCTTATGGATTGGTCCTTTGCCAAACGCTGTGGGTATGATTTAGAGCCTTTGGAGACTCCTATTCCTCTGAAGGGGATTGACTCCACCCCATTGGCTAATAATAAACCACAATACTGGACACAAGTAACTATGCGTATTAATCCGGATCACCAGGAGAATATTCGCTTTCTGGTGCTGTATAATCTACATGATGATTTGGTGCTAGGATTGCCTTGGCTGCAATCTCACAACCCAGTTCTCGACTGGAGAGCTATGTCTGTGTTGAGCTGGGGATGTAAGGGGGCTCATGGGGATGTACCTGTGGTTTCCATTTCATCATCTATTCCCTCTGAAATTCCTGAGTTCCTGTCTGACTATCGTGACGTCTTTGAAGAATCCAAGCTTGGTTCGTTACCTCCGCACCGAGAGTGCGATTGTGCCATAGATTTAATCCCGGGTAGTAAATACCCAAAGGGTCGTTTATTTAATCTGTCTGTGCCTGAACATGCTGCTATGCGAGAATATATAAAGGAGTCCTTGGAAAAGGGACATATTCGTCCATCGTCATCTCCCTTAGGAGCCGGTTTTTTCTTTGTGTCAAAAAAAGACGGCTCTTTGAGACCATGTATTGATTATCGGCTTTTGAATAAAATCACTGTTAAATATCAATACCCATTGCCGTTGCTGACTGATTTGTTTGCTCGCATAAAGGGGGCCAAGTGGTTCTCTAAGATTGACCTTCGTGGGGCGTATAATTTGGTGCGAATCAGGCAGGGGGATGAGTGGAAAACCGCATTTAATACGCCCGAGGGCCACTTTGAGTATTTAGTGATGCCTTTTGGTCTTTCTAATGCTCCGTCAGTTTTCCAGTCCTTTATGCATGATATTTTTCGCGATTATTTGGATAAATTTATGATTGTGTATCTGGATGATATTCTGATTTTTTCGGATGACTGGGACTCTCATGTCCAGCAAGTCAGGAGGGTTTTTCAGGTTTTGCGGTCTAATTCTTTGTGTGTGAAGGGTTCTAAGTGTGTTTTTGGGGTACAGAGGATTTCCTTTTTGGGATATATTTTTTCCCCCTCTTCCATTGAAATGGATCCTGTCAAGGTTCAAGCTATTTGTGATTGGACGCAGCCCTCTTCTCTTAAGAGTCTTCAGAAATTTTTGGGCTTTGCTAACTTTTATCGTCGATTTATTGCTGGTTTTTCGGATATTGCTAAGCCATTGACCGATTTGACTAAGAAGGGTGCTGATGTTGCTGATTGGTCCCCTGATGCTGTGGAGGCCTTTCGGGAGCTTAAGCGCCGTTTTTCCTCTGCCCCTGTGTTGCGTCAGCCTGATGTTGCTCTACCTTTTCAGGTTGAGGTCGACGCTTCTGAGATCGGAGCTGGGGCAGTGTTGTCGCAGAAAAGTTCTGACTGCTCCGTGATGAGGCCTTGTGCCTTCTTTTCCCGTAAATTTTCGCCCGCTGAGCGGAATTATGATGTTGGGAATCGGGAGCTTTTGGCCATGAAGTGGGCTTTTGAGGAGTGGCGCCATTGGCTTGAGGGGGCCAGACATCAGGTGGTGGTATTGACTGACCACAAAAATTTGATTTATCTTGAGACCGCCAGGCGCCTGAATCCTAGACAGGCGCGCTGGTCATTATTTTTCTCTCGGTTTAATTTTGTGGTGTCATACCTACCGGGTTCTAAGAATGTTAAGGCGGATGCCCTTTCTAGGAGTTTTGAGCCTGACTCGCCTGGTAACTCTGAGCCCACAGGTATCCTTAAGGATGGAGTGGTATTGTCAGCCGTTTCTCCAGACCTGCGGCGGGCCTTGCAGGAGTTTCAGGCGGATAGACCTGATCGTTGCCCACCTGATAAACTGTTTGTTCCTGATGATTGGACCAGTAGAGTCATCTCTGAGGTTCATTCTTCTGCGTTGGCAGGTCATCCTGGCATTTTTGGTACCAGGGATTTGGTGGCAAGGTCCTTCTGGTGGCCTTCCCTGTCACGAGATGTGCGAGGCTTTGTGCAGTCTTGTGACGTTTGTGCTCGGGCCAAGCCTTGTTGTTCTCGGGCTAGTGGATTATTGTTGCCCTTGCCTATTCCTAAGAGGCCTTGGACGCACATCTCGATGGATTTTATTTCAGATCTGCCTGTTTCTCAGAAGATGTCTGTCATCTGGGTGGTGTGTGACCGTTTCTCTAAGATGGTCCATTTGGTCCCTCTGCCCAAGTTGCCTTCTTCTTCCGAGTTGGTTCCTCTGTTTTTTCAAAATGTTGTTCGTTTGCATGGTATTCCTGAGAATATCGTTTCTGACAGAGGGACCCAATTCGTGTCTAGATTTTGGCGGGCATTCTGTGCTAGGATGGGCATAGATTTATCTTTTTCGTCCGCTTTCCATCCTCAGACGAATGGCCAGACCGAGCGGATTAATCAGACCCTGGAGACATATCTGAGGTGTTTTGTGTCTGCTGACCAGGATGATTGGGTTGCTTTTTTGCCATTGGCGGAGTTCGCTCTCAATAATCGGGCCAGCTCTGCCACTTTGGTGTCCCCGTTTTTCTGTAATTCAGGGTTTCATCCTCGATTTTCCTCTGGTCAGGTGGAATCTTCGGATTGTCCTGGAGTGGATGCTGTGGTGGAGAGATTGCATCAGATCTGGGGGCAGGTGGTGGACAATTTGAGGTTGTCCCAGGAGAAGACTCAGCTTTTTGCCAACCGCCACCGTCGTGTTGGTCCTCGGCTTTGTGTTGGGGATTTGGTGTGGTTGTCTTCTCGTTTTGTCCCTATGAGGGTCTCTTCTCCTAAGTTTAAGCCTCGGTTCATCGGCCCGTATAAGATATTGGAGATTCTTAACCCTGTTTCCTTCCGTTTGGACCTCCCTGCATCCTTTTCTATTCATAACGTTTTTCATCGGTCATTATTGCGCAGGTATGAGGTACCGGTTGTGCCTTCCGTTGAGCCTCCTGCTCCGGTGTTGGTTGAGGGTGAGTTGGAGTACGTTGTGGAGAAAATCTTAGACTCTCGTGTTTCCAGACGGAGACTCCAGTATCTGGTCAAGTGGAAGGGATACGGCCAGGAGGATAATTCTTGGGTGAATGCATCTGATGTTCATGCCTCTGATCTGGTTCGTGCCTTTCATAGGGCCCATCCTGATCGCCCTGGTGGTTCTGGTGAGGGTTCGGTGCCCCCTCCTTGAGGGGGGGGTACTGTTGTGAATTTGGATTCTGGGCTCCCCCGGTGGCTACTGGTGGAATTGAACTGGTGTCTTCATCTTCTCTGTTCACCTGTTCCCATCAAGATGTGGGAGTCGCTATATAACCTTGCTGCTCTGTTAGTTGCTTGCCGGTCAACAATGTTATCAGAAGCCTCTCTGTGCTTGTTCCTGCTCCTAGACAACTACTAGATAAGTTGGACTCTTGTCCATGTTTGTTTTTGCATTTTTGTTCCAGTTCACAGCTGTAGTTTCGTTACTGTGTCTGGAAAGCTCTTGTGAACAGGAATTGCCACTCTGGTGTTATGAGTTAATGCCAGAGTTTTAAAGTAATTTCTGGATGGTGTTTTGATAGGGTTTTCAGCTGACCATGAAAGTGTCCTTTCTGTCTTCTGCTATGTAGTAAGTGGACCTCAAATTTGCTAAACCTATTTTCATACTACGTTTGTTATTTCATCTTAATTCACCGCCAATACATGTGGGGGGCCTCTGTCTCCTTTCGGGGTATTTCTCTAGAGGTGAGCTAGGACTAATATTTTCCTCTGCTAGCATTATTTAGTCCTCCGGCTGGTGCTGGGCATCTAGAATCAACGTAGGCATGCTACCCGGCCACTGCTAGTTGTGCGTTAGGTTTAGTTCATGGTCAGCTCAGTTCCCATCTTCCAAGAGCTAGTTCCTATATATGCTGATGCTATGTTCTCTTGCCATTGAGATCATGACAGATTGACTTGTAGGCCAGAAACATGTTCGAAGTTGTTAAGAGTTTGAAGTAGGGCTGGCAGGGATGAGTGGGGAGTCGTTAGAAGAAGCAGTATGTTGTCGGCGAACAAAAAAAGTTTATGGGGGACTGACGCTATGTTGACACCCTGTATGTTTGAATTGAGTCGAAGATGTATCGCTAGGGGCTCAAATGCCAGAAGAAATAATAGAGGTGATAAGGGACAGCCTTGGCGAGTGCCTCTATGAATGGAGAAGCGTGTGGAGGAGAAGCCATTGTATCGTACATATGCCGAAGGGGAACTATAAAGAGCATGAATCCATGAGAGGAAGTGATCAGGGAATCCCCATCTTTGCAAGACCGCAAACAGATAAGGCTAAGAAATAGAGTTGAAGGCTTTTTTGATGTCAAGCGATAATAACATGCTTGGTATATTGCGTTGTTTGCAGTGGTGCACCACATGAGAGACCCTTCGTATATTGTCCGATGCTTGTCTATTAGGAACAAAACCCACCTGATCTCTATGTATCAGGGCTCCCAGGCGCGAATTTAGATGTTGAGATAAAATCTTAGCTAATATTTTAAGGTCTACATTTATTAGGGATATTGGTCTATAGTTGGACCATAATAATTGATCGGTATTGGGCTTTGGTATCATAGATACAACTGCTATCAAAGAGGCTCCTCCTGGATTATTACTGTCTCGCAGGGAATTAAAATAGTTGGTAAGATGAGGAATTAGGAGAGAGGCATATTTTTTATAGTATAAGGCCGTAAATCCATCTGGACCAGGTTTTTTATTAACTTTCAGTTGCCGGATGGCCAATTCTATGTCGTTAGGGGAGATAGGTTGGTTTAATAAATCATATTCGAACCAAGAGCTGGGAGAGGAATAGACTCTAAGAAGGTGTCCAGTTCCTCTGAATTGACCGTGGTAGTGGCGCTATATAATTGTTTCAGCTTCTGCTGAAACAGTTGGATAATCTGTTGTGGGTTGGATGTAATTCCTGAAGTTGTATGTAGACGTATTGGGGGGCGGGGTTGGGGTAGACATCTTAATCGACATGCTAAATTGGAAATCTTTTTATTATTGAGAGCATAGAACCGTTGTTGAGACCAGCGTATGGCTCTGGCTGCATTTTCAGATAAGCATAGATCGAGTTGTGTTCGAGCATGAGAGAGGTCTTTGTATGTGGTAAGTGAGGGTGAACTCTTCAACTGGGTTTCCAGCACTGATACCCTGTCTTCCAATTCAGCTATCCTCGCACCTCTGTCTTTTTTCTTACAAGAGGCCTCTTGAATACAGAAACCTCTCAACACTGCCTTATGAGCTTCCCATAAGGAAATTGGTGAAGAAGCCGATTGGAGGTTTAAAGAAAAATGTTCTTCAAGGTGATTTCTGAGTTCTTGAGCGGTTTCAGGGTAGGAGAGCAGAGAATCATTCAAAGTCCAGTTAAATGAGCGAGGTTTAGGATGTAGTGTAGTACATACGAGTTGAATTGGGGAATGATCAGACCACGGGGTATAGAGAATGGAAATGTTTGAGACATTTGGAATAAAGGGGGATGAACAAAGATATGATCTATTCTAGTATAGACTAAATGACGAGGGGAAAAATACGTATAATCTTTATCCGGAAGTAAGTCCCTCCATAGGTCTACCCAGTGATATTGAGAAAGAAGTTTGTTAAGAGAGGTCGAGTCCGCCGTGGGATATGGCGGTGGGGGGGTAGGAGATCGTGTACTGGCAGACCTATCGAGGCTAGATTTAAGTATGCACTTGGAATCACCACATAGTAATGTGATAGAAATATATATATCATGTAGATCTCACTTGCATGTATACTCCTCTATAATCAAATATATACTTATATGATCACAACTAATATAACCTAGACAGATCATAAAATGGCTGACTTGAACTAATATAAACCAGACAGATCATATGGGGTTTTCCATCCCTAAAAGCGGAATGATGTCAGATGTCTGATGACTGCTGATCAAATGTCTCAGCTTAATCAGCAGTCATATGAGTATTAATCACAATATTCCATATATGTTTAGATAACCAATGACAGAGGAGCTAGACAATATGGTAATTAACTAACCACCCCTGACAACCCCTAACCACTCCTTTCTATGTGAAAATATAAAACTATGTATGTACAATAAAGATTCAGTATTGATGGAATGTTGTTCTGTCACAGTTGTGTACAGTCCATTCTTGATGAGCGCTCAAAATACTCAGTCTAATTGGGAGCGGCCACAGCACACACAGGGATATATTTATCCAACCCTAATATTTCCATAACAGAATGGCACCCAACGGCTCGGATGAAACGCACGGGATCCTTCTAACCGGAGATACGGAAGCTATAGCTGTGGCCTGGCACAGGGGCAGGAGACTGCGCAGCTCCATAAGTAAGGTAAGAAAATGTTATCATCTTACCTGAAAGTCCCCTGTGCCCAGTCCTTGTCTATGCTTCTTGCCGGTAAGATGTGGTCACAAATTCCCAGGTAGTGTAAAAAATCCGTAGCCACGAATCCACCCTGGGAGGTGTCTGCTGTGGACCGTGTATGTTTTATGTAAAATCCGAGAGAGGAAGGAAAAGTGACTTTTGTTTATGGTGGCTGGGTAACAGACAGCAGGAGTTCAAATCGCTGAGTAAGCTATCACAGATTCCCGTGCAAGAGGAAAGGAACAGGTAGTTCCGGAGCAGGTGGCTCCAGAATCCAGGCTCGGATGGTGATAGATTACAGGGGCTGCCACAGATTCCCGTAGTGCCGGCGATCCAGTCAGGACGTCCGGACCGGGGTGGTAGATTTCCCGCTTGTTGTGCTTCTCAAGCACTCAGGTGGCCCGGGCGCAGGTGCGTCCAGTGCGATTGGCAGTAGTCTGTTCCCAGCGCAACCTGCATGTGTCACAGAATTTAAAAGGGCATCTCTCGGATTGTCTATCTGTCTGTTTGTGTCATGTACTATTGCCGCTTTAAGAAGCAGAAATAGTTCTCTTGTCCGAACTTCCTCTTTCTCCGTGCTGTTTAGCAGAGAGATATGCATTGTAAATCAAACTGTCACAGTTTTTTTTCTCTGACTGTTTTCAGCTGCAATGCTGGGTATGTGTAGTTTTTTGTGAAGAAGTGAAATTTAAATTGTATCTATCATTTTTTTGATGTGACCTACGTGTTTTCAGAAACGTGATTTTAGTGACATTTGATATTATGGCAATGGCATACAGCGACGGATTAAAAAGAGGAAGTGTGTCTCTGACTGCATTTGAGCGCAGAGATTCTAAAGGAAAAAAAAAAAAAAGAGAAAAGCCGTTTTAATTATTAATTTTTTTTTACTCTCTTAAAGGGTCTTTCTTTTTGCGGCATTTTAAAGTTTTTAATTAAGTTTTCCTCAATCTTCAATCTCTTTACCTTTTTATTTTTTTATTTATTTTATTTTTGGAAAAAAAAATTTTTTTTTCCTCTTGTATCAAAGTTTTGAGTTTTTGGTTGTGAACTAAGTTTTTGACGGTTTTTCGTATCGTTTTGAGTTTTTCTTAGTGGTTTATATACTCATTTTTAAAAGTTTTTTTTAGTACTGTTTTCTTTTCTCATTTTTGTGTGTTTTTCATTTTCATTTTTTGCTTTTGCTATGGGGAATAAAGTGGCCGAGCAACAGGAAAGTCTTTTTACTTCCTGATGAGAAAACAGCCCCTAGATAGTGACAGAATACGAAGGTGTTAAGTATGTGAAGATTTTTGGAAGGTATAAAGTACGTGAAATTCATTAGAATGGCAGACTTCAAGCTGCGGAGTGGCATGACGTAGAAAGGAAAATTGGGGAAGTTAGCTGATGTTAGATTGCTGAAAACTAATACATGGTATGAAGTGGCAGCAGAGCTTACATCGTTTAGGTGGTACAGAAAGTTATATGAGCAAACCAGGAAGTGATTTTTGTGGGTATGAGACGGGAGAATCTGCGCAGTCTGCTTTTAGCAGAATCCATGGTATAGGTAGTTATTTTTGCACAGTATGTGGTGCGCCCCGTCTCTCCCTACAGGGAGAAGGCATAATTGCTCCTCTCTATTATTCTTGTTGTTCTCATCTATCCTCTTTTTTTCTCTGTCAGTCTTTTTCTCTCCGCATTCTCTCTCCTCTCTCTCTCTCTCTCTCTCTCTTCCCCTCTCTATCTCTCTCCTCCTACTATTCCTTTCTCTCACTCATCACCCCCTCCTCCTTCTTCTTCCTCTTTTTTCCTCCGTGTTGCCGGCTGGGCCAACGCCCAATTCAAACAATATGGTGCTTACAGCACAAGGTGTCCCTGACACAGTCCAGCCATTGCCAGTTGTGATATCGGGGAAAGAAGGTGAAAGCCCCCCCCTACAGTGGGCAGCCCTAGACACGTCAGGTAGCAGACAGCTCAGCCCTGGGTGCAGAGGGGGGAGGAGTGATATCAGAACGAGCTCACTGACAGATCCTCCGTTACCTCATTTCACAGTCAACAATATTGTAACCCTTAAGGTTTTACATGAACTTTGATATCACCATGTATTGATAATGTACAGCTTCAGCACCGGTCAGAGCTGCCTACATCCACATTCACACCAACATGAAACTATAAGCCTAATCCATCATAGCTTCAGCAAGGGGGGAGACATCCTCACATAAAAAAAGCAACTTCTAAGTCCAAAATCAGCCAGTGTATGACCCCAGTACAAGCCATCACAACTATTCCTCTGATGAAGATGAAGAGGGAACATCATACATGCTGTCCAGTACTAGGAAAAGAAACCCACAGGCACCAAGAATGCAGGGGCAGATAGAGGCACCACCATTACACTATGTGCACTGCACTTCAAGTCAGGTGACAATAGTCCAGACCCAGGGATGCATCACATGCCATTTTACCGAAGAATGTAGCAGAAGCAGCAAACATATGCAGCCAGCTGGAATGATCTCTGGGCCATGAATGAAAATAGAAGCAGGTGATGCACTCTGGCCAATCATGAAGGAACAATTCAAACTTCCAGCAGAATCAGATGTACACGCTTGGGAGTCAGGGCCACAGCTAATTGAACAACTCAGAGAGTGGGCCAAAGGCAGATTGGCAGGACAAGCCATGACATGAGCCAAGATAAGACAGAGTCTGTAAAGAAGTTTCATGGCAGAGTAATGCAAGTATTCCAAGACTTGGGCTTCACCATTCATGACCAGATACACAGGCCTTTGGGCATGGACTGAGACAGCCAATCAGGAAACCACTGATAGTGGCTAGGCCTGAGAACAGGTCAATAGCAGTGGACTGACCCAGAAAAAAATGTTTTATGTGCGCCTAGGAGACTGTTCAATGCCAATTGTCACCAAAACTGCCGCTATTATAGCACCACAAAGAGCGTGAAGAAGGAGCGGGTGCCGTGCTGCTGAGAACGCCAGAAGGGGAGCCAGAGGTGAAGACGCTGCAAAGTGCCGACCAACACACCAGAAGAACCGCTGCAGACTCCAGAGAGAAGACACCGACCTCAATAAGGTTAGCAAAGGGGAGAAGATATGCCAGACCAGGGGTAAGAAGTGACGGCAGATGCAGCCGCAGCCCCTGTAACGCCCCAAGACCTTGGGTTGGATGCACCCGCCGGTCTCATGGCACCCCGGGCCTCGTCACGAATGCACCTGCAGGCCCCATCTTACCACCGCAGCATCAATCAGCAGGCCGGACCCCGCAGCCGCTGCAGTACCCATCAAGGGATTGAGTCACAACCAGGGGTGCAGAAGACAGCCCCTCTCATGGTGACCACTGACCTGGAAGCCCAACCACCTTACAAAGACAGAAGAAGTGTCAAGGGTTACATCTGTGGCAAGTTTGGCCATTTCCAGAACCAGTGCAAAGCACTCACGCCCCCGAAGAGACTGGACTCATGCAACCCAAGAGTTGGTCCAGAGAAACAGGTCAAGGAGGAAGTGCAGAAAGCAGTGAAGTACCCCGTCCATAGGACAGAGGCAAGCAAGCCAGGTCCGCAAGACACTATGCTCCTGACATGTAAAACTTCATCTGCAAGACCACTACCTCAAATTACCCTTAAAATGGATGGCGTTGTCAGATCCAAAGTGGTGCAGCCAGAAGTGTGATGACACCTGTGGAACTCACTGATCCCACCTGCCTATCAGAATCCTCTGTGTCTCGCATGGGCATTGATGGTCAAGTCAGACATTCTCAGCTTACAAAGCCACTGAGCGTGTGCACTCAGCCAGGACACTCTATCCTGTCCCAGTTTGTGGTGTAAAGGACCTGCCACTCAACCTGCTGGGAGCGAACCTACTGCAGAAGCTGAAGGCAACCACAGTGTTCCAGGAAGATGGGACAGTGACACTTTCTTCATCCCTGACCCAAGAAGAGTCATGCTGGCGGTCCTACAAGAACATTAAGCAACCAATGAGGCCTACTCAAGGAGGTACTGGACATAGTACCAGAAAGTCTATGGTCTAAGGGACCCCAGCACGTGAGAAAACCTCAAGTTGCCCCAGTACGGGTGTCACTCAAGCCATGTACCCCGTACCCTCGTAAGGCCCAGGCCAGGCCTAGAGTCAAGCTGCCTCTCACCAACTGAAGGTCTACCTGGAAATAGGAATCATTGTTCCTCGCAAATCGCCTTGCAATACCCCACTTTTCCCCGTCAAGAAAAAGACTGTAAAACTTCATCTGCAAGACCACTACCTCAAATTACCCTTAAAATGGATGGCGTTGTCAGATCCAAAGTGGTGCAGCCAGAAGTGTGATGACACCTGTGGAACTCACTGATCCCACCTGCCTATCAGAATCCTCTGTGTCTCGCATGGGCATTGATGGTCAAGTCAGACATTCTCAGCTTACAAAGCCACTGAGCATGTGCACTCAGCCAGGACACTCTATCCTGTCCCAGTTTGTGGTGTAAAGGACCTGCCACTCAACCTGCTGGGAGCGAACCTACTGCAGAAGCTGAAGGCAACCACAGTGTTCCAGGAAGATGGGACAGTGACACTTTCTTCATCCCTGACCCAAGAAGAGTCATGCTGGCGGTCCTACAAGAACATTAAGCAACCAATGAGGCCTACTCAAGGAGGTACTGGACATAGTACCAGAAAGTCTATGGTCTAAGGGACCCCAGCACGTGAGAAAACCTCAAGTTGCCCCAGTACGGGTGTCACTCAAGCCATGTACCCCGTACCCTCGTAAGGCCCAGGCCAGGCCTAGAGTCAAGCTGCCTCTCACCAACTGAAGGTCTACCTGGAAATAGGAATCATTGTTCCTCGCAAATCGCCTTGCAATACCCCGCTTTTCCCCGTCAAGAAAAAGACTGTAAAAGGAGAGCCAGCCAAGTTCAGAATGGTATATAACCTGAGAGCTGTGAATGACGCCACAGTGTTTGAAACTGCAATTATGCCGAATCCGCACACTCTGCTCTCAAATGTGTCTGCCACAGCAAAAGTGTTCACAGTGACCGACCTGGCTAATGTTTTCTCCAGTGTTCCCCTTCATCCGGAAGACCAGTTCCTGTTTGCCATAATGCACCAGGGGGGACACCACACATGGACAGTGATGCCACAGTGGGCCCAGAACAGCCCTTCACAGTTCACCAAAGCAATGTCCACAGTTCTCACCAACTGAGTCACAGAACAAGCAGAAGTGACCCTGCTACAATACATGGACAATCTACTCCTTTGTGCAGTTGACTTTGACACGTGTAAAGCCCATTCCTTGTATCTCCTACTCTACCTGGCGGAACGGCACTGCAAGATCTCAAAGAACAAAGTCCAGTGGTGTCTGAAGCAAGTTACGTTCCAGAGACACTGTATTGCTCACCAGGCGAAACACCTGACAGATGACCGGAAGACCACAGTGGAGAAGATGGTCCCTCCGACAACTCCAAAGGTGCTACAGGCCTTCCTTGGTCTAGTTTCATATTGCAGAGCCTGGATCCCTGATGCTTCCGTCCTAATGCAGCCTCTGTGTGAATACGTCAGTGTGACCCCGTTCCTCCAGACAGATGTGGCCTTCAGTTCGTTCAAGAAGTTAAAAGGCTCTGTAGTCTCAGCGCCAGCACTAGGCCTATCTGACTACAAGAAGCCATTCCGTCTCTACTTGATGAGAAGAGAAGGCCTTGCTACTGGAGTCCTGACACAGCTTCAGGGGGGAAAGCAGAGACTTTCGGACTACTTTTCAGCTTGCCTGGATCCAGTTGCAAGGGAAGCCTCTTCCTCCCGCATGAGAGCAGCAGTTGCAGCACACGCCCTCCTGGACAGGACTACTGACATCAGTGGAAAAACCATTGGAAATCCTGGCTCTGCATGACATCTCAGCAATCCTCAACCAAACCCAGCTAAAACATCTCTCCACCGCCAGGCATCTTCGCCTCCAGTGCTCTCTACTCCTGCCCAACAATGTCACCATCTCCAAATGCACAGTCCTCAACCCGTCCACTCTACTCCCACTCCCAAGGGGGGATACAGATACGGATCCTCAGATAAAAAGTCTGATCAAAATCTGCATGATACCTTCTGCAGGGATCTGAATTTGCTCCGGACGGATGTCCATGATTGCTTCAGCATCATGCAACAGGAAACAGCAGGACTACCCAAGGTGGCAGAAGAGCCACTGACCAACCCAGAGTTGATCCTCTATGTGGATGGCTCCAGATTTGCAGATGATGAAGGAAGATTCCACACGGGAGGTGCAGCGACCAGCAATCAAGAGATCCTGTGGTCCAGAAGTCTGCCGCCCAGTCTGTCAGCCCAGGAAGCAGAACTGATAGCGCTGATGAAGGCCTACCAGATGGCAGAAGACAAGACTGAGAAAATGTTTACCGATTCAAGGTACTTGCATGGCATAGCACACGACTTCGGACCCATCTGGGCTGCAAGGGACTTCCTCACAGCAAGCGGAACAACCGTGAAGCATCAATGGAGCCATTAAGGACCTGCTGAACACACTTCAACTTCCAAAAGTGGTGACAATGCTAAAAGTCAAAGCGCATGGAAAACTGAACACAGTAGGGGCACGAGGCAACAACATGGCGGATATGGCAGCCAAAGAAACAGTCAAGGAAAGACAATATGGACAAGTGGAAGAGGTCGTAGAGCCGGACGGCTACTACAGGACGGCTGAAGACAGGAAACCTGACAAGATGACATCCTGGGATCTGCTCAAAAAAGTTGCAAGAGCAAGCCCCAAAGGACAAGAAGGAATGCTGGATGCAGAAGTGAGCAACACATGAAGAAGGAAGGGTATACTAAATGGACTACAAACCCTGTTTACCCCGAAGCATGTACCCTATGGTGGTCCAGTGGGCACATGGGCCCACACACAGATTAAAGACACAGATGAATGATCCGATTGGTGCTTACTGGTTCACTCCAGAAATCTCCACCCTAACAGCCAAGTTCATAAACAGCTGTCTGACCTGTGGCAAATGCAACCCTGGAAGAATGAAGAAAGTTCCCACACATCAACTTGCCAGACCACTGTACCCCCTTCCAAAGGATCCAGATAGACCACATCCAGATGCCGCCAAGTGGAGAATTCGAATATGCCCTTGTGGCCGTGGACATGTTCTCAAGATGACAGCCAGAAGCTTCCCCAGTGAGGAACCAGTCAGCAAAGACTACTGCAAAGAAGCTACTCTCAGAGATGAGATATGCAGCCATGGGGTCCCAGAAGTGATAGAGAGTGACCAGGGACCTGCATTCACAGCAAACCTCACATGAGAGATCTAGTCAGCAGTAGGATCAGACTTAGGCCTACACACTCCCAATCACACTACTCAGTGTTAGGCACACTCCCAGAGGCCCAGAAAAGCTGTCACCATATGAAATTTTGTTTGTGTCTAGTCCCAGGTTAGGGGTATCCTTTCCCTTAGCAGCTGATTATGTAATATGATACTTTGTCTGCTTATGTAATTGAAATCACCAAGAAACTTGCTAACATCCATTCTCGAGTTTTTTTCTTCATTGCCAGATCCAGATTCAGTGTCCGGTATGCACTCCTAGAAGCCAGGAGACTGGGTGTTGGTGAAAAAGCTTGGAAGGAGAACACCACTCGATCCCAGATTTGATGATCCTGCTCAAGTGCTGCTGATGACACCAAACTCTGTGAAACTGGATGGAAGACCCACTTGGATCCACTCATCGCATGGCAAGAAAGCTCCCCTACCAGAAGATGACACCCAAGCCAGAAAGATGTTGCGGCCTGACCGAAAAGATGACCTACCTGATAAAGACTACACATCGCTCACTACACATGCTATTGACTAAGAGACTGATTGCAACGAACCCCCGTTAGGGACAGATCTCCTGACCGCCCATTTGCGAAAAGTCTGTATGGAGTGGGGCACAGGCGTTAGGCTTGTGTCAGTTCGCCAACAGCACAAAAGAGTTGCAGCGCTTTGGGACAGGAGGCTAGGATTAGGGCAAGTGATATCTAAGGGGGGCTTGTGATAGAAATATATATATCATGTAGATCTCACTTGCATGTATACTCCTCTATAATCAAATATATACTTATATGATCACAACTAATATAACCTAGACAGATCATAAAATGGCTGACTTGAACTAATATAAACCAGACAGATCATATGGGGTTTTCCATCCCTAAAAGCGGAATGATGTCAGATGTCTGATGACTGCTGATCAAATGTCTCAGCTTAATCAGCAGTCATATGAGTATTAATCACAATATTCCATATATGTTTAGATAACCAATGACAGAGGAGCTAGACAATATGGTAATTAACTAACCACCCCTGACAACCCCTAACCACTCCTTTCTATGTGAAAATATAAAACTATGTATGTACAATAAAGATTCAGTATTGATGGAATGTTGTTCTGTCACAGTTGTGTACAGTCCATTCTTGATGAGCGCTCAAAATACTCAGTCTAATTGGGAGCGGCCACAGCACACACAGGGATATATTTATCCAACCCTAATATTTCCATAACAGTAACATGGTTCCTTGGGCATGTTCGGAGAGTAATTCGCATAATTGAGAGAAAAAAGCAGTTTGGTGAGTGTTAGGGGCATAGTACGAGACAATGGTCACCAGTTCATCTGAAATGGAACTGTTGTGAATTTGGTTTCTGGGCTCCCCCGGTGGTCACTGGTGGTACTGCACTTGTGTGCTTTATCTCCTCTGTTCACCTGTTTCCATCAGGATGTGGGAGTTTTCTATTTAGCCTTGCTCCTCACTCATTTCTATGCCGGCTAACAATGTAACCAGAAGCCTTTCTGTTCCATGTTCCTGCTCCTAGACTACTATCAGCTAAGTTGGACTTGTAGTCCTATGTTTGTTTGCATTTTTGTTCCAGTTCTCTGTGATAGTATATTTCTGAGACTGGAAGCTCTTGTGAACTGAAATTGCCACTCTGGTGTCATGAGTTGATATTAGAGTCTTAAAGTAATTTCAGGATGGTATTTTGAAAGGGTTTTCAGCTGACCGTGTAGTTCCCTTTTCTGTCTTCCTACTATCTAGTAAGCGGACCTCAATTTGCTAAACCTATCTTCATACTTCGTATGTCAATTTCCTCTGAAATCACCGACAATATATGTGGGGGCTACTGTCTGCCTTTTGGGGAAAATTTCTCTAGAGGTAAGCCAGGTCTGTATTTTCCTCTGCTAGGGTCAGTCAGTTCTCCGGCTGGCGCTGGGCGTCTAGGGATAAAACGTAGGCACGCTACCCGGCCACTGTTAGTTGTTGCGCTAGGTTTAGCTCACGGTCAGCTCGAGTTCCCATCTTCCAAGAGCTAGTCCTTTTGTATGCTTTACTACGTTCTCTTGCCATTGAGAACCATGACAGTTTGGCTGGCCAAGGGTTAAAATAATTGGCAGAAGAAAGGAGAGAAAAGAAGTCTGCAGAGAATTTTTTTTTTTTTTTTTTTTTCCTGAGTTTGCTCATTAGTTGATTCTCTAGCATCTCTGCTTACTGCAGCCTTCGTCTCTCTCTCCTTCTAATCCTTGAATGGTTCTGATTTCACCTGATTAATATGGATCCTCAGAGTTTAGCTACAGGTTTGAATAATCTCGTTATGAAGGTTCAAAGTTTACAGGATTTTGTTATTCATGCTCCTATATCTGAACCTAGAATTCCTTTACCTGAATTTTTCTCCGGGGATAGATCTCGCTTCCAGAATTTCAAACATAATTGTAAATTATTTTTGTCTCTGAGATCTCGCTCCGCTGGAGATCCTGCACAGCAGGTCAGGATTGTAATTTCCTTGCTCCGGGGCGACCCTCAGGATTGGGCATTTGCTTTGGCACCAGGGGATCCTGCGTTGCTCAATGTGGATGCGTTTTTCCTGGCTTTGGGGTTGCTTTATGAGGAACCTCATTTAGAGATTCAGGCTGAAAAAGCTTTGATGGCCCTGTCTCAAGGGCAAGATGAGGCTGAAATATATTGCCAAAAATTTCGTAAGTGGTCTGTGCTTACTCAGTGGAACGAGTGCGCCCTGGCGGCGAATTTCAGAGAGGGTCTCTCTGATGCCATTAAAGATGTTATGGTGGGGTTCCCTGTGCCTACAGGTCTGAATGAGTCCATGACAATGGCTATTCAGATTGATCGGCGTTTGCGGGAGCGCAAACCTGTGCACCATTTGGCGGTGTCTACTGAGAAGGCGCCAGAGATTATGCAATGTGATAGAATTCTGTCCAGAAGCGAACGACAGAATTTTAGGCGAAAAAATGGGTTATGCTTCTATTGTGGTGATTCAACTCATGTTATATCAGCATGCTCTAAACGTACTAAGAAGGTTGATAAGTCTGTTTCAATTGGCACTTTACAGTCTAAGTTTATTCTATCTGTGACCCTGATTTGCTCTTTATCGTCTATTACCGCGGACGCCTATGTCGACTCTGGCGCCGCTTTGAGTCTTATGGATTGGTCCTTTGCCAAACGCTGTGGGTATGATTTAGAGCCTCTGGAAGTTCCTATACCTCTGAAGGGTATTGACTCCACGCCATTGGCTAGTAATAAACCACAATACTGGACACAAGTAACTATGCGTATTAATCCGGATCACCAGGAGATTATTCGCTTCCTTGTGTTGTATAATCTACATGATGTGTTGGTGCTTGGATTGCCATGGCTGCAATCTCATAACCCAGTCCTCGACTGGAAAGCAATGTCTGTGTTAAGCTGGGGATGTCAGGGAACTCATGGGGACGAACCTTTGGTTTCCATTTCGTCATCTATTCCCTCTGAGATTCCGGAATTTTTATCTGATTATCGTGACGTTTTTGAGGAGCCTAAACTTGGTTCACTACCTCCGCACAGAGATTGCGATTGTACTATAGATCTGATTCCGGGCAGTAAGTTTCCTAAGGGTCGTTTATTTAATCTATCTGTGCCTGAACATGCTGCTATGCGGGAATATATTAAGGAGTCCTCGGAAAAGGGACATATTCGTCCTTCGTCATCTCCCTTAGGAGCCGGGTTTTTCTTTGTATCTAAAAAAGATGGCTCTTTGAGGCCGTGTATTGATTATCGGCTTTTGAATAAAATCACGGTTAAATATCAGTATCCTTTGCCACTGCTTACTGATTTGTTTGCTCGAATAAAGGGGGCCAAGTGGTTCTCTAAGATTGATCTTCGTGGGGCGTATAATTTAGTGCGAATTAAGCAGGGGGATGAGTGGAAAACCGCATTTAATACGCCTGAGGGCCATTTTGAGTATTTAGTAATGCCTTTTGGTCTTTCAAATGCCCCTTCAGTCTTTCAGTCTTTTATGCATGACATTTTCCGTGAATATTTGGATAAATTTTTGATTGTGTATCTGGATGATATTTTGATTTTTTCGGATGACTGGGACTCTCATGTCCAACAGGTCAGGAGGGTTTTTCAGGTTTTGCGCTCTAATTCCTTGTGTGTAAAGGGTTCTAAGTGCGTTTTTGGGGTTCAAAAGATTTCGTTTTTGGGGTACATTTTTTCCCCCTCTTCCATTGAGATGGACCCTGTCAAGGTTCAGGCTATTTGTGATTGGACGCAACCCTCTTCTCTTAAGAGCCTTCAGAAGTTTTTGGGCTTTGCTAATTTTTATCGTCGATTTATAACTGGTTTTTCTGATGTTGCTAAACTGTTGACTGATTTGACTAAGAAGGGTGCTGATGTTGCTGATTGGTCCCCTGCTGCTGTGGAGGCCTTTCGGGAGCTTAAGCGCCGCTTTTCTTCCACCCCTGTATTGCGTCAGCCTGATGTTACTCTTCCTTTTCAGGTTGAGGTCGACGCTTCAGAAATCGGAGCTGGGGCGGTTTTGTCGCAGAAAAGTTCCGACTGCTCCGTGATGAGACCTTGTGCGTTCTTTTCTCGTAAATTTTCGCCCGCTGAGCGAAATTATGATATTGGTAATCGGGAGCTCTTGGCTATGAAGTGGGCTTTTGAGGAGTGGCGTCATTGGCTTGAGGGGGCTAGACATCAGGTGGTGGTATTGACCGACCACAAGAATTTGATTTATCTTGAGTCTGCCAGGCGCCTGAATCCTAGACAGGCGCGCTGGTCGTTATTTTTCTCTCGGTTTAATTTTGTGGTTTCTTACCTACCGGGTTCTAAAAATGTGAAGGCGGATGCCCTTTCTAGGAGTTTTGAGCCTGATTCCCCTGGTAATTCTGAACCTACAGGTATCCTTAAGGATGGAGTGATATTATCTGCTGTTTCCCCAGACTTGCGACGGGTCTTGCAGGAGTTTCAGGCGGATAGACCTGATCGTTGCCCGCCTGGTAGAATGTTTGTTCCTGATGATTGGACCAGTAGAGTCATCTCGGAGGTCCATTCTTCTGCGTTAGCAGGTCATCCTGGAATCTTTGGTACCAGGGATTTGGTGGCTAGGTCCTTCTGGTGGCCTTCCCTGTTGCGAGATGTGCGAGGTTTTGTGCAGTCTTGTGATGTTTGTGCTCGGGCCAAGCCTTGTTGTTCTCGGGCTAGTGGATTGTTGTTATCCTTGCCTATTCCGAAGAGGCCTTGGACTCACATCTCCATGGATTTTATTTCTGATTTCCCTGTTTCTCAGAAGATGTCTGTCATCTGGGTGGTGTGTGACCGTTTCTCCAAGATGGTCCATTTGGTTCCCTTGCCTAAATTGCCTTCCTCATCCGAGCTGGTTCCTCTGTTTTTTCAAAATGTGGTTCGCTTGCATGGTATTCCGGAGAATATCGTTTCTGACAGGGGAACCCAATTCGTGTCTAGATTTTGGCGAGCGTTCTGTGCTAGGATGGGCATTGATTTATCTTTTTCGTCTGCTTTCCATCCTCAGACTAATGGCCAGACCGAGCGAACTAATCAGACCTTGGAGACTTATTTGAGGTGTTTTGTGTCTGCGGATCAGGATGATTGGGTTGCCTTTTTGCCCTTGGCGGAGTTTGCCCTCAATAATCGGGCTAGTTCTGCCACCTTGGTTTCTCCTTTCTTCTGTAATTCGGGGTTTCATCCTCGTTTCTCTTCCGGTCAGGTGGAGTCTTCGGATTGTCCTGGAGTGGATGCTGTGGTGGAGAGGTTGCATCAGATTTGGGAGCATGTGGTGGACAATTTGAAGTTGTCCCAGGAGAAGACTCAGGATTTTGCCAACCGCCGTCGTCGTGTTGGTCCTCGTCTTTGTGTTGGGGACTTGGTGTGGTTGTCTTCTCGTTTTGTCCCTATGAAGGTTTCTTCTCCTAAGTTTAAGCCTCGGTTCATCGGCCCGTACAAGATATTGGAGATTCTTAACCCTGTGTCCTTTCGTTTGGACCTCCCTGCATCTTTTTCTATTCATAATGTCTTCCATCGGTCATTGTTGCGCAGGTATGAGGTACCGGTTGTGCTTTCCGTTGAGCCTCCTGCTCCGGTGTTGGTTGAGGGTGAGTTGGAGTACGTTGTCGAGAAGATCTTGGACTCCCGTGTTTCCAGACGGAGACTTCAGTATCTGGTCAAGTGGAAGGGCTACGGTCAGGAGGATAATTCTTGGGTGACAGCCTCTGATGTTCATGCCTCCGATTTGGTCCGTGCCTTTCATAGGGCTCATCCTGATCGCCCTGGTGGTTCTGGTGAGGGTTCGGTGCCCCCTCCTTGAAGGGGGGGTACTGTTGTGAATTTGGTTTCTGGGCTCCCCCGGTGGTCACTGGTGGTACTGCACTTGTGTGCTTTATCTCCTCTGTTCACCTGTTTCCATCAGGATGTGGGAGTTTTCTATTTAGCCTTGCTCCTCACTCATTTCTATGCCGGCCAACAATGTAACCAGAAGCCTTTCTGTTCCATGTTCCTGCTCCTAGACTACTATCAGCTAAGTTGGACTTGTAGTCCTATGTTTGTTTGCATTTTTGTTCCAGTTCTCTGTGATAGTATATTTCTGAGACTGGAAGCTCTTGTGAACTGAAATTGCCACTCTGGTGTCATGAGTTGATATTAGAGTCTTAAAGTAATTTCAGGATGGTATTTTGAAAGGGTTTTCAGCTGACCGTGTAGTTCCCTTTTCTGTCTTCCTACTATCTAGTAAGCGGACCTCAATTTGCTAAACCTATCTTCATACTTCGTATGTCAATTTCCTCTGAAATCACCGACAATATATGTGGGGGCTACTGTCTGCCTTTTGGGGAAAATTTCTCTAGAGGTAAGCCAGGTCTGTATTTTCCTCTGCTAGGGTCAGTCAGTTCTCCGGCTGGCGCTGGGCGTCTAGGGATAAAACGTAGGCACGCTACCCGGCCACTGTTAGTTGTTGCGCTAGGTTTAGCTCACGGTCAGCTCGAGTTCCCATCTTCCAAGAGCTAGTCCTTTTGTATGCTTTACTACGTTCTCTTGCCATTGAGAACCATGACAGTTTGGCTGGCCAAGGGTTAAAATAATTGGCAGAAGAAAGGAGAGAAAAGAAGTCTGCAGAGAATTTTTTTTTTTTTTTTTTTTTTCCTGAGTTTGCTCATTAGTTGATTCTCTAGCATCTCTGCTTACTGCAGCCTTCGTCTCTCTCTCCTTCTAATCCTTGAATGGTTCTGATTTCACCTGATTAATATGGATCCTCAGAGTTTAGCTACAGGTTTGAATAATCTCGTTATGAAGGTTCAAAGTTTACAGGATTTTGTTATTCATGCTCCTATATCTGAACCTAGAATTCCTTTACCTGAATTTTTCTCCGGGGATAGATCTCGCTTCCAGAATTTCAAACATAATTGTAAATTATTTTTGTCTCTGAGATCTCGCTCCGCTGGAGATCCTGCACAGCAGGTCAGGATTGTAATTTCCTTGCTCCGGGGCGACCCTCAGGATTGGGCATTTGCTTTGGCACCAGGGGATCCTGCGTTGCTCAATGTGGATGCGTTTTTCCTGGCTTTGGGGTTGCTTTATGAGGAACCTCATTTAGAGATTCAGGCTGAAAAAGCTTTGATGGCCCTGTCTCAAGGGCAAGATGAGGCTGAAATATATTGCCAAAAATTTCGTAAGTGGTCTGTGCTTACTCAGTGGAACGAGTGCGCCCTGGCGGCGAATTTCAGAGAGGGTCTCTCTGATGCCATTAAAGATGTTATGGTGGGGTTCCCTGTGCCTACAGGTCTGAATGAGTCCATGACAATGGCTATTCAGATTGATCGGCGTTTGCGGGAGCGCAAACCTGTGCACCATTTGGCGGTGTCTACTGAGAAGGCGCCAGAGATTATGCAATGTGATAGAATTCTGTCCAGAAGTGAACGACAGAATTTTAGGCGAAAAAATGGGTTATGCTTCTATTGTGGTGATTCAACTCATGTTATATCAGCATGCTCTAAACGTACTAAGAAGGTTGATAAGTCTGTTTCAATTGGCACTTTACAGTCTAAGTTTATTCTATCTGTGACCCTGATTTGCTCTTTATCGTCTATTACCGCGGACGCCTATGTCGACTCTGGCGCCGCTTTGAGTCTTATGGATTGGTCCTTTGCCAAACGCTGTGGGTATGATTTAGAGCCTCTGGAAGTTCCTATACCTCTGAAGGGTATTGACTCCACGCCATTGGCTAGTAATAAACCACAATACTGGACACAAGTAACTATGCGTATTAATCCGGATCACCAGGAGATTATTCGCTTCCTTGTGTTGTATAATCTACATGATGTGTTGGTGCTTGGATTGCCATGGCTGCAATCTCATAACCCAGTCCTCGACTGGAAAGCAATGTCTGTGTTAAGCTGGGGATGTCAGGGAACTCATGGGGACGAACCTTTGGTTTCCATTTCGTCATCTATTCCCTCTGAGATTCCGGAATTTTTATCTGATTATCGTGACGTTTTTGAGGAGCCTAAACTTGGTTCACTACCTCCGCACAGAGATTGCGATTGTACTATAGATCTGATTCCGGGCAGTAAGTTTCCTAAGGGTCGTTTATTTAATCTATCTGTGCCTGAACATGCTGCTATGCGGGAATATATTAAGGAGTCCTCGGAAAAGGGACATATTCGTCCTTCGTCATCTCCCTTAGGAGCCGGGTTTTTCTTTGTATCTAAAAAAGATGGCTCTTTGAGGCCGTGTATTGATTATCGGCTTTTGAATAAAATCACGGTTAAATATCAGTATCCTTTGCCACTGCTTACTGATTTGTTTGCTCGAATAAAGGGGGCCAAGTGGTTCTCTAAGATTGATCTTCGTGGGGCGTATAATTTAGTGCGAATTAAGCAGGGGGATGAGTGGAAAACCGCATTTAATACGCCTGAGGGCCATTTTGAGTATTTAGTAATGCCTTTTGGTCTTTCAAATGCCCCTTCAGTCTTTCAGTCTTTTATGCATGACATTTTCCGTGAATATTTGGATAAATTTTTGATTGTGTATCTGGATGATATTTTGATTTTTTCGGATGACTGGGACTCTCATGTCCAACAGGTCAGGAGGGTTTTTCAGGTTTTGCGCTCTAATTCCTTGTGTGTAAAGGGTTCTAAGTGCGTTTTTGGGGTTCAAAAGATTTCGTTTTTGGGGTACATTTTTTCCCCCTCTTCCATTGAGATGGACCCTGTCAAGGTTCAGGCTATTTGTGATTGGACGCAACCCTCTTCTCTTAAGAGCCTTCAGAAGTTTTTGGGCTTTGCTAATTTTTATCGTCGATTTATAACTGGTTTTTCTGATGTTGCTAAACTGTTGACTGATTTGACTAAGAAGGGTGCTGATGTTGCTGATTGGTCCCCTGCTGCTGTGGAGGCCTTTCGGGAGCTTAAGCGCCGCTTTTCTTCCACCCCTGTATTGCGTCAGCCTGATGTTACTCTTCCTTTTCAGGTTGAGGTCGACGCTTCAGAAATCGGAGCTGGGGCGGTTTTGTCGCAGAAAAGTTCCGACTGCTCCGTGATGAGACCTTGTGCGTTCTTTTCTCGTAAATTTTCGCCCGCTGAGCGAAATTATGATATTGGTAATCGGGAGCTCTTGGCTATGAAGTGGGCTTTTGAGGAGTGGCGTCATTGGCTTGAGGGGGCTAGACATCAGGTGGTGGTATTGACCGACCACAAGAATTTGATTTATCTTGAGTCTGCCAGGCGCCTGAATCCTAGACAGGCGCGCTGGTCGTTATTTTTCTCTCGGTTTAATTTTGTGGTTTCTTACCTACCGGGTTCTAAAAATGTGAAGGCGGATGCCCTTTCTAGGAGTTTTGAGCCTGATTCCCCTGGTAATTCTGAACCTACAGGTATCCTTAAGGATGGAGTGATATTATCTGCTGTTTCCCCAGACTTGCGACGGGTCTTGCAGGAGTTTCAGGCGGATAGACCTGATCGTTGCCCGCCTGGTAGAATGTTTGTTCCTGATGATTGGACCAGTAGAGTCATCTCGGAGGTCCATTCTTCTGCGTTAGCAGGTCATCCTGGAATCTTTGGTACCAGGGATTTGGTGGCTAGGTCCTTCTGGTGGCCTTCCCTGTCGCGAGATGTGCGAGGTTTTGTGCAGTCTTGTGATGTTTGTGCTCGGGCCAAGCCTTGTTGTTCTCGGGCTAGTGGATTGTTGTTATCCTTGCCTATTCCGAAGAGGCCTTGGACTCACATCTCCATGGATTTTATTTCTGATTTCCCTGTTTCTCAGAAGATGTCTGTCATCTGGGTGGTGTGTGACCGTTTCTCCAAGATGGTCCATTTGGTTCCCTTGCCTAAATTGCCTTCCTCATCCGAGCTGGTTCCTCTGTTTTTTCAAAATGTGGTTCGCTTGCATGGTATTCCGGAGAATATCGTTTCTGACAGGGGAACCCAATTCGTGTCTAGATTTTGGCGAGCGTTCTGTGCTAGGATGGGCATTGATTTATCTTTTTCGTCTGCTTTCCATCCTCAGACTAATGGCCAGACCGAGCGAACTAATCAGACCTTGGAGACTTATTTGAGGTGTTTTGTGTCTGCGGATCAGGATGATTGGGTTGCCTTTTTGCCCTTGGCGGAGTTTGCCCTCAATAATCGGGCTAGTTCTGCCACCTTGGTTTCTCCTTTCTTCTGTAATTCGGGGTTTCATCCTCGTTTCTCTTCCGGTCAGGTGGAGTCTTCGGATTGTCCTGGAATGGATGCTGTGGTGGAGAGGTTGCATCAGATTTGGGAGCATGTGGTGGACAATTTGAAGTTGTCCCAGGAGAAGACTCAGGATTTTGCCAACCGCCGTCGTCGTGTTGGTCCTCGTCTTTGTGTTGGGGACTTGGTGTGGTTGTCTTCTCGTTTTGTCCCTATGAAGGTTTCTTCTCCTAAGTTTAAGCCTCGGTTCATCGGCCCGTACAAGATATTGGAGATTCTTAACCCTGTGTCCTTTCGTTTGGACCTCCCTGCATCTTTTTCTATTCATAATGTCTTCCATCGGTCATTGTTGCGCAGGTATGAGGTACCGGTTGTGCTTTCCGTTGAGCCTCCTGCTCCGGTGTTGGTTGAGGGTGAGTTGGAGTACGTTGTCGAGAAGATCTTGGACTCCCGTGTTTCCAGACGGAGACTTCAGTATCTGGTCAAGTGGAAGGGCTACGGTCAGGAGGATAATTCTTGGGTGACAGCCTCTGATGTTCATGCCTCCGATTTGGTCCGTGCCTTTCATAGGGCTCATCCTGATCGCCCTGGTGGTTCTGGTGAGGGTTCGGTGCCCCCTCCTTGAAGGGGGGGTACTGTTGTGAATTTGGTTTCTGGGCTCCCCCGGTGGTCACTGGTGGTACTGCACTTGTGTGCTTTATCTCCTCTGTTCACCTGTTTCCATCAGGATGTGGGAGTTTTCTATTTAGCCTTGCTCCTCACTCATTTCTATGCCGGCCAACAATGTAACCAGAAGCCTTTCTGTTCCATGTTCCTGCTCCTAGACTACTATCAGCTAAGTTGGACTTGTAGTCCTATGTTTGTTTGCATTTTTGTTCCAGTTCTCTGTGATAGTATATTTCTGAGACTGGAAGCTCTTGTGAACTGAAATTGCCACTCTAGTGTCATGAGTTGATATTAGAGTCTTAAAGTAATTTCAGGATGGTATTTTGAAAGGGTTTTCAGCTGACCGTGTAGTTCCCTTTTCTGTCTTCCTACTATCTAGTAAGCGGACCTCAATTTGCTAAACCTATCTTCATACTTCGTATGTCAATTTCCTCTGAAATCACCGACAATATATGTGGGGGCTACTGTCTGCCTTTTGGGGAAAATTTCTCTAGAGGTAAGCCAGGTCTGTATTTTCCTCTGCTAGGGTCAGTCAGTTCTCCGGCTGGCGCTGGGCGTCTAGGGATAAAACGTAGGCACGCTACCCGGCCACTGTTAGTTGTTGCGCTAGGTTTAGCTCACGGTCAGCTCGAGTTCCCATCTTCCAAGAGCTAGTCCTTTTGTATGCTTTACTACGTTCTCTTGCCATTGAGAACCATGACATGGAACCTGTTATAATTAAGTAACGACCTTCTTTGTCAGCAACTGAAAATTTAAAGACGAAAGGGACTGACCTTTTAAAACAAATGGCGACGCCTTTAGTTTTATTCGAGGCGTTTGCTAAATAAAATAACGGGTAGGAGGCTGACAGAAATTTTGGATAGGAGCTGGCCGAGAAGTGCGTCTCCTGGAGGCAGACCACATCGGCCTGTTGGGACCTATAATAGCGAAAGGCCTTGGTACGTTTATGCGGGGAATTAAGGCCACGCACATTATGAGAAATGATCATTAGCGCAATGGTAAATAGACTATAGACTCGCTTATGGTAGCTATCAGTCATGACTTTGGGCAGGAGATGAAAGAAACTTTTTGGCATGGGTAAAATAGAAGCTTTACACTCGGGTGGAAAATGGGGAAGAAATATTGGGTGGTTAGGGCATCATATATAGGGTGGGTCAGGTACAACAGGAATCTAGGGATAAAAAGGATAACTTCAACATTGGCTAAGCACAACGTGCTGAGCAGCAGTGTATAGAGACACTGTAGGGACATATGGATTTGTCAGGGACAGCGCAGTTTAAAGTATAACTAGTAAATATGGCATATAGGTAGGGTGGGGTGGGTTAGAGAAAGCTGGGTATGTGGAACACTAGTATAACTTAACATAGTACTGGGTCAACATCGGAGCTGCCAACAGAGCTAACCTCCTGCAGGTAGCCACAAGGAGAGATAATTCAACCGTTATAAAAATACTATATTCACTACATAACGTATATTCAACAGCGAATAATAGGAATAGGAATAAATCATTGATGCATAGTAGGAGAAATAAACGTTCACAAGTACTTGTGGTGGATAGGGTAACCTATCAAGTCTTGATATTGAATAAGTGTCTAGTTAAGGCTGTGCGTTCTGGAAAGTCCTAAAAAATAAACTGAAAAGTCAATCATAAATCATAGTATGTAAAGACAATAGTAAATGTGGCGCCCCTAGGGGTATTTGCCACAAAAATAGTTATTGACACAAATAAATGTTAAAATAGCAAGACTGCACTACCATCTCCGGCCAGAAGGGGGAGCTCCAGAGATTCCCCTTGATCTATTCTGGTCTGAGAAAAAGATTGGCAGTTGGGTTGAGGAGCTGAAAGTGAGAGGTCGTATAACTGAGCTCCTAACAGCCCTATGACGGATTATAGGCCCGTAATACCGATAGTAAGAAAAGAGGAATAGAGAAAAAGGACATTGTGAGAACCGGGTAGCAATAACCTCTACCCAGAATAGGCGCAGAGACGGATACCGGATCCGTGGCTATATTCATTATATATAATACAGCAACCGGAAGGAAGTGAGGTGATATCAGCTTCACCAGGGTAAGACGCAGCAACAGACACAGAGTTCAGCAGTACTCCCAGAGGGGGTAAGCTGACAAAAAAGGACTCGGGTTGTCCGTCAAACCAGAGCACAGAAGAGACAGATTGGGTCGGCAGCCAGTTCACAAACAGCAGCAGGACCATACAGAAACTGCGCATAATAAGAGGTGGAAATCCTGACAGGGTCCAAAGTAATTCAGGGTTCTTATACAGATTCCGGTGACAGTATTGGTGGCAAATCCCTTTTTGTTGAAGTAAATTGGTTAAACGTTTCAACGCCTCAGTCTTTCATTTGGACAATAGCCATCGGTCCAGGATCGGGGCCATCACAGCTGAGAAGACCTGCTGCTGACCAAGTAATTGTCTGTTCCTTCATGATATCCCTTACACTGTGCATCGGCTGAGGCCACAGCACCAGGTCAAGCCACTAGTGACATCCCCCTTAAGAGACGGACTTCATTGATCTGGTGCTGGGTACCTCGGTCTCCCGGGCGTCACAACTGGCGTCACGAACAGGATTGAGCCAGCCCGTACACCGGGTATTGTGTGCCATAATTGGAGTCTGAAACTGTGAAAATTTGGATGAAAAATCTTGGAAATTGACTTTGTTAAAGAAAATCCCGTTCCCCATTGAAAACTATTGAAAGTGACTTTTCTCCATTGGTTATAATGGGATAAAAATGGCTGCCATCCCCTGAAGTAATCATCTCATAACTGTCAGGCACAAAACTGTTAATCGAGCTACGTCATTACCCAAGCCCCAGTCTAACTGAAAAACTTCAAAATCCACCATCACAGAGCGTGCGGCAGTTAGAGGCAGCAGGGGGCATGTCATTGTCATCCTGCTGCACAGAGGAACGAATCTACATTATCTAGACGGAAGCTGGGACTGGAGGGGTCTGGATTAACTAAGGTGGTACAGTATGTCGCAGCACGGAGACGCCACAGCATCCGGCGACGCTAATGCAGCTGAAAGACAGAGTGTCGATAGAGAGCCTGGCAGCGCAGCAGTGCAAGGAGTGGTGCCCATCATGGCGGTGTTAATGCCATTTACCCCGGGTGGCCCGTGGCTTCCAATGTATGAAGGTGAACCTAATACCCTTGACTGTTTCAGGGAAAAGATGCTGGCTCATTTTGATATGTTCCCTGTGGGTGAAGCTCAGCGTGTTAGTCTCCTGATGATGCAGTTAAGTGGCCATGCTAAGCGAGAAGTCACGGCATGGGCAACTGATCTAAAAGGTACTGTTGAACGCATATTTGCTGGATTAAAAGCTACATTTGAAACCACTGCCAGCAGCAAAGCTAAAGTACGATTCTTTAATTGCAAACAAAAAGCTAATGAGGGCGTGAGAGATTTTGCCTTAAACCTGCAGGAAGCCCTTAAATCACTTACACTGGCTGAACCCATTTTTAACACAGGAGCCGATAAACTGCTAAGAGATCAATTTATTGAGGGACTCTACACCCCTTCTCACCGGGGGCATGTGAGTATGCTTGTTTTTAAGAACCCTGAATTGACATTTGCCCAATTAAAGGAGAGTGCTATACGTCTCCAGCTGGCAGAGGCACCTCGGGATCAGGATCTCACACAACCCATGGCAGATGCACTTCAGCAACGGGGAATGCCAGTGACATCAGCTACGTCCGGTGTCAGTGCTAAGTCCCTGGGGCCCATTACTAATGAGGCTCTTCAGCAAAAGCTTGACTCTTTAACTGATGTTGTTGCTTCAATGGCTAAAAAAAAAACCATAAGAGGACAAAAAAAACTCCACTATTCAAGACAAAAAAAACCATGCACAGGCAGAGATGTTTACCTGTCTGAGGCCTCCAACTAATTACACTAACCAAAGTGCAGCAGACCCAAGTTAAGATGGTGGATGACAGATGCACAGGTGCAATAATACCGATACTGCAGCCAGCCTACAATCAGGATTTGGCCGCCTGGCACACCTGTGCAAAAATGATCTGTATGTGGCATGTTCACACAGAAATACAAAGCATATGGCTGTGGCCTATTAGTAACGCCATATATCGGGCCAGCCATTGCTATCATGCATCCTGTGTGAACAGAGGCCACAGTATACAGAGCCATCTAGGGTCCAGCTGCACCCTGAAAAAATGACGTGTCCAAAAACATAACAATGTATGTAAGGTATTAGTTGGTATTATGGCCACAATACTGTAAGCCGGCAACCCGCGTCAAGGGTCCTCACATATTGCCGGTCCTAACGCTAACAACAAGAAAAAAAAACCATAAGAGGACAAAAAAAACTCCACTATTCAAGACAAAAAAAAACATGCACAGGCAGAGATGTTTACCTGTCTGAGGCCTCCAACTAATTACACTAACCAAAGTGCAGCAGACCCAAGTTAAGATGGTGGATGACAGATGCACAGGTGCAATAATACGTTTTTTTTTCTTGTTGTTAGCGTTAGGACATGCCACATACAGATCATTTTTGCACAGGTGTGCCAGGCGGCCAAATGCCCTGTGCAAAAATGATCTGTATGTGGCATGTCCTAACGCTAACAACAAGAAAAAAAAACGTATTATTGCACCTGTGCATCTGTCATCCACCATCTTAACTTGGGTCTGCTGCACTTTGGTTAGTGTAATTAGTTGGAGGCCTCAGACAGGTAAACATCTCTGCCTGTGCATGTTTTTTTTTGTCTTGAATAGTGGAGTTTTTTTTGTCCTCTTATGGTTTTTTTTTCTTGTTGTTAGCGTTAGGACCGGCAATATGTGAGGACCCTTGACGCGGGTTGCCGGCTTACAGTATTGTGGCCATAATACCAACTAATACCTTACATACATTGTTATGTTTTTGGACACGTCATTTTTTCAGGGTGCAGCTGGACCCTAGATGGCTCTGTATACTGTGGCCTCTGTTCACACAGGATGCATGATAGCAATGGCTGGCCCGATATATGGCGTTACTAATAGGCCACAGCCATATGCTTTGTATTTCTGTGTGAACATGCCACATACAGATCATTTTTGCACAGGTGTGCCAGGCGGCCAAATCCTGATTGTAGGCTGGCTGCAGTATCGGTATTATTGCACCTGTGCATCTGTCATCCACCATCTTAACTTGGGTCTGCTGCACTTTGGTTAGTGTAAATAGTTGGAGGCTTCAATGGCTAAAACCATGCAGGAGATGAGAGAACCCAAGATGGAGTTGGAAAACCGTAGAGAGGATGTTCCATGGATGAGGTCCCGGAGATACCCGACATGGAGAGGACGACCCCGTGACCGCTACCAACCGGATGGACAGCCCATTTGCCGCCATTGCCAGCAGCCAGGCCACTTCGCACGAAATTGTGATTTAAACGGGAATCCCCTGGGAATGCGGGCCGCTTCGCAGGAATGAATTTTCAAGGCCCAACACCCTGGCACGACAGGTACATCGGAGGACGACCTATCATCCCTATCGTGCTGGACGGAATTCCCCTCAACGCTTTGCTGGATACAGGTTCCCAGATTTCATCTATACCATATATCCTTTATAAGAGGTACTGGGCTGAGGTAGATATTGATGAAGGACCCTCTGATGTTGAACTAAATATATGGGCCAGTAATGGTAAGTTGGTACCGAAACTAGGATTCAGGGAGATGACCATAAAGATTGGTAAAGCAGAATTGAAGAAACAGGGTATAATTGTTGTTGATGTTGACCGACAGAACTGTGAACCAACTGTATTGATAGGAATGAATGTGTTAGAGAACTGCTTTTCCGAAGTTATTTCTGTCTTACAACAAATAGCTGAAACTGCCCGATCCTGCCAGCAGAGAGTTCTCCGGAGGGAAATAAAAGTATTAATGTTAAGGCAACAGATAGAAGTTGCAGGTGGAGAAATCGGCAGTGTGAGGGTGAGTGATCCAACGTCTATTGTAATCCCACCAAAAACAGAAATGCTGGTATGGTGTAGAGCGGCCATTGGTACTAAAGGACGAGACTATCAAGCCTTAATAGAACCATCATACACCGACAGCAGACCCACTATACTCACGGCACGAGGGGTGGTCGAGGTACACCGGGGACGGGTGCCGGTACGACTTTTGAACTGTGGAGAGGAAGAGGTCACTTTGCCAAGGTACGCTACAGTGGCAAAGTTATATACTGTTGACAACAATGCCATCACAACCGTTGAGCCTTTAGAATCGACCTGTCAGGTGGAAAATAACGGCTCAGATGGAGAATCGGAGGATTGGTGCCAACAGCTAGACGTGGGTGTAGATTCAACACCTACCCATCAAAGACAAGGGGTATATAGATTAGTGACGGAATATGAACAGGTCTTCAGTAAACACCCATTGGACTTCGGACGGATAGAAGGGGTGGAACATACAATCCCCACCGGTGACCATCCCCCGATAAAAGAAAGATATAGGCCCATACCACCCGCTCACTATCAATGTGCGAAGGACATGCTGAGAGAGATGAAACAGGCCGGGGTAATAAGAGATAGTTGTAGCCCTTGGGCGGCCTCTCTGGTGATTGTCAAAAAAAAGGACGGAACCATGAGAATGTGAGTAGACTACCGGCGGATTAATAACATCACCCATAAAGACGCCTATCCCTTGCCTAGGATAGAAGAGTCCTTGACTGCTTTGAAATCTGCTAATTATTTTTCCACCTTAGACTTAACAAGCGGGTATTGGCAAGTCCCTGTGGCTGAGAGAGATAAAGAAAAAACGGCATTCACCACACCAATGGGTTTAAGCGAATTTAATTGCATGCCGTTCGGACTCTGCAACGCATCCGGTACTTTCCAGCGACTGATGGAATGTTGCCTCGGACACAAGAACTTCGAGACCGTCCTCCTGTACCTAGATGATGTGATCGTCTACTCAAAGACTTACGAACAGCACTTAACAGACCTGGCAGAGGTGTTCGAAGCCTTATCCAAGTATGGTATGAAAATCAAACCATCCAAATGTCACCTTCTCAAGCCAAAGGTACAATACTTAGGGCACATCGTGAGTTCGGAGGGAGTAGCACCGGATCCCGAGAAAATAACTGCCATAAGGGATTGGCCAAGACCTACCAACGCAAAAGAAGTGAGGCAATTCTTGGGATTAGTGGGTTACTATCGTAGATTTATAAAAGGATTTACCAAATTGGCAGCGCCCTTGCAAGATACTTTGATAGGGCAGACGAAGAAACCTTCAAACCGAAACCCTCCTTTTCAGTGGAACGACGAAAGAGAAGACTCCTTTGAACAACTAAAGAAGGCACTAACCGGAGAAGAAGTTCTGGCGTACCCGGATTACCATCAACCTTTCATCCTCTACACCGATGCCAGTAATGTGGGATTGGGAGCGGTGCTGTCACAAAAGCAAGAAGGTCGGGAGAAAGTCATCGCCTTTGCAAGTAGAAAACTCCGGCCTACTGAAAGAAATTTTGAAAATTATAGTTCCTTCAAATTGGAGCTACTGGCAGTAGTTTGGGCTGTGACTGAACGTTTCAAACACTATTTGACCGGTGCAGAATTTATTGTCTATACTGACAACAATCCATTGACCCACCTAGACATGGCTAAATTAGGTGCGTTAGAACAGCGATGGATAGCCCGGTTATCTAATTACAACTTCGTGATCAAGTATCGAGCAGGTCGCAAGAATGGAAATGCCGATGCCCTATCCCGGATGCCACACTCGAGAGATGTAGAAGAAGAAACAGGGAAGCTTGAAGAAATTGAACTACCAGCCTTTCATCAGCCCAAGGCAAAACATCGTCAATCAAATACCTATCAGAAACAACAAGAAGTGAATTTTAATCCGTTAGCACACCATAGATGGGCTGACACCCAAGATAGCAATCCGACTGTGAAGATAGTGAAGGAACTATTGATTGAGCAGAGTGCATATCCCGATGAGGATGCCCCAGAAGAGACGCATCAACTCTGGAAAGAGAGAGGCAAAATGTTCCTGTATCAAGGGAAACTCTGTAGAAGATACACCAATCCGAAAACACATGAATTGGTCTGGCAGATTATCGTGCCTAAACAAGATGTGAGGATGGTCCTCGAGGCTTACCACAATGGTGCTGGTCACTTTGGTTGGAAAAAGCTAGAAGTACTTCTGAGAGAGAGATTTTACTGGGTCGGGATGAGAAAATCAATCGAACAGTGGTGTAGAAACTGTGGCCCGTGCAACCTCAGAAGGAACGATCAAAAGAGCCAAAGAGCACCACTGCAGCCCATAATCACCAAACAACCACTCGAACTGGTAGCCATGGACCACGTGAAGTTGACACCGAGCCGGTCCGGTTACGTCTATGCCTTGACCATCGTGGACCATTATTCGCGCTTCTTGGTAGTAGTACCTGTAAAAGATCTGACTGCAAAAATGGCAGCCAAAGCGTTCCAAACGTACTTTTGTAGACCCCATGGATATCCGGAACAGGTTCTCACTGACCAGGGTACAGCCTTTGAATCAGAGATATTCAGAGAATTCTGTAATATGTATGGTTGCAAAAAGATCCGGACGACGGCCTATCATCCGCAAACAAACGGCTTATGTGAGAAGATGAACCATATTGTGATAGACCTACTAAAGACTTTACCTGAAACGGAAAGGAATCAATGGCCAGAGAAATTGCCTGACTTGGTGGATCTGTATAATCATGTCCCGGTGAGCTCTACCAACTGCACCCCAGCTTATCTTATGCATGCAAGACCCGGCCAATTACCAATCGATCTAGAAATGGGAATACTGAAACCAGACGCAGAAGTTCAAGACTCCAATTGGGATGTCGTACGGCAAAAGCAGTATCGCCAAGTGCAAGAGAGTGTGGAAAGAAGCCTCAAGCAAACCAGAGAAAGACAAGAGCGAACTTTCAATCAGAATGCTCTAGCAACTCCATTAAGACCGGGTGACCAAGTACTCAAGAGGAATCGTCGAACCAATAAACTGGATAATCAATGGGAAGCCGTACCCTACACAGTTTTACCAACAAGAATGGATAATCCTAAAATGTGTCTCATTAGCAAAAACGGAGGTTTAACATCTGTACTAGTGTCAAGAGACAATCTTAAATTATGTCCGGAAACTTTGAAAGAGCCAGAAGTTGTCCAGCCAGAATCAGAAGTTATTCAACCTATACAGGTTCAACCAGTAAAGGAAAAAGAGGAGGAAATGTATCACACCTGTATAGGAGACTTTCCTAAAACCTTACTAACATACCATGGTGCAGTAGTGGTTCCCATGGTGGCCTTTTATCCAACACCGAATCCAATATTAGAAGTCCCAAGACAGGAAGAGGCTGACCCCGTACTACAAGAGGTTCCAGGTCAGGAAGAACAGATTCCTGATCAGAGTGATCCCATTCAAGGTGGACTTGCCAACCCCATAGTGGGGGAATTATTTTTAGCAGAGAGGGCAGATACTATATCCGCAGTAGACAGTAGTACACCACATAAAGAGACACTGCTATTACGTAGATCCCAGCGTAGTACCCGGGGTCAATTACCGGCCAGGTATGCGGATTACCAACTATAAGACTATAGTCATTGTTATTGTTCTGTAACGTTTAAGCCCAGTACCTACAGAGACTTACCTGTATGAACTTCTTGCATATTCTTGAACTTTTTATCAGCCCGGAAACACTAAATCAAAGCTCCGGAAAGACTGCTTTGTGAACTTTGCTTCCTAGTGCCTTCAAGGATAGAACTGTATTAATGGACGCTATTTGAAGTGACTTTTTACAGAATTCCATTTTTTTTTTTTGTTTCTTTGAGTGTTTTTTGTAACTTTTCATTTTTAAGACTCTGTATATATCAATTGTTATTTCAAAATGTTATCGTCCCACAGTCCCGGAGTACTGTTCTTAACTAAGGGGGAATGTGGCGCCCCTAGGGGTATTTGCCACAAAAATAGTTATTGACACAAATAAATGTTAAAATAGCAAGACTGCACTACCATCTCCGGCCAGAAGTGGGAGCTCCAGAGATTCCCCTTGATCTATTCTGGTCTGAGAAAAAGATTGGCAGTTGGGTTGAGGAGCTGAAAGTGAGAGGTCGTATAACTGAGCTCCTAACAGCCCTATGATGGATTATAGGCCCGTAATACCGATAGTAAGAAAAGAGGAATAGAGAAAAAGGACATTGTGAGAACCGGGTAGCAATAACCTCTACCCAGAATAGGCGCAGAGACGGATACCGGATCCGTGGCTATAATCATTATATATAATACAGCAACCGGAAGGAAGTGAGGTGATATCAGCTTCACCAGGGTAAGACGCAGCAACAGACACAGAGTTCAGCAGTATTCCCAGAGGAGGTAAGCCGACAAAAAAGGACTCGGGTTGTCCGTCAAACCAGAGCACAGAAGGGACAGATTGGGTCGGCAGCCAGTTCACAAACAGCAGCAGGACCATACAGAAACTGCGCATAATAAGAGGTGGAAATCCTGACAGGGTCAAAGTAATTCAGGGTTCTTATACAGATTCCGGTGACAGTATTGGTGGCAAATCCCTTTTTGTTGAAGTAAATTGGTTAAACGTTTCAACGCCTCAGTCTTTCATTTGGACAATAGCCATCGGTCCAGGATCGGGGCCATCACAGCTGAGAAGACCTGCTGCTGACCAAGTAAGTGTCTGTTCCTTCATGATATCCCTTACACTGTGCATCGCCTGAGGCCACAGCACCAGGTCAAGCCACTAGTGACATCCCCCTTAAGAGACGGACTTCATTGATCTGGTGCTGGGTACTTCGGTCTCCCGGGCGTCACATATGCATCAGTAACTTAGGCATGTATATTCTGTCAAACTGTAGGATAATAGAAAAATATAGGTTAACAGTTTCACCAAGGGTCCTTAAGACAACATGCAGAACAGCCCAGCTACGGATCCGAGCTCCAGGTAGAGCTAGAATAATTCTGGTGTCTCAAGGGAGGGCCGATGAGGCTTGTGGTTCAGGACGACTACCCCCAGACCGTGACAATGATGATGATGGCGGTGAGGTGGACGAGGGAGGACTCATGAGCTGCAATTTGGTGAGGCAGCGGCTTGCGCCCTCAGGAGAAAGGACCGTATGAACCACTTCACAATGGGTAAACATCAGCTTAAAGGGGAATCCCCAGTGGTACTTAATATTTTTAGAACGTAGAACTTCCAGATAAGGCCTCATTGCCCGTCTTTTAGCAATAGTAGTAGGAGCCAAGTCTGGGAACAGTTCGTAGGTGTGGCCCTGGAAGACCAATGATGTTGATTTTCTTGCCACCTGTAGAAGTTGGTCTTTAGTTTTGTAATAGTGCAGCTTTAATATTATGTCTCTCGGAGGGCCATCAGGTTTCCGTTTACTTAAAGCACTGTGGATACAGTCCATCTCTAGACGTTCAATAGAAATGCCAGGTAGAAGTTCTTGGAACAGAGCTGTCGCCGTAGACTGGAGGTCTGTAATGGACTCAGGCAAACCTCTAATTCTAATATTGCTTCTACGGGCTCGATTCTCGAAGTCCTCCAGCTTGTTATTGAGGGTATAAATCTCATCATGGAGCAACTCAATATCCTTTTCATGAGTGGCCAGATTTACGAGAGTAGAGTCCATTTTGTCCTCCAAGTCAGAGGTACGAGAGCCCAGCTCCCTAATCTCTTTCGTTAAATCTTTAGTCAATTTATAAGACATTTTGAATAATTCTGTGTGTAAAATAGACTGAAACTGTGAGAGTAGGGCAGCATGATCTGGAGTCGTAGTATTTGGGTTCCTGGTAGTAGAAGCTGGAATCATTTCAGACTCTGTTCCATCCAGTATGGAGGAGTTGGAGGACTCAGATTGGGAATGTGGCCCAGCAGACATATTGTCCTCTAGGTCCGTTAATGCCTGGAACCTGTTGCTAGCGTACCTGGAATTTGTTCTGCGCTGTTTAGTCATGAGAGTGATGGAATTAGATAGAGAACCGCAGTATTTTAAGACCAGCTTAAAGAGATAGGATCAAGGGGATTGCATGTCACACGCTGTCCCTTTCAGGGATTTGGGGGGTGTTGGATTTAAACCATTAGTAAAGTCTCAGTGAGCCGCAGGGACTGGGGTCTAGCGAGCCGGACCGCGTAGATGTGCAGCTATAAAGATGATCTGAAAGCAGCAGATAATATGGGGGCAGTGGATAATATGGGGGCAGTGGTACCAAGTCTTTTATTGTGTAGGTGGATAAGAGAACTGAGTGATCTCCTCATAAGCAATTTCAGCAGTATATTCTTATGTGCTGTCAGCACAATACATAAAAAGAACACAGGGTGGCAGCAGAGAGCCATGATGCACAAGTTCACTAGAACTTTATGTACTGGCTAGGAGTTTCAGCTCGCACCAGCAAACGATGGGGGAAGGGGAGGGAATGTTCACCCTCTGCAGCCCAGGAGATCAAATTCCCCTGCTATGGACAGGCACACGCACACCAGTCTTCCAGTTGTTGCAGAATCTCAGGTGTGCGGTTCCACAGCACACTGCCAGTCTCCGCACCTCTTCCACGTGTTGGGGGCTCCCAAGATGGCGCTGTCCCTCAGTTCAGTTCCTGCCACAGACTCTCAGCAGTTCCCGGGGATCCAGACCCAGTGCTCAGCCTCCAGACGCTCCCTTCAGCCCCTCCGCTGTCTTCAACTCACCGATAAGCCGATCTCAAGGTGAGTTATCTGTTGCACAAATCTGATGTCTGCTGACCTCCAGCACGCTGCTGCCACAGCTCTGCAGGCACTTTGTATTCTGGGACAGACGCAGTCACAACTTCTCCCGGAGGTGTTCCAATGTGTCCTCTCACCACTCCAATCTTCAATTCTCCGTTCAGTGGGCAGGAGACTGATATTTGTGCCGTTATCAGCAGGAGCTCAGTGACATGCAACCTCTCTCCTCAGCGTCCTGGCCACGCCCTCTACATTGATGATATTTTAATCATCTGGACGGAGTCTGAGCCACAGCTAAAGACGTTCCATGAACAGTTTGATCAATTTCATCCCACCATCAACTTGACACTCAACTACTCCTGCACTGAAATTAACTTTTTGGACACCATCATTAAGCTGCAGAACAATGAAATAGAGACATCACTGTATCAGAAGCCAATCGACCATCCAACATACCTTATATGAGAGAGTTTCCATCCAAAACACATAAAAAACTCCATTGTCTACAGCCAAGTCAACAGATACAATCTTATATGTTCCAACCCAATGGACAGGGATGAACACCTTGATGGCCTCAGAAAGACCTTTTTGAATCAGGGCTACCATCCAAGAACAATTGAAAATCAGATTACAAGCGCCACCAGAATATAAAGGAATCACCTGCTACATTACAAAGCTAAAGAAGAAAATAACCGGGTACCTCTAGTAGTCACCTACAATCCAAATCTGGAGGTGCTAAGGGGAGCTGCACGGAAAGTACAACCTTTACTACAAAAAGATGCCCGCTTACAATCCATTTTTCCAGACCCCCCACTACTGTGTTTTAGGCAGCCCCCAAATCTAAGAAGCATCATTGTCAGAAGCTCCCTGTCCTCTCCAACAGCTTCAGGTACCTTTCCTTGTAACCAGAAAAAATGTAAAACCTGTCCATTTATAATGACCACGGACAAGATAAAGATCCCCAATTCACATCAGGACTACAAGATACCAGGTACATTCCGCTGCATCACATCTAATGTGGTGTACCTAATTATTTGTACTAAATGTCCAACTGGGGGTCTGTATGTGGGGGAGACAGGGCAGAAACTGAGAACAAGGATGAACTCTCATCGCCATACAATAAAAGAAAAAAGAACAAATCTACCAGTGGCAATACATTTTTGTCTCCCTGATCATAGCATTATGGACATGAAATTACTTGTATTAAAAGTTAACTTTGTAACACCCCAGGGTCCTGGTTGTCACAGTGGCATTGCTTTCCTCACGGGGAGAGTGATGTCATGCTTGGAAGCAAAGGAAGATTCTTCTTATCAGGTAATCACACGCATGCAACATGTTCACACTCCAGGCCAGAAGGGGGAGCTCTTGTCCAGTTTATGGGTGGCTTCCCTATATATATATATATATATATATATATATATATATATATATTCTGGTCTGGAGGGAAAGTCAGTCAGTCTGTCAGAGAGACAAGGAAGAGAGCAGTCAGAGAGTGAGTGTCGGAAGGACTGAAGGGGCCGTGCAGACCAAGCTCTTTAGCTCCTGGAAAGCAAGTTGGAATGCCCACCAGGGCCATGGGGTACTCGGTACTGGGTCCAGTCGCTGTTAAAGGGGTGGTCACGGTAGCTGCAACCCGGTCCGTGGCCCTGGGCGCCCAAGTAAAAGGGATAGTCTTTAAAGGGGTTTTATGAATAAAGTTTGTTCGTGACGCCACCTGTGGTATTCGGTCAGAGGGGACCAACACTGCTTAAAGGGGTCCTCTGGGGTGATGTTATGGCAGCTAAGATGGTATAACTTCCCACAGGTGAAGTTGGGTCCCCAGGGCTCCCGGTGTGTAGATGGAGATGGTGAGTGGTGCAGTGAGAAACGGAGGACACACGTTTGCAGTCTCTTTACTTGGTTTACTGAAGACTTCAGGCAGTCATAGTCCAGGGCACCAGATCACAGGTACAGGCAGGGTCCGGCTGGCTTGGAAGCGAGTTCAGAGTTCCCCTTACAAGGTGGAGTTAGAAGCCTTCCTACTAGTGCAGTGGTGTTGTAGTCCTTTGCTGCCTTAGGCCTCACACAAAGTCCTCACTGTCTCTGTCCTCCTTAAAGAGTAGGACAATACTTGCATGACAGGTGGCTCGAGCCTTTTTACAGAATCTCTATCACGCCCTGGGCTCTATGCGTTACTGTGTCTTCAGGTGTGGGGTGGACAGGTAACTTGCAATCAGCTGTCTCGCCGGTTTCTGCTGTGAAATGTAGAATACTGCACAACCTTGGTCTTCCGGCTACCGGTTTCATGCACTCTGCAAGGAGGTAGCTCAGTTGCAGCTATTGTCCCCAGTTTTTCCTTTGCCTATGCCTCCTCTCTCCTTCACGCTCACTACAATCTGTTCTGCTTTCCTTTCTCACTCTCTCAGGAGCTGCAGCGCCTCTTGGCTGCACGGCCCTTTCAGTCCTTTGGACATTCACTGTCTCACTGCTATCTTCCCTGTCTCTCTGACAGACTGACTGACTTTCCCTCCAGACCAGAATATATATATATATATATATATATATATATATATATATATATATATATATACGGAAGCCACCCATAAACTGGATCACGCTCCCCGTGAGGAAAGCAATGCCACTGTAACAACCAGGACCCTGGGGTGTTACAACTTCAAATCTCAGAGAGACAGAAGAGTCTGGGAATATAAGCTGATGATGAGTTTTGACACACTCAGTGCAGGAATGAATGTGTCGCATGGATTTATGTCTTTTTACATCAATTAAGGAATTTGCTACTCAGACCGTGAGGGGGCATCATAACATAGAACCAGACCCCAATCAGAGGACAATAAAACATTCACACTCCTTATCTATGAACTGTTGCAATATTTATGGACATAACAGTTTATCGCTCACATAATGGTAGTTCTGCTTCACGTCACCTGTCTTATCTATGGCATTATTTCAGGGCTGTATTGTGCATAAATATGTGATTCTTCAGAATTTCTATTAGTCTATGCTTGATGAAGGGACCTGAGTAGTCTCGAAACCTTGCAATTTGTAACCATCTTTTCAGTTAGCCATTAAAAGGTATCAACTACTGAGGACTCTCAATTCTAAATATTTTTCTAGCCACTGGCTAACACGGTACCAAGATATATATCTTTCTTGTACAGGGGAAATAGGCAAAGTGTTTACACTCTAATCTCTTTGAAGCAGAGACCTTCGGTTGTGGACAGGTGATTAAAACATGATATCTGCTGGGGAAAACACAACCAGATTGAGATCTGTTTACACATTGGCAGAGGCTTTCTTTGTTCCAAGGAGAAGAATCGTGTTCTCCAGGATGAACTCCTTATGATGAAAGAAAACTGAAAAAATTACAGCTAGACAGCCCATCTCCGGGGTCCAGATAGGAATATTGGGGTTTGCATTGATCCTAAATTTATGGGATATAGATTTTTGTCATTGTAGTGGAGAGATGAACAGGACACAATCAGTCACAGCTATGTGGGGCCGTTAGAATGCCTCCAACTTAACAACTGTCCGATAGATGATGCGAACCAGGTCATGTTTAATCCCTATCTAAAGGTAAAATCACAATAAAGCATAATGATGTCAATATCTAACATCTGGGATCTTCAGAGGCAAAGATATCTTGTAAGATGGGGATCTTATAAAATCCTGAATGGCTGAGATCATACCACAAACAGCCCCCATGTGGGGTCATAAAAAGGAGGTAGGTGGGCATAACAGCTAATAAGAAGAGCATCTTGGTTTGGATCCTTTGTCAGCTCCTGGAAGACATACTTTGCTGTCCATTTTCTCAATCTAAGTGCTTCCCTTCGCTAAGCTCTGAGCCATTTCTTTGACCAAGTTTAGTAGTTTTCTTTCGTTATTCCTTTTATAGTTAATGCAATTGTATATATTGTATTGTGTTGTTCCCATTTTGTTAAATCTTTGTATATTTTTTATAAACACTGCTTATCGTTCTAGATTAAATATAGCATTTAATAGCTTGTTCCTCTTGCTCTGTAAACCGCGCCCCTGATGCCATTCGCTACCTGTACTTGGTGTCCAGCTGGCCTGTATAAACAATTGGTGGGAGCAGCTAGTATTTTGTTATTTCAGAGCTGGCAGTGACTGTACCGGGGTACATACAGTATATTCCATGCCTTGGAATCAGAGGTGTATATATCCTACACTCAAGTTTGATCTCCCCAATGACCAGCCTAGTAGTGGAAGCAGTTGCGGCCTCGTCCATCACTCGTCAGCCAATTGTGTAATTGTCCTGATGATTGGAGGCAGCAGTGAGATCTGTGTTATCTCTCTCTGGTGACATCTGAGACAAAGTGGTGACAGTGGAAGAGTGAAGGGTAGCGTGACTGCCCCCAGCTGTGTATCCTTGACACGCCTATTGATTACTTGCATTGTGGCTCCTCCTATTCTGATGTCAGAACATGGAACTAACGAACAATCACCATTTATGATTGGCTGTCAATGAAAGATGAACAAGAATTTTTTCGCTCCCCTAAACAAATTCATGCACGGAGAAGGAGCGTCTTTGGACCCATCACTCAGTCACTCAAACCATTCACATCACACAATTATCGCGAACGATGAGTACTTAACCTTCCAATATTAATGATTCAATGTGAAAATAAAGTCCGAGCACAGAATGCAAGGCACAGACCGGATGCGGGACTCATAACCCAAACGTGACAGTCTCATAAGTAAATATTAGACTACCAAGATCAGGTCAGGAGATCGCAGCCAAACCAGGACAAACAGGGCTCCAGGTGTGTTCGGTGACACTTTTATTGCACCAGGAAGCAACAACATCAAAAGCAGAGAACAAAGATTTGTTATATCGCGGCACTAGATAATTAGGGTTTGAAAAAGTGTCTGTTTGATCCTTAAAACTGAGCTTGCAAGCGCTGTGCTCCTCGCCCTGGAAGCCGGCCACTTCTGATAGACTGCAGTGGTGGCTGGTAACCTAGACAATGAGCAGTAAATTATAGAATTAAAAATCCTCTCATTCTTGGGAACAGGGAATTTTAATAAGAGGTAAACTGCCAAGTTACTTTTTTACAACCACTTTACAATTTTACTCATTTAGAAGATGAAAATAACAATTTATCAGTGATTGTTTATATGAACATAATGAACCTTACAATGCGGCTTTGCATCTTCCATCACACGTCCCCGACCTCCTGACTACGGCCAAAGCTTGTATTAGGTAAGATGCCAAGAAGAATCACAGGTCTGCAAAACAAATTTTTTCACGAGCTGTTTTGGTTATTCCACGTAATCTTTATGTTTTTAAGTGCGCTGAATCGGAAAATGACCTCCGTTTTGTCATAGTACATCACGTTTTCTGACAATTTAAGTAACTATGTTAAATAAGCCAATACCTCAAAATAAATGAAAATAGACTCATAAAATTGATTTTTTATTACAAATGTTTCATGAAATCATATTTTAACTGCAATGAGCTCACTAACACACACTAAAATCGATTCTTCTTCCCTGTGAGGCTTCTCTTGGTACATTTACGCTTGTGAGTAGCATCTGGAATGTCTCTCTGAAGCATCCAACAGTAGTCTGCCTTCATTGTAATGCTCAATCTTCCCTGGTATGTTCTTTTCATCTCTTTAATGTCCTTGTGGAATCGTTCACCTTGCTCTTCACTCACAGCTCCCAAATTTTCAGGAAAGTTGTCAAGGTGGGAATGGAGGAAATGCACTTTCAAACTCATCAGGCAACCTAAAGCTGGAAATGCTTTCAGCATTCGTCCAATGATTTCTTTGTAGTCAGGGTCTTTGTTATTGCCTAAAAATTTCTCTACGACCTCTTTAACCCCTTTACCCCCAAGGGTGGTTTGCACGTTAATGACCGGGCCAATTTTTACAATTCTGACCACTGTCCCTTTATGAGATTATAACTCTGGAACACTTCAACAGATCTTGATGATTCTGATACTGTTTTCTCATGACATATTGTACTTCATGGTAGTGGTAAAATTTCTTTGATATTACCTGCGTTTATTTGTGAAAAAAAAACAGAAATTTGGCGAAAATTTTGAAAATTTTGCAATTTTCCAACTTTGAATTTTTATGCAATTAAATCACAGAGATATGTCACAGAAAATACTTAATAAGTAACATTTCCCACATGTCTACTTTACATCAGCACAATTTTGGAACCAAAATTTTTTTTTGTTAGGGAGTTATAAGGGTTAAAAGTTGACCAGCAATTTCTCATTTTTACAACACCATTTTTTTTTAGGGACCACATCTCATTTGAAGTCATTTTGAGGGGTCTATATGATGGAAAATACCCAAGTGTGACACCATTCTAAAAACTGCACCCCTCAAGGTGCTCAAAACCACATTCAAGAAGTTTATTAACCCTTCAGGTGTTTTACAGGAATTTTAGGAATGTTTATGTTTAATCTGGTCTTTATTGAAAAGAACTTCAAAACAAACAAGGAAAAAGGATTCAACAACATAAAAAGTATTGAGAACAAGAAGAAATCTCATATACAACTGTATATCAAGACCTGTAACCAACAAGTCTAACTAAAGTATAACTTTCAGGTCAAAATCATTTTCAGTCAAGTCCAACAAGGTCTGAAAAGGAAAAAAAAATAAAAAATCCATGGCGGATGTAGGTATCCCCTATCCAGGGAGACTGTATGACCTTTGGTGATACATATGAGGTATCCTCTGAAAGAGAGCGACCCAAACAAGAGGAGCTAGGTCACTCCAAGTAATAATGGTATAAACACAAACGGAAAGAATGAGACTAAGAAGAGGAATATGGGGGAGGAGAGAGGATGAAAAAAAAGGGGGGAGGGGAAGGAACCATGGAGTCTGATATAGAAGGGGGCAACTTGCACCCCTATAATGACGTCCATCTAACCCATATTGTTCAATCTATCTTCCTTATGGCTTAGAAAAGAGGGATTGAAAGTCCTGAGAGTCCATAAACAAAATCCAAGGACTCCAGACCTGCAGATATTTCTCCATTGAACCGTTAACCTCAGCGGACAATTCCTCCATACTTTGAAGGCTGGTCATCTCCCCGACCCATTCAGACACATTAGGAGATTGGGAGGATTTCCAATGTCTCGGGATCACAGTGCGCGCAGCAGTTAAGCAGAATCTTAGGAGCCCCTTTTTCTGGAAGCGAAACGAGCCCGGGAGGATAGATAATAAAGCCACCTGGGGGGAGTTGGTCACCAAATGACCGCTAATGGCTTGATAAGTGAAAAAGACAGAATCACAAAATGGCTTAATAAGCTTACATCCCCATCAAATGTGTAGCATGGTACCTCTCTCTACTCCACAACGCCAGCACCTATCGGAGACGGAGGGAAAAGCGGCGTGTAAGACATCAGGACAGCGATACCACCTGGTGAGAATTTTGTAATTCTTTTTCTGTGCGGCACAGGCAATAGAAAATTTATGTGAATATACGAACGCCTTCCTGCACTCCGCCTCCGATATAGCAACTCCCAACTCACCCCGCCACCTCTCCACAAACTTGGGGAACTTGTCTTTGGTATTTTGGTTCAAAAGAGCATATATTAAGAAGACAGCATGTGCAGGTGGCGACCTCAACAGGAAAAGCTTTTCAAACGGCGTAAGAAGGGAGGAGTATGAGCCTGCGCCCTCTGGAGACGAGAGGAAGGATTTTAGTTGGAGGTATTCCAACCAATCAGAAGGGCCCCCTCCCTCTAACAGCTGCACTGATTCGAAAGCGGGCATGGCCAAACCCTTGAGGACTTGAAAGCATCTGGAATTGTCCCCTCTCTCCCACCCAAGAAAACAATCCTTCTCCACCCCCGGGGGAAACTCCGGATTAGAGAAGAGAGGCGTAAGCGGTCCACTGCCTAAGGACAGAGAGCCTCTGCGGGTCTCCAGATCCCATCCTCTAAGTGTATCTTTAAGGAGGTCAGCTTCAGAACTGAATTGACCTCTACTTTTAGGGCTGATCCAGGGAAGGGTATGGAGTGGAATTGTAGAGCTAATTTGTTCTATTCCCACGCATTGTTTGTCTGAACTTTGGAACTGCCAGTCTAGCATGCGTGTCAATAGCGCTGCTCTGTGATACAATTTGAAATTCGGAAGACCCGCGCCCCCTGAGCCTTTGTGCCTATGTAAAGTACCCATGCCGATCCGGGGACTACCACCCCCCCACACAAATCTCGAGATGGCTGATTGGATTCTGGAAAAGAAAGAAGGAGGAGGAATTAGAGGAACTGTCTGGAAAATATACAGGAAACGAGGAAGTACATCCATTTTTATCGCATTTATACGGCCGAACCATGAGAGCTTCCGCTTATCATAGCTACCCAAGTCTTTCAAAGTCTTATCCAAAAGGGGTTGGACGTTTAAAGAATATAGTTTAGTATGATCTGTCGGGATGGTTACTCCCAAGTATCTTAATGCTGTTTCCTGCCATTTAAAGGGAAAATTATCTTTAAGATGTTGAACTTCATCTCTAGATAAAGTTATATTAAGGGCCTCTGATTTAGAATAATTCACTTTAAAATGACTAAGATGGCCAAATGTCTCAAATTCTTTGACTATGGAGGGGAAGGAAATGCGAAGCTGTGATATAAACATGAGAAGGTCATCTGCATATAAGGCCGATTTACATTGACCTACCCCAACTGGAATACCGTGAATGCTGGGGTTCTTTCTAATGGCTATTGCCAGATGTTCCATTATCAATACATACAAGAGAGGGGACAGAGGACACCCCTGCCGTGCACCATTGTTGATGTGGATAGGGGAGGACAGGAACCCATTAACCCTAACCCTAGCTGTAGGGCCCCTATATAGAGAGAGAATCTTCTCAATAAATTTGGTGCCCAGGCCCAATTGATGCAAGGAAGCCGACATGAAGCTCCAACTGACCCGGTCGAAGGCCTTCTCTGCGTCAACCGAAAGCAAACACAACGGGAGTGATCTGGACCTCGCCCGAGCCATCAGGAGAAGAGTTTTACAGGTATTATCTCTGGCCTCTCAGCCCTTGACAAACCCTACTTGATCTGTATGAATAACCCCGGGTAACAAAGGTGCCAACCTATTAGCCAGGGCCTTCGAAAATATTTTGATGTCCACATTAATCAAAGAAATGGGCCTATAATTGGAAATTAACAATGGATCTTTCCCTGGTTTTGGTAAAACGCTGATGTGGGCCTCCAGGGACTGGGACACGAATGGGGATCCCTCGGACACAGAACTGAAGACTTTTGTTAGGAAAGGGACAAGCTGTTCGCTAAATACCTTATAAAATTTTGGTGTGAACCCATCAGGCCCTGGGCTTTTTCCCACAGGATTTGATTTAATAATGGCAGAAATCTCTTCCTCTGAAAAGTCCTCCTCCAGAGAGTCTGCGAGTTCAGGATGGACAGCTGGAAGGGCGTTTTGTCTGATATAGTTGTTTATTTTAAGGTGAAGAGATGAAGCTGACATGTCCCTGAATTGTCCCTTAATATTATAAAGGTCACTATAATAAGCTTGAAAGGATTCGGTAATTTGGGTTGGATCCTGTGTGCGGGCCCCCCCCATCTGCATCATTTGTGGGATATAACTAGTGTCCTTTCTGGGATGTAGCACCCTAGCCAATGCCCTGCCACATTTATCCGCATGTTCATACATAAATCGATGGAATCTGATTTTTTGAATGGAATATTTTTGATCCAGTAGGACCCTAAGCTCCTCCCTTGCTTTTAACAGGTCTGTGTACACAGAAGAGGATAAAGATTGTTTATGTGAGGATTCCAATGTATTAATCTGCTGGAGCAGACTGGAAATTAGAGAGGCCCTTTCTTTTTTCAATCTAGAGCCATGCTTAATCAAAAGACCCCTTATAACACACTTAAGTGTTTCCCACTGGTTAGGAAGGGACGTCTGGTCACGTTCATGGATTTCTAAAAATTCTGAGATAGACTTCCTAATCTCCAAAGTGCATAGGGGGTCTTTAAGTACGGTAAGTTATCGTTGAGACACCATGTCCATGGTCGATGAAGGCCATTTGGTGGGATAAGATGGAGAAACACCGGAGCATGGTCCGACCAGGCAATGTGACCAATAGAAGCCTGGGCTTGCCAGGTCAGGGCATGCTGGCTTATTAACAGCATATCTATGCGGCTGTATGAAGAGTGAGTCGGGGAGTAATACGTTTAGTCCCTATCCGTAGGGTGCAGGACTCTCCAGGCGTCTACCAGGCGTAGGTCCTGAATCCTAAGTTTAAAAGCATTGATACTTCTACGGGGCAGGAAATGACGCTGAGATGAAGTATCCACCTCCGGATCAAGGGTAAAATTGAAGTCACCTCCTGCAATCAGAGTCCCCTCCCTGAAATCCGACAGGAGCGACAGAATAGCGGAACAAGCTAAAGTCGGATCTTTATTGGGTAGGTGCCAATTAGCTATGGTTAGCGTTGAGCGAAACGGATCGGTCATTTTCATAAATCGGCGACTTTTAGGCAAAGTCGGGTTTCATGAAACCTGAACCGATCCTAGTGTGTGATCGGCCATACGGTACACGATCTTCGTGCCAAAGTCGCGTTTCATATGACGCTTAAAACGCCATTTCTCAGCCAATGAAGGTGCTCGCAGAGTGTGGGCAGCGTGATGACATAGGTCCTGGTCCCCACCATCTTAGAAATGGGCATGGCAGTGATTGGCTTGCTGTCTGCGGCGTCACAGGGGCTATAAAGGGGCGTGCCCGCCGACCGCCATCTTACTTCTGCCGATCTGAGCATTGGGAGAGGTGTTGCTGCAGTTAGTCAGAAGCAGGGACAGAGTTAGGGAGGAAATATAAACCCCCAAACCGCTTGTGCTGGAGCGATTTTCACTGTCCCACACCACCTTTTTGTGCAGGGACAGTGGAGGTCGTATTTTAGTGCAGCAGCTGCATAGCTGTGTGCACGGTGCTGTGCAAACCAACTGCTTTTTTCAAAGCAAAAATCCTGTTGCTCCTTTCTGCACAGTTACCTGTCTTGTTTATTTGTCTACCAATTTTTTTGTTCAGCAGTCCTTTTTATTGCTGCCGTACTTGCCCTGATATCATTGTAGGAAGCTTGTTATTGCAGTATTTTTTTTTTTTTATAATAATAATTACAGCCACTTTCTGCCACGTTCATAGTGTTATGTTATACCACTGGGCCAGAGTTGTGGTTCAGTGTCTCCCCCCAAAAGTGAGATAGTAATTCTCACACAGTTTATATTCAGCTGTACTGCTAGTGCGTCGTATATCAGGCAGACACTTTCTTCCACGTTTATAGTGTTGTGTTATCCCACAGGGCCAGAGTTAGGGCTCAGTGTCTGCCCCCCAAAAATGGAGATTCAAATTCTCACACAGTGTATATTCAGCTGTACTGCTAGTGCTTCGTATATCAGGCAGCAACTTTCTGCCTCGTTCATAGTGTTGTGTGTTATGATCCCAGTGGTAGAGGATCTCTGGTAAGGTAAACAAAAAACATAGGAACTGCTCTAGGGAGGTGGAAACTGGGCTAACCGCATACCTGATCCTAACACAACAACTAGAAGTAGCCGGTGAACGTGCCTACGTTGATTCTAGACGTCTCGAGCCAGCCGGAGAACTGACTACCCCTAGAGGGAAAATAAGACCTCACTTGCCTCCAGAGAAATTGAACCCCAAAGATATAGAAAGCCCCCAACAAATAATAACGGTGAGGCAAGAGGAAAACACAAACGTAGAGATGAACTAGATTCAGCAAAGTGAGGCCCACTAGTCTAGATAGGTAGAAAATAGAAAGTGAACTATGCGGTCAGCAGAAAACCCTGCAAAAACATCCACGCTGAATATTTCAAGAACCCCCACACCGACTGACGGTGCGAGGGGGGAATATCAGCACCCTAGAGCTTCCAGCAAGCCAGAAAATCACATATTAAGCAAGCTGGACAAAAACACTGAAAAATGCAAATGATCCAAAGTATTCAAAACGGACTTAGCTTTTCTTGCATGAGACAGACGGAAAGGAATCAGGAGGAAACCTTATAGGACTGGATACAACGATGCCAGGCAAGAGACTGAGTCCAGAGGAGACCTAAATAGGGAACACCCGCTGCTTAATGACCCAGCTGGAGCCCAGGCCTGCAACAAGACATGCCTAACACAGTACCGTTAGTGACCACCAGAGGGAACCCAGAAACACAGTTCACAACAGTTGTGTTATCCCACAGGGCCAGAGTTAGGGTTCAGTGTCTCCCCCCCAAAAATGGAGATTCAAATTCTCACACAGTGTATATTCAGCTGTACTGCTAGTGTGTCATATATCAGGCAGACACTTTCTTCCACGTTCATAGTGTTGTGTTATCCCACAGGGCCAGAGTTGGGGTTCTGTGTCTCCCCCCAAAAAATGGAGATTCAAATTCTCACACAGTGTATATTCTGCTGTACTGCTAGTGCGTCGTATATATCAGGCAGACACTTTCTTCCACGTTCATAGTGTTGTGTTATCCCACAGGGCCAGAGTTGGGGTTCAGTGTCTCCCTCAAAAAAATGGAGATTAAAATTCTCACACAGTGTATATTCAGCTGTACTGCTAGTGCGTCGTATATCAGGCAGACACTTTCTGCCACGTTCATAGTGTTGTGTTATCCCACAGGGCCAGAGTTAGGGTTCAGTGTCTCCCCCCCAAAAATGGAGATTCAAATTTTCACACAGTGTATATTCAGCTGTACTGCTAGTGCGTCGTATATCAGGCAGCAACTTTCTGCCACGTTCATAGTGTTGTGTTATCCCACAGGGCCAGAGTTAGGGTTCAGTGTCTCCCCCCCAAAAATGGAGATTCAAATTCTCACAAAGTGTATATTCAGCTGTACTGCTAGTGTGTCGTATATCAGGCGGACACTTTCTTCCACGTTCATAGTGTTGTGTTATATCACAGGGCCAGAGTTGGGGTTCTGTGTCTCCCCCCAAAAGCAAGTCATCTTTCAGGCAAGCTACGTGTCAGCAGGGGAAGGTGAGGCAAAAGAATGTGAAATCCATGAGTGGTTAATTTAAATGAAGGTTAGCTAATCAACATTTTTGCTAGGCAGACGTGTCCTTTTTTCGGTCAGTATTGAACCAGCAGCACTGAACACTCTTTCTGAAAGCACACTGACAGCAGGGCAATCGAGGTTCTGTAATCCATATTCTGGCAATTCAGGGCAGGTGTCTAGTTTAGATGCCCAGTAATCAAAGGGGAATGACCTGTGAGGGAGAACATCGATAAGGGCGGAATAGTAGTTTGTAACCATACTGGAATCCTGTCACTTTGAATCGATGCAGCTGTCCCTGTCGTGTCAGCGGTCATTGCGAAATCATTCTACAACCTTGTCGTAAAACCCCTCTGTCCAACGCCACTTCGGATTTCTGCACCTCTAGCACCTCTGCCATGTTGCCCCCTGCAGCTCGTGTGAGAACCATCACCGGCGCTGTGTGCTGGGAATGCCTGAACCAAACCGTCTACAAGAGTTGCTTGTTTGGTAGCCAATATTTGACCTAGGTTCTCATGTGGCATGATATTTTGCAGTTTTCCTTTATATCTTGTATCCAGGAGGCAGGCCAACCGGTTGTCGTCATCGGTCATCATTTTAACAATACGGGGGTCCCTTTTTAGGATACGCAAGGCATACTCAGCCATGTGGGCCAATGTTCCAGGTGTGAATTAACTGTTTATGCTGGGTTGAGGCCCACTTTCTTGCAAATCAACATCACAAGTGTCCCGCAATAAACCTGTACCAGACCTTGCAATGCCACCAGTTTCTATTGCCACCTGAGAATCATCCTCCTCCCATACATATTCATCCCCATCATCCTCCTCCTCATCCTCTTCGTCCGCCAATTCGTCCTGGACAGTTCTCTGAGCAGACAATGGCTGACTGTCATCAAGGCTTCCCTCCTGCTCGGTTGCAGACTCCTGCTCCTTAATGTGCGTCAAACTTTGCATCAGCAGACGCATAAGTGGGATGTTAATGCTTATGATGGCATCGACCACTGCACACCAGACAACTCGATGTCTGCCATCCAAGTGCCTGCCCGTGTATCCTCCCACAAATTTATAACAGCACGCCTCTGTTCGCACAGCCTCTGAATCATGTGCAGTGTGGAGTTCCACCTTGTTGCAACGTCGATTATTAGGCGGTGTTGGGGAAGATTCAGCGATCGCTGATGGTTCAGCATACGGCTGGAGTGTATGGGCATCCGGCGGATGTGCGAGCAAAGTCTTCGCACCTTCAGGAGCAGGGCTGGTAACTTTGGATAATTTTTGAGGAAGCCCTGCACCACCAGGTTAAAGGTGTGAGCCAGGCAAGGTATGTGTTTCAGTTCTGAAAGGGCTATGGCAGCCATAAAATTCCTTCCGTTATCACTGAATACCTTGCCTGCATCAAGATGTACACTGCCCAGCCATGACTGAGTTTGTTGCTGCAAGTACTCCACCAGTACTTCCGCAGTGTGTCTGTTGTCGCCCAAACACTTCATTTGAAACACAGCCTGCTGACGCTTACCACTAGCTGTTCGATAATGGGACACCCCGTGTGCAACACTGGCAGCTGCGGATGGAGTGGTAGGGCGACTGCGCTCTGTGCACGAGCTTTCGCTTCTGGAGGAGGAGGAGGAGTGGCGAACGCCGTATGCCAACTTTTTCCTGAGACTGTTGGATAGGCTGAACTGTCGCACTATGGCTGCCCCCTGTGGACCCTGCATCCTACACATTAACCCAGTGCGCCGTGATGGACACGTAACGTCCCCGGCCATGCCTACTGGTCCATGCATCAGTTGTGAGGTGCACCTTTCCACTGACTGATTGCCTCAAGGCATGGACAATGCGGTCTTTGACATGCTGGTGGAGGGCTGGGATGGCTTTTCTCGCAAAGAAGTGTCGACTGGGTAGGTCATAGCGTGGTACTGCGTGGGCCATCAGGTCTTTGAAAGCTTCGATTTCAACCAAACGGTAGGGCATCATCTGTAATGAGATTAGTATAGCAATGTGGGCGTTCAAATCCTGTGTACGCGGATGAGAGGATGAGTACTTTCTTTTCCTAACGAGAGTCTCTTGTAGGGTGAGCTGGACTGGAGAGCTGCATGTGGTGGAACTAGCGGTCGTGGTGGGGGTGGACATGGCAGATTGAGAGAGAGTTTGTTATGGTATTCTTGTTGTTGGCCAACATAGAGTCTTTCCTACCAATATCCTTGTGATTCCCTGACTGCTTTGGCCTTACGATGATACCTCCACATTTGCTGCTGGTGGTGTCCTAACCGGTGGGCTTACAGTGAGGGAAGCAATGTAGCATTTCTGACTACCTTCATTCCGAGCAGGTGCACCAACGGTATGGGACGTTTCGTAGTTAGTCCAGGCTTGCAAGTGCATGGTGGTTAAATGTCTAAGCATGCACGTTGTATTTAAATTTTGAAGATTCTTCTCTCTGCTAAAGGTCTTGGAGCATTTCTTACAGATAACTTTTGACTGATCATTCTGATCTTGGTTAAAAAATTGCTACACTACACTCTTCCTACTATCGAAAACCTTTTCAGGCATTGTGCGCTGTGCTACTTTCACCGAATGGCCACGCTCTCCTAAAACTGTTTTTGTTTTTACGGGCCTGCCAGATGACAGCTGTTGCAATGTAGATGGCTGATGCGGATCATCCTCCTCCGCTTCTGAGCTAGTGGCAGCGGCACCCTCTTCCCCCAATGGCTGCCAATCTGGGTCAACAACTGGGTCATCTATCACCTCCTCCTCAATGTCATGTGCACCTTCCTCAGTGTCACCATGTAAGGTGCTATAGCGTTCGGGACAGGGCACCATAGTCTCATCAGGGTCACATTCTGGCTCAGTAAACTGCGAGGGCAATGTAGTGATCAGAGTCAATGGAACAGCATCACAATCTAGCTGTGGCTGTGCATCAGTGCACTCCATGTCCTATTCTTCTTGTAATTGGCAGTGTACAATTTCCCTTTCGAACCCAGGCACAGTATGTGTAAAGAGCTCCATGGAGTAACCTGTAGTGTCGCCTGCTGCATCCTTCACTTTTGGTTTGGGAGAAGGACACAAGGAAACGTCTTTTTCCTGACCGGGAGCATCCACTGACGACTGGCTGCTCTTACATTTAGAACTTTGGGAAGATGAGGCAAAAGAGCTAGAGGGTGAGTCAGCAAGGAAAGACAACACTTTTTCCCGCTTCTCCGGCTTTAAAAGCTGTTTTCCTACTCCCAGGTAAGGGAGCCTTCGAGGCCTTGTGTAGCCAGACGATGAAGCAGGCTGAACACCTCCAGCCTTAGGTGCTACTGTGCTTTTGCCACTACCACGAGATGCAGCACCACCAGCACCATCAGTACCAGCTGGCAACCCCCGCCAACGGCCTCTTCCACCAGACTTCCTCATTTTTGGGGGGGAGACACTGAACCACAACTCATATTACACCGTCGTAATATGAGGGGTTCTGTGCCAGTACCGCTGCCCACGAGAGAGTGTCCCGCCCCCAGATTGAACTGTGCTCTACCACTTGCAATACTACCTCTCCCAGCTCACCACCTCACCACTGTGTAGTCTGTGCGGGTAAAACCTGAAATGGCACTGCCATTACGAATTATTTGAAATTATAGATGATAGTTAAAATATACAGGGGCCCTGGACTCCATTTAATACTTTGCGCCTACTACCAGTGTCTTTATTATTTGGGCGTAATAACGGTGTCTGCCGCTGCATCTTTTCTTTCCTTCACTGAACAAAGCTGAACTTCAACTGTTGTCCCGTTTCAAATATTAAACTGCATTTGGCCTACTTGTTGGGTTGGGGCCTACTAACGGTGTCTGCCACTCCTTGGTGTTCTCCTGGTTTATTTTTCTTGCGCTTCAATCTTCAGGCTTTCGTTTAAATATTTTTTATATTAAACTGCATTTGGCCTACTTGTTGGGTTGGGCCTAGTAACATTGTCTGCTGCCGCCTCTTGTTTTCCTCTACTAAACAAAGCTGAGCTTGAAGCTTCAGGCTTTCGGCCTGTAACAACAATATGAAACTACATTTGGCCTAGTTCTTGGTTTGGGCCTAGTAACGTTGTCTGCTGCTGCCTCTTGTTTTCCTCTACTACACAAAGCTGAGCGTCAATCTTCAGGCTTTCGGCCTATATTTAGAATATGAAACTGCATTTGGCCTACTTGTTTGGTTGGGCCTACTAACGGTGTCTGCCGCTGATTGTTGTTCTCCTCCACTGAACAAACCAATGCCGCCTGTTTACTCCTGTTACCAATTTTTAACAGCTTTTAGCCTACTTTTTTTATTTTGGGCTTATATCTGTGTTTCCTCCTCATTCCTGCCCATTCCCCAGCCACTGCTAGATGAGTCTGCTGGTACATTGACACAGACCACTACATTCCCCTTGCACTCTACACAACCTGAATCTGACCCTGCTGAAACTCAGGTTCCCCTTCCCGCATACTATACCACGTTACATGGGGACAAAGAGGAAGGTGCAGATGAAAGTGCAGGTTCCTTCAACAGGTGGGGGCATACTCATTGGCGACGTCACTGGCACAGGGCCCCTCATAGTACGCAAAAGTGTCTCCGCCGGTGGGAGGCGCCCCCGCCATCAATCACAACGCCGTACTTTGAGGGGCCCTGTGTCAGTGGCAATGTGAATGAGTGTGCCCCCCCTGCTTGCTCAGGATCACAGCACTTGCAAAGTTGAAATACTTACCTCTCCCTGCTCCACCGCCGTGACGTAGTCCTCGTTTCCTGGGCCCACGAGAGCCAGCCCTACTCCCCCCACAACTGTTGCCAAATGACACCCAAATTTTCTATGGCTAACTATTATTATAAGGTAAATTAAGATTGACAAGCTTAAGTAACAATAATTGATGTTTTTGTCATTAAAATGGGCTCTGTTGGTGTTTTCCTGTTCTCCACTCACTGCCGACTTTGATTCTCCATTGACTTGCATTGGGTTTCGTATTTCGGTCGGATCCCCGACTTTTCGCAATAATCGGCCGATTTCACCTGACCCGACTTTTGACAAAGTCGGGTTTCACAAAACCCAAAACCATCCTGAAAAAGTAAAAGTCACTCAACCCTAGCTATGGTGAATACCATTGAGTTAATGCAAAGTTTTAGTAGAATATACCTGCCTTCTGGGTCAATCCTAGAATCCAGGACTGAATGGACCAATGACTTATGTAGGGCTATTGAGACCCCTTTTGACTTTGAGTCGGGGTTAAGGCTGAGTCACACATAACGATATCGTTGCAACGTCACGCTTTTGGTGATGTAGCAACGATCCCGCTAACGATCTCGTTATGTGTGACAGCGACCAACGATCAGGCCCCTGCTGGAAGATCGTTGGTCGTTGGGGAATGATCAAGACCATTTTTTGGTCGCTGATCACCCGCTGTCATCGCTGGATCGGCATGTGTGACGATGATCCAGCGATGTGTTCACTTGTAACCAGGGTAAATAACGGGTTACTAAGAGCAGGGCTGCGCTTAGTAACTCGATATTTACCCTGGCTACCATTGTAAAAGTAAAAAAAAAAACAGTACATACTCACATTCTGATGTCTGTCACGTCCCCCGGCGTCCACAGGGTTAAAACTGCTTTCGGCAGGAGCGCTGCTAAGGCACGCGCTCCGGCCGAGAGCTTCCCTGCACTGACTGTGTCAGCGCCAGCCGTAAAGCAGAGCACAGCGGTGACGTCACCGCTGTTACTGCCGGCGCTGACACATTCAGTGCAGGGAAGCTCTCGGCCGGAGCGCGTGCATTAGCAGCGCTCCTGCCGAAAGCAGTTTTAACCCTGTGGACACCGGCGGGGGACGTGACAGACATCAGAATGTGAGTATGTAGTGGTTTTTTTTTTTTACTTTTACAATGGTAACCAGGGTAAATATCGGGTTACTAAGCGCGGCCCTGCGCTTAGTAACCCGATGTTTACCCTGGTTACCCGGGTGCTGCAGGGGGACTTTGGCATCGTTGAAGACAGTTTCAACGATGCCGAAGTCGTTCCCCTGATCGTTGGTCGCTGGAGAGAGCTGTCTGTGTGACAGCTCCCCAGCGACCACACAACGACTTACCAACGATCACGGCCAGGTCGTATCGCTGGTCGTGATTGTTGGTAAGTCGTTTAGTGTGACTCCAGCTTTAGGGCTGTGAAACCAAGAGCAATAACATCGATCCTTCAGGTTGGGGAGATAGCCAGCCTTGAAATGAGTCTCTTGGAGCATGAGGATGTGAGTCCGCTTTTTATGCATATCATACAAGATCTGGGACCTTTTCTGAGGGACATTCATCCCTTGGGCGTTGATGGATCCTATGTTAATGTGTTCCATGGTAATGGTAAAGTACTTTATAAACAGAGAAGGAAAAGGGAGAGAAAGAAGAAAAAGAGAAGCAAGAAGAAAAAGAAAAAAGGGGAAAAACAAAGGAAAATAAACAAATAAATAATAATAAAAAAATGTATGGGAGGGGGAGGAAAGAAGAAGGGACAGAAGCAGACACAGGAGTGAGTAGAGGGAAGAGAAAGGAAAATATAAAAGAAGAGTCAGCAGGGGGGAGAATATTTTAGGAATGTTTAAATAAAAATGAACATTTAACCTTTTTACACAATAAATTTACTTCAGCTTCAATTTGTTTTATTTTACCAAGGGTAACAGGAGAAAATGGACCCCAAAAGTTGTTGTACAATTTGTACTGAGTACGCTGATACCCCATATGTGGGGGTAACCACTGTTTGGGTGCATGGCAGAGGTCGGAAGGGAAGGAGCGCCATTTGACTTTTCAATGCAAAATTGACTGGAATTGAGATGGGACGCCATGTTGCGTTTGGAGAGCCCCTGATGTGCCTAAACATTGAAACCCCCCACAAGTGACACCATTTTGGAAAGTGGACCCCCTAAGGAACTTACCTAGATGTGTGGTGAGCACTTTGACCCATTAAGTGATTCACAGAAGTTTATAATGCAGAGCCGTAAAAATAAAAAATCATATTTTTTCACAAAAATGATCTTTTCGCCCCCAATTTTTTATTTTCCCAAGGGTAAGAGAAGGAATTGGACCCCAAAAGTTGTTGTCCAATTTGTCCTGAGTACGCTGATACCTCATATGTGAGGGTAAACCACTGTTTGGGCGCATGGCAGAGGTCGGAAGGGAAGGAGCGCCATTTGACTTTTCAATGCAAAATTGACTGGAATTGAGATGGGACGCCATGTTGAGTTTGGAGAGCCACTGATGTGCCTAAACATTGAAACCCCCCACAAGTGACACCATTTTGGAAAGTAGACCCTCTAAGGAACTCATCTAGATGTGTTGTGAGAGCTTTGAACCCCGAAGTGTTTCACTAGTTTATAACGCAGAGCAGTGAAAATAAAATAAGTATTAAGCTTACCGTTAATGATGTTTCCAGGAGTCCATCCTGACAGCACCCTGGAGGACGTCCTCCTCCCCTTGCTGGGACAGGAAACACACGAGTTTAAAAGGTCATGTCCCACCCAATCCTCAGTGTTGTAACAAGAACCGCTACAAGGATATGCAGAGAAAACTGTTTAATGGTAACAAACATATTACATTGTATCCAAAACATATTACATCATACGTTAGGAACCTGTTTCATACATGATATAGATATTACAGGGAGGGAACTACCCGTGCTGTCAGGATGGACTCCTGGAAACATCATTAACGGTAAGCTTAATACCTATTTTCCAGGACGTCCTCCTGACAGCACCCTGGAGAGTACCAAAGCACCTCCTCAGGGTGGGATTACCGCTTGGAGAACTTTCCTCCCAAAAGCAGTATGTTGACCAGACAAAACATCAAGTTTATAGTGTTTACAAAAGGTGTTAGCATTAGCCCATGTCGCGGCCTTACAAATCTGTTCTAGAGAGGCACCTGCCCTCTCTGCCCAAGAAGTAGCTATCCCTCGAGTAGAATGTGCATGGAGACCCTCTGGAGGAGGGACCCCCTCTGACTGGTAGGCCTCAGAGATCACAGACGTGATCCACCGCGCGATAGAGGCCTTAGAGGCCTTCTTATCCCTATTCTTTCCCCCATACAGAATGAATAAGTTTGGTTCAATGCGCCATGAACTGGTGGCTGCCAGGTAGTCTAGGACTGCCTGCCTGACATCCAGCGAATGTAGAGCCTTTTCTTTAGCATTAGCAGGGTTATTGCAGAAGGATGGCAACACGATCTCCTGATTTCTATTTTTAATTGTTCCCACTTTTGGAATAAACGAGGGATCCAGTTTAAGAATTATACAATCCTCTCTAACCTGGAGGTACGGGTCCCTAGTGCACAGGGCCTGAATTTCCCCCACCCTTTTAGCTGTGGTAATTGCTACTAGAAATGCCGTTTTACGCGTGAGGACCGAAATGGGCATATTATCGGTAGAAGTATAGAGGTCTTTACAGAGGAAACTGAGTACCAGATTAAGGTCCCAGGAAGGCGATAGATGTCTAATAGTGGGGCACAACCTTTGTGTGGCTCTGATAAATCTAACTATCCACGGGTGAGTCGCTAGGGGATAGTCAAGAAAGGAGCTAAGATCCGAGATCTGAACTTTCAAGGTGCTAGGTTTGAGACCTTTGTCAAACCCAGCCTGAAGGAAATCTAGGATTCTGGGTAAGTCGGGAGTGCCTGCCGCAACCTCAGACCTGCCACCTTCCAGACAGAATCGCCTCCAGATCTTCAGGTAAATTGCCGATGTAACTGGCTTCCTACTGGACTTGATAGTAGTTATTACTCGGCTCGACAGACCCCTTGCCTTCAAGATGAGCCCTTCAGGATCCATGCCGAGAGATGGAGCTTCTCTGGGTTTGGGTGAAGTACCGGACCCTGGTGGATTACATCCGCTCTGAGAGGAAGCTCTACTGGATTCGCGATCGCCAGCTCTAGTAGAAGGGAGAACCAACTCCTTCTTGGCCAGTATGGAACAATCAATATGACGCGAGCTCGATCCTCCTTGATCTTTCTGAGAACAGCCGGGACTAATGCCAGAGGAGGGAATGCATACGAGAGAGGTTCCGTCCAAACCTGGCTCAGAGCGTCTATTCCTTCCGGAAGATCCCGAGGGTTCAGTGAGAAGAATCTTGAGACCTTTGAATTTCTCCTGCTTGCGAATAGGTCTATACAGGGAGTTCCCCAGCGTAGACATAACTCCTGGAAGATATCCTGGTTGAGTTCCCATTCTGTTGCAAACACTCTTTTCCTGCTGAGGTAGTCTGCTATGACGTTCTGAGAGCCTTCCAGGTGAATTGCTGAAATGGATAGGACTGATCTTTCTGCCCACCGAAATATTCGCTCCGCCAATTCCTGAAGCGGATGGTGTCTTGCGCCTCCCTGATGCTTCAGGAAAGAGACTGTTGTCACATTGTCGGACATTATTCTGACATGTTCTTCAGGATGTGTCGGTTCCTTCTCAAAGCTTCCCAAACAGCGTACAGCTCTTTGAAGTTGGAGGAGCTGTGGATAACGTCCTCCGGCCATCTCCCCTGAAGGAACCTGTCTTCTAAGTGAGCTCCCCAGCCCCAGGCGCTGGCATCTGTAGTAACTACTACGTAGGGTTCGACAGACCATAACACTCCTTTTCTTAACTTTTCTGGCTCTGTCCACCAGAGGAGAGACCTTCTTACCAGAAGAGGTAGCCTTAAAGTACTGTCCAGAGAAGACAGCCGCCGGTCCCATTTGGAAAGGATTAATTTCTGCAGTGGTCTTGAATGGAACTAAGCCCATCTTACACACGGAATGCAGGCCGTCATTAGGCCGAGGACTCTCATGGCCGTCCTTATTGACACCCTGTGCCTTAATAGGAGCCAGATTTGGGACTGTATTGCCTCCAGCTTGGACTCGGGTAGGAGGGATATTCTGTTTGTTGAGTCCAGACACACTCCCAGAAAGTTCTTCCTGTGTTCTGCCGTTAGGTCGGATTTTCGCCAATTTATGACCCATCCTAACTCTTCCATCAGCGAGATGGTTCGGTTCCTGTTGTCTGAAAGAATCTCTGGCGTTCTTGCTACTAGAAGGAAGTCGTCGAGATATGGGACTATTATGATCCCCTGATTTCTTAGGAAAGCGACAATCTCCGATACCAGCTTTGTAAAGATACGAGGTGCTGAGGCAAGTCCGAACGGAAGGCACTGGAACTGGTAGTGACAGGTCCCGGATGGCAGAACTACCGCAAACCTCAGAAGCTTCTGAGATGAGGGGTGGACGGGAACCTGATAATAGGCACTCTTCAGGTCGAGAGTGCACATCACGGCATTCTGATCTATGAGGATTGCCGATCGAATAGACTCCATACGGAACCTCTTGTACCTTACCCAGGCATTCAGAGGTTTCAGATTTATTATAGCGCGAGATTCGCCGGATGGTTTTGTTATGGAAAAAAGGGAGGAGTAATGACCCTGGCTTACTTCTAGTGGCGGTACTGGCACTATGACCTCTGAGGAAAGCATATCCATTAGGTCTATCATCATAGGGGAGTCTCGCGTTATCACCGTAGGCATGATAAATCTGTCTGGCGGAGGGGAGTAAAGCTCGATACGGTAGCCTTCAGACACAGTCCGAAGGATCCACTGGTTTGGGGTGATTCGGGCCCAATTGTGTGCGAAGTGACGGAGCCTTCCCCCTATAAGTGTGGCGTCATTGTGTCTTAGATTTTGAGGAGGGACTGAAGAAGAAACTTCTGTTTCTATTGCCCTGGTTACGGGAACCCCTATAGGATCCTCGATGGGATCTACCTCCTCTAACATCAGACTGTCTCCGGAAGGGGAATCCCCTCCGAAAGGACTGAGGTTTCCCTCCGGAAACCCCTTCTTTTTATCGGAAGCTGACTCTAGAATAGTATCTAGGGGGGGCCCGAATACCCCTGCTCCGGAGAAGGGAATTGAACATAGTTTTGATTTAGAAGCATTATCCCCAGACCAGGATCTCAGCCAGACCGCCCTCTTAGCCGCGTTGGATTGAGAACCGCTTCTAGCCGAAAATCTGACTGACTCAGCAGTCATATCGGACAAAAAAGCCGTGGCGGACCTCATTATAGGAAGAGACTTTAGGATCTCAGATCTCAGAGTCTTATTAGACAGGTGCTCCTCTAATTGACCCATCCATAAGACCGAGCTACCGAAGTAGCTGCTATGTTGGTTTTTATTAGAGCCGCGGAAGATTCCCAGGCTCTTTTTAAAAGTATGTCGGTTTTCCTATCCATGGGATCGCGCAGGCTTGACGAGTCCTCAAATGGTATGGCTGTCTTTTTAGCCACTTTCGCCACCGGAACGTCAAGCTTGGGAATTTCTTCCCATAGTTTTACGTCCTCAGGCTCAAACGGTAGAGGAGCTTTGAAGTCCTTAGATAGCACCAGCCGGCGTTCCGCCTCTTTCCACTCCTCCAGTATCATGGCCTTAATATGCTCGCTAACCGGGAACACTGTCTGCTGACGTGACATAAGTCCCCCGAACATCAGGTCCTGCCTGGATTGTGGCTTAGGTGTCTCATCTATCTGCATGGTGCATCGCACCGCCTGCACGAGATCATTCGTCTCTTCTGCCTGGAAGAGATATTTCCTTTGGTGGTCCTGGCTTCCTGACGGAAGCTCGCCCTCTTCTTCTGAGACGAAGTCTTCTGAGTCAGACTTGTCTTCAGAAGTAAACTCCGGCTCTCTTAAGTCTCGCTCCCGTCTGGCTCTCTTGCGGCTGGGAATATGGCTGGATTTCTGCACCATACTAGACAGAGAAGCCTGTACTTCTCGTATAAGGGATCTCATCTCAGACAGCAGTGCAGGTTGATCGTCCCTCATGACGTTAGATGTACAATCTGCACACAAGGTTTTCCCATGGGAATCTGGGAGCTTCGTATTACAAATAGGGCATCTAGCAGATTTCCCCGAGGCCTTGCCGGATTTCTTAGCTTGACCAGAAGGACCAGAGGGGCCAGCAGGGGTTCCCTTATCCTTAAATGACATAAGATAGGGGTAAGCACTGGGGTAAGCCTGCTCCTGCGTGCAGATAGGGGAGTCTGCGCTATGCGCACTTACCCCCTCCTCGACTGGTATGCTTGCTTCCATGATGAGGGTAGCAGGTCCCCGCAGCTCGCAGCACCGGATCAGGAGCGCTTCAGCCGTTATGCGATCCACACTGGAACGCACGCTTTCCCCACACATGCAGCGTTACCGGAAGTGACGGTAACGGATGCCGAAAAACCGGAAGTGACGCGTTCCTGGGAACTTCCGTCTGGAGACGCCGTGCTGGACACCACACTGCTCCTGGAAGCCGCACACCGCGTGGATGGCGTCTGCAGCCGAGAGCCTCCACCGGGAGGAGCAGCTGCCACCAGGAGTCTCGCCCACTCCTGGTCTTTGGAGCAGAGGGACCCCCCTCCGGAAGGTTTCTGCCCTGAGCCTCTTGACAGGGGGAAGTGTATTGGCAAGCCGCACGATTCCCCTGAGCTCCGGTAAGCTTGCGTAGCTTTCACTCGTGCGTCCCTTCCTTGCAGGGACAGGAAAAACACTGAGGATTGGGGTGGGACATGACCTTTTAAACTCGTGTGTTTCCTGTCCCAGCAAGGGGAGGAGGACGTCCTCCAGGGTGCTGTCAGGAGGACGTCCTGGAAAAATTCTTTTTTTCCCCGCAAAAATTATTTTTTAGCCCACAGTTTTGTATTTTCCCAAGGGTAACAGGACAAATTGGACCCCAAACGTTGTTGTCCAATTTGTCCTGAGTACGCTGATACCCCATATGTGGGGGGAACGACCGTTTGGGTGCATGGGAGAGCTCAGAAGGGAAGGAGCGCCATTTGGAATGCAGACTTCGATGGAATGGTCTGCAGGCGTCACGTTGCATTTGCAGAGCCCCTAATGTACCTAAACCGTAGAAACCCCCCACAAGTGACCCCATATTGGAAACTAGACCCCCCAAGGAACTTATCCAGATGTGTTGTGAGAACTTTGAACCCCCAAGTGTTTCACTACAGTTTATTACGCAGAGCCGTGAAAATAAAAAATCCTTTTTTTTCCACAAAAATTATTTTTTAGCCCCCAGTTTTGTATTTTTTTTAAGGGAAACAGTGTAAATTGAACCCCAAAAGTATTTGTCCTGAGTACGATGATACCCAATATGTGGGGGGGAACCACCGTTTGGGCGCATGGCAGAGCTCGGAAGGGAAGGAGCGCCATTTGGAATGCAGACTTAGATGGATTGGTCTGCAGGCGTCATGTTGCATTTGCAGAGCCCCTGATGTAACTAAACAGTAGAAACCCCCAAGTGACCCCATATTGGAAACTAGACCCCCCAAGGAACTTATCTAGATGTGTTGTGAGACCTTTGAACCCCCAAGTGTTTCACTACAGTTTATAACGCAGAGCCGTGAAAGTAATTTTTTTTTTTTATTTACACAAAAAATATTTTTTAGCCCCCAGTTTTGTATTTTCCCAAGGTTAACAGGAGAAATTGGACCCCAAAAGTTGTTGTCCAATGTGTCCTGAGTACGCTGATACCCCATATGTTGGGGTAAACCCCTGTTTGTGCGCACGGGTGAGATGGGAAGGGAAGGAGCACTGTTTTACTTTTTCAACTCAGAATTGGCTGGAATTGAGATCGGATGCAATGTCGCATTTGGAGAGCCCCTGATGTGCCTAAACAGTGGAAACCCCCAATTCGAACTGAAACCCTAATCCAAACACACCCCTAACCCTAATTTCAAATGTAACCCTAACCAAACCCCTAACCCTGACACACCCCTAACCCTAATCCCAACCCTATTTCCAACCGTAAATGTAATCCAAACCCTTACCCTAACTTTAGCCCCAACCCTAACTTTAGCCTCAACCCTAATTTTAGCCCCAACCCTAACCCTAGCTGTAGCCCTAACCCTAGCCCCAACCCTAACCCTAGCCCCAACCCTAACCCTAGCCCTAACCCTACCCCTAACCCTATCCCTAATGGGAAAATGGAAATAAATACATTTTTTTAATTTTTTAATTTCTCGTAACTAAGGGGGTGATGAAGGGGGGTTTGACTTACTATTTATAGTGCGTTTTCTAGCGGTAACATTTTCGGGCACGTGACATTTATTGATCGCTTTTTATTCCGATTTTTGTGAGGCAGAATGACCAAAAACCAGCTATTCATGAATTTCTTTTTGGGAGGGCGTTTATACCGTTCCGCGTTTCGTAAAATTGATAAAGCAGTTTTATTCTTCGGGTCAGTACGATTACAGCGATACCTCATTTATATCATTTTTTAATGTTTTGGCGCTTTTATACGATAAAAACTATTTTATAGAAAAAATAATTATTTTTGCATCGCTTTATTCTGAGGACTATAACTTTTTTATTTTTTCGCTGATGATGCTGTACAGCGGCTCGTTTTTTGCGGGACAAGATGACGTTTTCAGCGGTACCATGGTTATGATCGCATGTTATTCCACTTTTTGTTTGACGGTATGATAATAAAGCGTTGTTTTTTGCCTCGTTTTTTTTTTTTTTCTTACTGTGTTCACTGAAGGGGTTAACTAGTGGGAGAGTTTTATAGGTCGAGTCGTTACGGACGCGGCAATACTAAATATGTGTACTTTTATTGTTTTTTTTTTATTATTTAGCTAAAGGAATGTATTTATTGGAACAATATTTTTTTATTATTATTTATTTAGGAATTAATTTTTTTTTTACATTTTTACTTTGCCCCAGGGGGGGGGGGGGCATCACAGTAAAGTAACAGATCGCCAATCTGACACTTTGCTGTGCACTGTGTTAGATCGGCGATCTGAAGTGCACAGAAGGGAGGCTTCCCGGCGCCTGCTCTGAGCAGGCGCTGTGAAGCCACCTCCTTGCAGGACCCGGATGCAGCCCCGCGGCCATTTTGGATCCAGGGACTGCATGGAGGAGACGCTCGGTACAAGGTGAGCACATTGCCTTGTACCGATCGTCTCAGGGAAGTACGCAGGGAGTCCCCTCCCTGCGCGATGCTTCCCTATACCGCCGGAACACTGCGATCATGTTTGATCGCAGTGTGCCGGGGGTTAATGTCCCGGGGGCGGTCCGTGACCGCTCCTGGCACATAGTGCCGGATGTCAGCTGCGATAGTCGGCTGACACCCGGCCGTGATCGGCTGCTCTCCCCCCCCCCCCCCGTGAGCGTGGCTGATCATGCTGGACGTACTATTCCGTCCTTGGGAATTAGGGCCCACCCCACATGGACGGAATAGTACGTCCGATGGCAGAAAGGGGTTAAATGCAAACCACCCTTCTTTTTGAGGATGCGTCATGGTATTGATAAACTCTTGATCAGCTATAAGCCTTCTAATGTCTGGTCCGACGAACACACCTTCCTTCAGCTTGAATATGACGAGCTAACACGAACTGAGATGAAAAAGTGTGAACAGGCGAGAACCAAGATAAAACAATTGAATCAAGCCCGGGCATGTCAGAGCCTGCTTGTTTAGCTAGCACTATGTTGATGCTACATAGTTATTAAGGTTGGAGGAAGACTTTAAGTCCATCTAGTTCAACCCATAGCCTAACCTAACATGTCCTAACATGTTGATCCAGAGGAAGGCAAAAAAAAACCATGTGGCAAAGAGTAAAGGTACCGTCACACTCAGCGACGCTGCGGCGATATACACAACGAGCCGACCTAAACTAGATCGCAGGAGCGTCGCTGTTTAGGTCGCTGTAGAGACATCAAACACAGCAACTCCAGAACGATGCAGGAGCGATCCAGTGACGTAACGGCGACTCACTTCTCGTTCTCGCTGGTTGATAGCTCCATGTCAAACAGCCGGAGTGTACCGACCCGACACACATCTAGGGGCGTTGCAGCGTAGCCAGATAGGCGTGTTTCTCCACAGGGAGACACCCAGGATGTGACGTCCCGGAATATAAACCGCGACTCTACAACGATTCAGTCTTTCCATATTTTTTGCGAGCTGCGTCTTCACGTTCTGCCTTTCCAGCGTCCTGTCCGGAACGACCCTCCGCCAGCTACGATCCTCTTCTCCCAGGAGCGTCCTGTCCGGAAACGCCATACTCAGTATACTGCAGGCGTCTTCATCGGATCTTTTCTTGCTCATCAACGGTATGAAATATCTTTGAGTTGTTGTTTGTTTCTTCTGTGTATAGTTATGGCTACGCAGCAACGCTTATCTATGTACTTGGTAAAATGATGTATAAAACATCTCTGGCAGCCATCTTGTGCATCTGGCAAGCGGACGCACAAGATGGAGGCACTTTAGGAGGCGGTTAGCAAACACTTTTGCGCTGGCAGCCATTTTCTGCGTAAAATATGCGGAAAGGTAAACCAACTCTTTTGCGCTGACAGCCATTTTGTGCGCAGACTATATGGAAAGGTAAACCAACTCTTTTGTGTCTGCCTTGGCTTGGCTGGCCCTGGCCTGCTCCGCTAGTTAATTATATCAGCACACAACATAACGGTAATATAATAACACATTTATTAGAAAAAAGATGAAAAAATAAACAAAACTTTCAAGAAATAACCAATAAAATAAAAGTTTTAAGAAGTATAAAATAAAATGTAAAAAAAATCAAAACCTCCCACGGCGGTGGGCCAACAGATGGCGTAGCGTGCGTCCCTGGAGCTTGACCTGCTGTGTAAGCTGTGTCGCGGCCTCCAGCAGGCGCGCTGACGTCTTCACCAGGCGCTTCTACCTGGACAGCAGCTCTTCCGCGGTGGGCGTTTCTGTGGATAGAAGAGGTAGCAGTAAGGGTATGTAGACACATGGTGTATTTGCAGCGTTTTCTACGCTCCGTGTAGCATCCGCAACTGCTGTACCTCATTTCTATGCGTTTTTGGCCGGGCCATAGGACTCCATGTTATAAAATCAGTTGCGTATACGGTGCTAAAATTGACATGCTGCGTATGCAAAATACGCACTTGCGTTCAAATACGCAGCGTATTTTCGTACGCAGTGTGTGAACTATATTTTTGTCCTGCGTACAGAACGGATGGAGATTACGCTGCAAATACGGCATGTGTGAACATACACTGAGATTTACTACACACTCAATTTGGTCCTGTCACAGAGGGCGAGAACGTTGGGGTCCCATCACACACAGCGAGATCACTGCAGATCTCGCTGCAAAGTGTGACGTCGTGACCCCGTGATGTCACTGCAGCGCGGTCGGCTTGTATGGCCGCGACGCAGCGCCGCTCCTGCAATGCGGGGAAGACGCCGCCAGCGATGCGCTCGCTGTCGGCGTCTTCCCCGCATCGCTGACTGTGACGGGGGCTATAGGCTATATAGCTGCTCGCTGTCACACACAGAGCGAGATAATCACTAAGCAGCGAGATTGGCTGCGATCTCGCTGCGTGTGAAGCCACCCTTTTTTTTTTTCGCTGTCAAATGTGACATCCCACCGATAATCCCTCCCACTGTCTGTCTACTTACGGAGAAGGGACGCCTGTTGCTCATCCCCGGAAGAGCTGCTGACCTCCCAACCCCTTGCTTGTGCCGCACCGACTAAGGAAGCAAATACATATTTGGTTAACAATTGAACACGCTGTGGGGAACCGCTTGCAGTTTTGGTCACTTACCAATTGATCCACTGCTCGCCTCTGGGGAAAACACCGCTGACCCTGGGGAAGAAGGCAAGTGGCGGAAGGGAGGTGTCGAGGATGGTGGAGGGGTGCTACTGCGCCTGGTCCTAACTGCATCTGTAATGTATACAATATTTCAGCTCCCCTCTAATGTCCCGTATGCAGTAATAAAATCACAATGAATGATGGTTAACATACGTGACGGCCCGGGCTGTGGGCTTCCGCTGGTGGCGGATGATGGGCCCTCTGTGCCAGTGCTGGCAGATGACGACCCCTGTTCCCGGCGCCGTCTCTCTACACAAAAATTAAAGAACCGCAATGTTTAGACACCAAAAGTACAGTGGCGGCAAAAGTTAGGAGCTGCGGGCCTATTATACTGTGTATAAGGAAGCTGTGAGTCCATCATACTGTGTAAAAGGGAGCTGGGGGTCCATCATACTGTGTATAAGGGAGCTGCGGGCCCATCATACTGTGTATAAGGGAGCTCTGGGTGTTGTGAAATTGGATTTTGGGCTCCCCTGGTGGCCACTGGTGGAATTGAACTTGTGTGCATCATCCCCTCTGTTCACCTGTTCCCATCAGGATGTGGGAGTCGCTATTTAACCTTGCTCCTCTGTCACTTCCATGCCGGTCAACATTGTAATCAGAAGCCTTTCTGTGCATGTTCCTGCTGCTAGACAACTCCCAGCTAAGTTGGACTTTTGTCCTTGTTTGTTTTTGCATTTTGTTCCAGTTCACAGCTGTAGTTTCGTTTCTGTGTCTGGAAAGCTCTTGTGATCTGAAATTGCCACTCTGATGTTATGAGTTAATACTAGAGTCTTAAAGTAATTTCAGGATGGTGTTTTGATAGTGTTTTTAGCTGACCATGAAAGTGTCCTTTCTGTCTTCCTGCTATTTAGTAAGCGGACCTCAATTTTGCTAAACCTATTTTCATACTACGTTTGTCTTTTCATCTAAAATCACCGCCAATATTTGTGGGGGCCTCTGTCTGCCTTTCGGGGAATTTTCTCTAGAGGTGAGCCAGGACTATATTTTCCTCTGCCAGGATTAGTTAGTCCTCCGGCCGGCGCTGGGCGTCTAGGGATAAAACGCAGGCTACGCTACCTGGCTACCGTTAGTTGTGCGGCAGGTTTAGTTCATGGTCAGTTTAGTTTCCATCCTTCCAAGAGCTAGTTCTTATGTTTGCTGGGCTATGTTCTCTTGCCATTGAGAACCATAACAGTTTGACCGGCCAAAAAGGGTTAAATTAATTGGCAGAGAAAGGAGAGAAAAAAGAAGTCTGCTAAAATTTTTTTTTTTTTTTTCCCTTCAGTTCTGAGTGTGCTTTCAATTGAATCACTTGCAAGTCTGCCTATATTGCAGCCTTCCTCTCTCTCTCTCCTTCTAATCCTGGAATGGCGCTGTGTTCACCTGTTTAAAATGGATATTCAGAGTTTAGCTGCAGGTTTGAATAATCTCACCACGAAAGTTCAAAATTTACAAGATTTTGTTGTTCATGTTCCTATATCTGAACCTAGAATTCCTTTGCCTGAATTTTTCTCGGGGAATAGATCTTGCTTTCAAAATTTCAAAAATAATTGCAAGTTGTTTTTGTCCCTGAAATCTCGCTCTGCTGGAGATCCTGCACAGCAGGTCAGGATTGTGATTTCCTTGCTCCGGGGCGACCCTCAAGATTGGGCTTTTGCATTGGCTCCAGGGGATCCTGTGTTGCTCAATGTGGATGCGTTTTTTCTGGCCTTGGGGTTGCTTTATGAGGAACCTCATTTAGAGCTTCAGGCAGAAAAAGCCTTGATGTCCCTATCTCAGGGGCAAGATGAAGTTGAAATATACTGCCAAAAATTCCGTAAATGGTCTGTGCTTACTCAGTGGAATGAGTGCGCCCTGGCGGCGAATTTCAGAGAGGGTCTCTCTGATGCCATTAAGGATGTTATGGTGGGGTTCCCTGTGCCTGCGGGTCTGAATGAGTCCATGACAATGGCTATCCAGATCGATAGACGTCTGCGGGAGCGCAAACCTGTGCACCATTTGGCGGTGTCTACTGAGAAGACGCCAGAGAATATGCAATGTGATAGAATTCTGTCCAGAAGCGAACGGCAGAATTTTAGACGAAAAAATGGGTTGTGCTTTTATTGTGGTGATTCAACTCATGTTATATCAGCATGCTCTAAGCGTACTAAGAAGCTTGATAAGTCAGTTTCAATTGGCACTTTTCAGTCTAAGTTTATTCTATCTGTGACCCTGATTTGTTCTTTATCATCTATTACCGCGAATGCCTATGTCGACTCTGGCGCCGCTTTGAGTCTTATGGATTGGTCCTTTGCCAAACGCTGTGGGTATGATTTAGAGCCTCTTGAAACTCCTATACCTCTGAAGGGGATTGACTCTACCCCATTGGCTAGTAATAAACCACAATACTGGACACAAGTAACTATGCGAATTAATCCGGATCATCAGGAGATTATTCGCTTTCTTGTGCTGTATAATCTACATGATGTGTTGGTGCTTGGATTGCCATGGCTGCAATCTCATAACCCAGTCCTTGACTGGAAAGCTATGTCTGTGTTAAGCTGGGGATGTAAGGGGATGCATGGGGACGTACCTTTGGTTTCCATTTCGTCATCTATTCCCTCTGAGATTCCTGAATTCTTGACTGAATATCGTGACGTTTTTGAAGAACCTAAGCTTGGTTCATTACCTCCGCACCGGGAGTGCGATTGTGCCATAGATTTGATTCCGGGTAGTAAATACCCTAAGGGTCGTTTATTTAATCTGTCTGTGCCTGAACATGCTGCTATGCGAGAATATATAAAGGAGTCCTTGGAAAAGGGACATATTCGTCCTTCGTCATCTCCCTTAGGAGCCGGTTTTTTCTTTGTGTCTAAGAAAGATGGCTCTTTGAGGCCGTGTATTGATTATCGGCTTTTGAATAAAATCACGGTTAAATATCAATATCCGTTGCCACTGCTGACTGATTTGTTTGCTCGCATAAAGGGGGCCAAGTGGTTCTCCAAGATAGATCTCCGTGGGGCGTATAATTTGGTGCGAATTAAGCAGGGGGATGAGTGGAAAACCGCATTTAATACGCCCGAGGGCCACTTTGAGTATTTGGTGATGCCTTTTGGCCTTTCAAATGCCCCTTCAGTCTTTCAGTCCTTTATGCATGACATTTTCCGTGATTATTTGGATAAATTTATGATCGTGTATCTGGATGATATTCTGATTTTTTCGGATGACTGGGACTCTCATGTCCAGCAGCTCAGGAGGGTTTTTCAGGTTTTGCGGTCTAATTCCTTGTGTGTGAAGGGTTCTAAGTGCGTTTTTGGGGTTCAAAAGATTTCCTTCTTGGGATACATTTTTTCCCCCTCTTCCATCGAGATGGATCCTGTCAAGGTTCAGGCTATTTGTGATTGGACGCAACCCTCTTCTCTTAAGAGTCTTCAGAAATTTTTGGGCTTTGCTAACTTTTATCGTCGATTTATTGCTGGTTTTTCTGATGTTGTTAAACCATTGACTGATTTGACTAAGAAGGGTGCTGATGTTGCTGATTGGTCCCCTGCTGCTGTGGAGGCCTTTCGGGAGCTTAAGCGCCGCTTTTCTTCCGCCCCTGTGTTGCGTCAGCCTGATGTTGCTCTTCCTTTTCAGGTTGAGGTCGACGCTTCTGAAATCGGAGCTGGGGCGGTTTTGTCGCAAAGAAGTTCCGACTGCTCCGTGATGAAACCTTGTGCCTTTTTTTCTCGTAAATTTTCGCCCGCCGAGCGGAATTATGATATTGGGAATCGGGAGCTTTTGGCCATGAAGTGGGCTTTTGAGGAGTGGCGTCATTGGCTTGAGGGGGCTAGACATCAGGTGGTGGTATTGACCGACCACAAAAATTTAATTTATCTTGAGTCCACCAGACGCCTGAATCCTAGACAGGCGCGCTGGTCGTTGTTTTTCTCTCGGTTTAATTTTGTGGTGTCATACCTACCGGGTTCTAAGAATGTTAAGGCGGATGCCCTTTCTAGGAGTTTTGAGCCTGACTCCCCCGGTAATTCTGAACCTACAGGTATCCTTAAGGATGGAGTGATATTGTCTGCCGTTTCTCCAGACCTGCGGCGGGCCTTGCAGGAGTTTCAGGCGGATAGACCTGATCGTTGCCCACCTGGTAGACTGTTTGTTCCTGATGATTGGACCAGTAAAGTCATTTCTGAGGTTCATTCTTCTGCATTGGCAGGTCATCCTGGAATCTTTGGTACCAGGGATTTGGTGGCAAGGTCCTTCTGGTGGCCTTCCCTGTCACGAGATGTACGAGGCTTTGTGCAGTCTTGTGACGTTTGTGCTCGGGCCAAGCCTTGTTGTTCTCGGGCTAGTGGATTGTTGTTGCCCTTGCCTATCCCGAAGAGGCCTTGGACGCACATCTCGATGGATTTTATTTCGGATCTTCCTGTTTCTCAGAAGATGTCTGTCATCTGGGTGGTGTGTGACCGTTTCTCTAAGATGGTCCATTTGGTTCCCCTGCCTAAGTTGCCTTCTTCTTCCGAGTTGGTTCCTCTGTTTTTTCAAAATGTGGTTCGTTTGCATGGTATTCCGGAGAATATCGTTTCTGACAGAGGAACCCAATTCGTGTCTAGATTTTGGCGGGCATTCTGTGCTAGGATGGGCATAGATTTGTCTTTCTCGTCTGCTTTCCATCCTCAGACTAATGGCCAGACCTAGCGGACGAATCAGACTTTGGAGACATATTTGAGGTGTTTTGTGTCTGCAGATCAGGATGATTGGGTTGCTTTTTTGCCTTTAGCGGAGTTTGCCCTCAATAATCGGGCCAGCTCTGCCACCTTGGTGTCTCCTTTTTTCTGTAATTCGGGGTTTCATCCTCGATTTTCCTCCGGTCAGGTGGAATCTTCGGATTGTCCTGGAGTGGATGCTGTAGTGGAGAGGTTGCATCAGATTTGGGGGCAGGTGGTGGACAATTTGAAGTTGTCCCAGGAGAAGACTCAGCTTTTTGCCAACCGCCGGCGTCGGGTTGGTCCTCGGCTTTGTGTCGGGGACTTGGTGTGGTTGTCTTCTCGTTTTGTCCCTATGAGGGTTTCTTCTCCTAAGTTTAAGCCTCGGTTCATCGGCCCGTACAAGATATTGGAGATTCTTAACCCTGTGTCCTTCCGTTTGGACCTCCCTGCATCTTTTTCTATTCATAATGTTTTTCATCGGTCATTGTTGCGCAGGTATGAGGTACCGGTTGTGCCTTCCGTTGAGCCTCCTGCTCCGGTGTTGGTTGAGGGCGAGTTGGAGTACGTTGTGGAAAAAATCTTGGACTCCCGTGTTTCCAGACGGAAACTCCAGTATCTGGTCAAATGGAAGGGATACGGTCAGGAGGATAATTCTTGGGTGACTGCCTCTGATGTTCATGCCTCCGATCTGGTCCGTGCCTTTCATAGGGCTCATCCTGATCGCCCTGGTGGTTCTGGTGAGGGTTCGGTGCCCCCTCCTTGAGGGGGGGGTACTGTTGTGAAATTGGATTTTGGGCTCCCCCGGTGGCCACTGGTGGAATTGAACTTGTGTGCATCATCCCCTCTGTTCACCTGTTCCCATCAGGATGTGGGAGTCGCTATTTAACCTTGCTCCTCTGTCACTTCCATGCCGGTCAACATTGTAATCAGAAGCCTTTCTGTGCATGTTCCTGCTGCTAGACAACTCCCAGCTAAGTTGGACTTTTGTCCTTGTTTGTTTTTGCATTTTGTTCCAGTTCACAGCTGTAGTTTCGTTTCTGTGTCTGGAAAGCTCTTGTGATCTGAAATTGCCACTCTGATGTTATGAGTTAATACTAGAGTCTTAAAGTAATTTCAGGATGGTGTTTTGATAGTGTTTTTAGCTGACCATGAAAGTGTCCTTTCTGTCTTCCTGCTATTTAGTAAGCGGACCTCAATTTTGCTAAACCTATTTTCATACTACGTTTGTCTTTTCATCTAAAATCACCGCCAATATTTGTGGGGGCCTCTGTCTGCCTTTCGGGGAATTTTCTCTAGAGGTGAGCCAGGACTATATTTTCCTCTGCCAGGATTAGTTAGTCCTCCGGCCGGCGCTGGGCGTCTAGGGATAAAACGCAGGCTACGCTACCTGGCTACCGTTAGTTGTGCGGCAGGTTTAGTTCATGGTCAGTTTAGTTTCCATCCTTCCAAGAGCTAGTTCTTATGTTTGCTGGGCTATGTTCTCTTGCCATTGAGAACCATAACATCTGGGCCCATTATACTGTGTATAACGGAGCTGCGAGTCAATCATACTATGTATAAGGGAGCTGCAGGACCATCATACTGTGTATAAGGGAGCTGCGGGCCAATCATACCGTGTATACGGGAGCTGCGGGTCCATCATACTGTGTATAAGGGAGCTGCGGGCCCATCATACTGTGTATACGGGAGCTGCGGGCCCATCATACTGTGTATAAGGGAGCTGCGGGCCCATCATACTTTGTATAAGGGAGCTGCGGGTCCTTCATACTGTGTATACGGGAGCTGCGGGCCAATCATACTGTGTATAAGGGAGCTGCAGGCCAATCATACTATGTATAAGGGAGCTGCGGGTCCATCATACTGTGTATACGGAAGCTGCGGGTCCATCATACTGTGTATAAGGGAGCTGCGGATCCATCATACTGTGTATACGGGAGCTGCGGGCCAATCATACTGTGTATAAGGGAGCAGCGGATCCATCATACTGTGTATACGGGAGCTGTGGGCCCATCATACTGTGTATAAGGAAGTTGTGAGTCCATCATACTGTTTGTACGGGAGCTGCAGGCCCATCAGACAGTGTATAAGGGATCTGCGGGACCATCACACTGTGTATAAGGGAGCTGCGGGCCAATCATACTGTGTATAAGGGAGCTGCGGGCCCATCATACTGTGTATAAGGGAGCTGCGGGCCAATCATACTGTGTATATGGGAGCTGCGGGTCCATCATACTGTGTATAAGGAAGCTGCGGGCCCATCATACTGTGATAAGGGAGCTGTGGGCCCATCATACTGTCATAAGGGAGCTGCGGGCCCATCATACTGTGTATAAGGAAGTTGTGAGTCCATCATACTGTTTGTACGGGAGCTGCAGGCCCATCAGACAGTGTATAAGGGATCTGCGGGACCATCACACTGTGTATAAGGGAGCTGCGGGCCAATCATACTGTATAAGGGAGCTGCGGGCCAATCATACTGTGTATATGGGAGCTGCGGATCCATCATACTGTGTATAAGAAAGCTGCGGGCCCATCATACTGTGATAAGGGAGCTGCGGGCCCATCATACTGTGATAAGGGAGCTGCGGGCGCATCATACTGTGATAAGGTTGCTGCGGGCCCATCATACTGTGTATAAGGGAGCTGCGGGCCCATCATACTGTGTATAAGGAAGCTGTGCACACATCATACTGTGTATATGGGAGCTGTGGGTCCATCATACTGTGTATAAGGAAGCTGCGGGCTCATCATACTGTGATAAGGGAGCTACGAGCCCATCATACTGTGTATAAGGGAGCTGCGGGCCCATCATACTGTGTATAAGGGAGCTGCGGGCCCATCATACTGTGTATAAGGGAGCTGCGAGCCCATGATACTGTGTATAAGGAAGCTGTGGCCCATCATACTGTGTATAAAGGAGCTGCGGCCCATCATACTGTGTATAAGGAAGCTGTGGGCCCATCATACTGTGTACAGGGGAACTGTTATGATCCCAGTGGTAGAGGATCTCTGGTATTCCGGCAAGGTAAACAAAAAACATAGGAACTGCTCTAGGGAGGTGGAAACTGGGCTAACCGCATACCAGATCCTAACACAACAACTAGAAGTAGCCGGTGAACGTGCCTACGTTGATTCTAGACGTCTCGAGCCAGCCGGAGAACTGACTACCCCTAAAGGGAAAATAAGACCTCACTTGCCTCCAGAGAAATTGAACCCCAAAGATATAGAAAGCCCCCAACAAATAATAACGGTGAGGCAAGAGGAAAACACAAACGCAGAGATGAACTAGATTCAGCAAAGTGAGGCCCACTAGTCTAGATAGGCAGAAAATAGAAAGTGAACTATGCGGTCAGCAGAAAACCCTGCAAAAACATCCATGCTGAAAATTTCAAGAACCCCCACACCGACTGACGGTGCGGAGGGAGAATATCAGCACCCCAGAGCTTCCAGCGAGCAGAAAATCACATATTAAGCAAGCTAGACAAAAACACTGAAAAATGCAAATGATCCAAAGTATTCAAAACGGACCTAGCTTTTCTTGCATGAGACAGACGGAAAGGAATCAGGAGGAAACCTTATAGGACTGGATACAACGATGCCAGGCAAGAGACTGAGTCCAGAGGAGACCTAAATAGGGAACACCCGCTGCTTAATGACCCAGCTGGAGCCCAGGCCTGCAACAAGACATGCCTAACACAGTACCGTTAGTGACCACCAGAGGGAGCCCAGAAACACAGTTCACAACAGTACCCCCCCCTTGAGGAGGGGTCACCGAACCCTCACCAAGACCCCCAGGGCGATCAGGATGAGCAGCGTGAAAGGCACGAACCAAATCAGTCGCATGAACATCAGAGGCGACAACCCAGGAATTATCCTCCTGACCATAGCCCTTCCACTTAACTAAATACTGAAGTCTCCGTCTGGAGATACGAGAATCCAAAATCTTCTCCACCACGTACTCCAACTCGCCCTCAACCAAAACCGGGGCAGGAGGCTCAACAGCAGGAACCATAGGCACCACGTACCACCGCAACAAGGACCTATGGAACACATTATGAATAGCAAATGACGCTGGAAGGTCCAAGCGAAAAGACACCGGGTTAAGGATTTCCAAAATCTTATAAGGACCGATAAAGCAAGGCTTAAACTTAGGAGAGGAGACCTTCAAAGGAACATGCCGAGAAGACAACCAAACCAAATCCCCAACACAAAGTTGGGGACCCACACCGCGGCGGCGGTTGGCAAAACGCTGGGCCTTCTCCTGTGACAATTTCAAATTGTCCACCACATGGTTCCAAATCCGCTGCAACCTATCCACCACAGAATCAACCCCAGGACAGTCAGAAGGCTCAACCTGACCCAAGGAGAAACGAGGATGAAAACCAGAGTTGCAGAAAAAGGGTGAAACCAAAGTGGCAGAACTAGCCCGATTATTAAGGGCAAACTCGGCCAGTGGCAAAAAGGTAACCCAGTCATCCTGATCAGCAGAAACAAAACATCTTAAGTCTCCAACGTCTGATTAGTTCGCTCGGTCTGGCCATTAGTCTGAGGATGAAAAGCCGACGAAAAAGACAAATCAATTCCCATCCTAGCACAAAAGGATCGCCAGAATCTGGACACAAACTGGGATCCTCTGTCAGACACAATATTCTCAGGGATGCCGTGCAAACGAACCACATTCTGAAAGAACAAAGGCACCAAATCAGAGGAAGAAGGCAACTTAGGCAAGGGCACCAAATGGACCTTTTTAGAAAAACGATCGCACACCACCCAGATGACAGACATCTTCCGAGATACCGGAAGATCCGAAATGAAATCCATGGAAATGTGCGTCCAAGGCCTCTTCGGAATAGGCAAGGGCAAAAGCAACCCGCTGGCACGAGAACAGCAAGGCTTAGCCCGAGCACAAATCCCACAGGACTGCACAAAAGAACGTACATCCCGCGACAAGGAAGGCCACCAAAAGGACCTAGCCACCAAATCTCTGGTACCGAAAATCCCAGGATGCCCCGCCAACACCGAGGAATGAACCTCAGAAATAACTCTGCTGGTCCATCTGTCAGGGACAAACAGTCTCTCTGGTGGGCAACGATCAGGCCTATCAGCCTGAAATTTCTGCAGCACTCGTCGCAAATCTGGGGAAATGGCAGACAAAATCACTCCCTCTCTGAGAACACCAACCGGCTCCGAGACTCCAGGAGAGTCAGGCACAAAACTCCTAGAAAGTGCATCAGCCTTCACGTTCTTCGAACCAGGCAGGTACGAGACCACAAAGTCAAAACGGGAGAAAAACAACGACCAACGAGCCTGTCTAGGATTCAAGCGCTTGGCAGACTCGAGATAAATAATATTTTTATGATCAGTCAAGACCACCACACGATGTTTAGCTCCCTCGAACCAATGTCGCCACTCCTCAAATGCCCACTTCATAGCTAACAACTCCCGATTACCAACATCATAGTTCTGCTCAGCAGGCGAAAATTTTCTTGAAAAGAAGGCGCATGGCTTCATCACGGAGCCATCAGAACTTCTTTGCGACAAAACGGCCCCTGCACCAATCTCCGAAGCATCAACTTCAACCTGGAAGGGAAGAGAGACATCCGGCTGGCACAGGACTGGCGCTGAAGTAAACCGACGCTTCAGCTCCCGAAAGGCCTCCACGGCCGCAGGAGACCAATTAGCAACATCAGAACCCTTCTTGGTCATATCCGTCAAAGGTTTAACCACGCTAGAAAAATTAGCGATAAAACGACGGTAAAAATTAGCAAAGCCCAAGAACTTCTGCAGGCTCTTAACAGACGTGGGCTGAGTCCAGTCATGAATGTCACGGACCTTGACTGGGTCCATCTCCACAGTAGAAGGGGAAAAAATAAAACCCAAAAAAGAAACCTTCTGTACCCCAAAGATATATTTTGAACCCTTCACAAATAAAGCATTCTTACGCAGAACCTGAAACACCATCCTGACCTGGTTCACATGGGACTCCCAATCATCAGAAAAAACCAAAATATCATCCAGATAAATAATCATAAATTTATCCAGATATTTCCGGAAGATGTCATGCATGGACTGAAACACAGAAGGAGCATTAGAGAGTCCAAAAGGCATCACCAGGTACTCAAAATGACCCTCGGGCGTATTAAATGCTGTTTTCCATTCATCTCCCTGCTTTATGCGCACAAGGTTATACGCACCGCGAAGATCTATCTTGGTGAACCAACTGGCACCCTTAATCCGAGCAAACAAATCAGACAACAATGGCAAAGGATACTGAAATTTCACCGTGATCTTATTCAGAAGACGATAATCTATACAAGGTCTCAAAGACCCGTCTTTCTTGCCCACAAAAAAGAATCCTGCACCAAGAGGAGAAGAGGATGGGCGAATATGTCCCTTCTCCAAAGACTCCATTAAATAACTCCGCATCGCGGCATGCTCTGGCACAGATAAATTAAAGAGTCGTCCCTTAGGAAATTTACTACCAGGAATCAAATCTATAGCACAATCACAGTCCCTATGAGGAGGAAGGGCACTGGACCTGGGTTCATCAAATACATCCTGATAGTCTGACAAAAACTCAGGGATCTCAGAAGGAGTAGAAGAAGCAATAGACACCAATGGAGAATCGCCATGAATCCCCTGACAACCCCAACTTGACACAGTCATAGCTTTCCAATCTAAAACTGGATTATGGGCCTGTAACCATGGCAGACCCAAAACAACAACATCATGCATTTTATGCAGTACCAGAAAACAAATCTCCTCCTGATGTACAGGAGTCATGCACATGGTCACTTGCGTCCAATACTGAGGTTTATTCTCTGCCAATGGCGTAGCATCAATTCCTCTAAGAGGGATAGGATTTTCCAAAGGCTCCAGGACAAAACCACAGCGCCTGGCAAACGACAAATCCATCAGACTCAGAGCAGCACCAGAATCTACAAAAGCCATAGCCGAGTAAGAAGATAATGAACAAATTAAAGTCACAGACAAAATAAACTTAGGCTGAAAAGTACCAATGGCGACAGGATTAACAACAATTTTTTTTAAGCGCTTAGAGCATGCTGAGATAACATGTGTTGAATCACCACAGTAAAAACACAACCCATTTTGACGTCTATGATTTTGCCGCTCGGCTCTGGTCAGAATTCTGTCACATTGCATAGAATCAGGTGACCGTTCAGACAGCACTGCCAAAGGATTAGCAGATTTGCGCTCCCGCAAACGTCGATCAATTTGAATGGCCAGAGCCATTGAATCACTCAGACCTGTAGGGATAGGAAACCCCACCATCACATTCTTAATTGCTTCAGAAAGACCATTTCTGAAATTTGCGGCCAGGGCACACTCATTCCATTGAGTAAGCACGGACCATTTCCGAAATTTTTGACAATACACCTCAGCTTCGTCCTGACCTTGAGAGATAGCCAGCAACATCTTTTCAGCCTGACTTTCAAGATTAGGCTCCTCATAAAGCAAACCAAGCGCCAGAAAAAACGCATCAACATTCACCAATGCAGGATCTCCTGGCGCCAGAGAGAAGGCCCAATCTTGAGGGTCGCCGCGCAAGAAGGAGATAACAATCTTAACTTGCTGAGCGGAATCACCAGAGGAACGAGGTTTCAGAGACAGAAACAATCTGCAATTATTCCTAAAATTCAGGAACTTAGATCTATCTCCAAAAAACGGCTCAGGAATAGGTATTTTTGATTCAGACATAGGGCTACGGATAACAAAATCCTGAATGCTTTGCACCCTAGCAGCAAGCTGATCCAAACTAGAAGCCAGAGTCTGGACATTCATATCTGCAGCAGAGCTCAAGCAACTCAGAGAAAAAGGGGATGGAAGAAGCAAGGCAAACTGCAGCAAAACACAAAAAAAAAAAAAACTCAGAACTTCTTTTTAATCCCGCTTCTGTGATGCAATAAACATTTTCTTTTGGCCTTGCATTCTGTTATGATCCCAGTGGTAGAGGATCTCTGGTATTCCGGCAAGGTAAACAAAAAAACATAGGAACTGCTCTAGGGAGGTGGAAACTGGGCTAACCGCATACCTGATCCTAACACAACAACTAGAAGTAGCCGGTGAACGTGCCTACGTTGATTCTAGACGTCTCGAGCCAGCCGGAGAACTGACTACCCCTAAAGGGAAAATAAGACCTCACTTGCCTCCAGAGAAATTGAACCCCAAAGATATAGAAAGCCCCCAACAAATAATAACGGTGAGGCAAGAGGAAAACACAAACGCAGAGATGAACTAGATTCAGCAACGTGAGGCCCACTAGTCTAGATAGGCAGAAAATAGAAAGTGAACTATGCGGTCAGCAGAAAACCCTGCTAAAACATCCACATTGAATATTTCAAGAACCCCCACACCGACTGACGGTGCGGAGGGAGAATATCAGCACCCCAGAGCTTCCAGCGAGCAGAAAATCACATATTAAGCAAGCTGGACAAAAACACTGAAAAATGCAAATGATCCAAAGTATTCCAAACGGACTTAGCTTTTCTTGCATGAGACAGACGGAAAGGAATCAGGAGGAAACCTTATAGGACTGGATACAACGATGCCAGGCAAGAGACTGAGTCCAGAGGAGACCTAAATAGGGAACACCCGCTGCTTAATGACCCAGCTGGAGCCCAGGCCTGCAACAAGACATGCCTAACACAGTACCGTTAGTGACCACCAAAGGGAGCCCAGAAACACAGTTCACAACAGGGAACTGTGAGGGACATCATACTGTTTGACAGGAGCTGCAGGCCTATCATACTGTGTATAGGAAACTGTGAAGGCATATTGTGCATATGGGAGCTGTTGGCCCATTACACTGTATACAGGGGAGCTCTGGGGGGCATTATACATTCTATGGTGGAGTTCTGTCAGCATTATACTGTCTATAGGGGAGCATTGGGCTCATATTATCTATAGGGGAGCAGTGGGAACATCATATGGTGTATAGGGGAGTTATAGAATCACCATACTGTGTATAGGGGAGCTGTGGGGGCCTTAGACTGTGTATAGGGAAGCATTAAGCTCACCATACTGTGTATAATTGAGCAGTACATGGGGGAACTTAGGGGACATTATTAAATGTTAAGTGGGCACTTATGCAAATTGCCTCTTCTGAGAAAAAGAGGACTTAACTCTATAGCGCCACCTATTGGAAGTAGCGATCCTACAAGTCACAATCAACCCTTTAACGAGTCGTGCAATATGACTTAGGATTAAAGCCAAATCAGTATCTCAATTCGCAGACACGGTGTTTCGGGCTGTTGGCCCTCGTCAGTGCGAAGCATGAGAACTGATTTGGCTAGGTGAGAGGCTCTGGAGTGGGGTCTAAGGGGTAACGTTTCTCCTTATGGAGAGTGACATACCATCTCTGGCTTGTCAAGGTAAGGAGGCTTATTCGCCGTGCAATGCTCCTCTGGGAATTTAAATATGTAAATTGCCTCTTCTGAGAAAAAGAGGACTTAACTCTATAGCGCCACCTATTGGAAGTAGCGATCCTACAAGTCACAATCAACCCTTTAACGAGTCGTGCAATATGACTTAGGATTAAAGCCAAATCAGTATCTCAATTCGCAGACACGGTGTTTCGGGCTGTTGTCCCTCGTCAGTGCGAAGCATGAGAACTGATTTGGCTAGGTGAGAGGCTCTGGAGTGGGGTCTAAGGGGTAACGTTTCTCCTTATGGAGAGTGACATACCATCTCTGGCTTGTCAAGGTAAGGAGGCTTATTCGCCGTGCAATGCTCCTCTGGGAATTTAAATATGCAAATTGCCTCTTCTGAGAAAAAGAGGACTTAACTCTATAGCACCACCTATTGGAAGTAGCGATCCTACAAGTCACAATCAACCCTTTAACGAGTCGTGCAATATGACTTAGGATTAAAGCCAAATCAGTATCTCAATTCGCAGACACGGTGTTTCGGGCTGTTGGCCCTCGTCAGTGCGAAGCATGAGAACTGATTTGGCTAGGTGAGAGGCTCTGGAGTGGGGTCTAAGGGGTAACGTTTCTCCTTATGGAGAGTGACATACCATCTCTGGCTTGTCAAGGTAAGGAGGCTTATTCGCCGTGCAATGCACCTCTGGGAATTTAAATATGCAAATTGCCTCTTCTGAGAAAAAGAGTGGGCACTTAAGCATTATTGTTATAGGGGCACTCAGAGTATTGTGACCATCAAAGTTGCATATGGTCACAATATGGCGGTAAAGTCAACGTTCGTTTTTGTATATAGATTTATTTTCAATAACAGTAGGGTCATACACTGAGGTTCCCGCATATTCACAATTAGAGTGCACAACCGTAGCTGTAATCAGGGTTAGCTGGTTAGGGGCCCACTCAGATGTTTCGCCCCCCCTAAGTTGAAACCCTAGCTACGCCTCTGCTTCCCAGTGATGCTATACTCTGCATTGTCTGGGGGCTCTGGTGTTCAATGCTATGCGTGGCCTGGGACTCGTAGTATTGCATCACTAGGAAGCCCTCCCGGCAGCACGCATCTCCTGATTTCCCCCTCCCGGCAGCGTGCGCAGGGTTGCCAACCTCCTCCTAAATGATTTCTGGACAATCTAGCTAAAAATTGCGGACATCCCAAAATTTTAAATGTTAGTGGAGATTCTGGAACCCCTGACCTGACCATTTATCACGGACACCGCATTTTCCTCTCGGACAATACGGACATGAGGAAAAAGTGGCATGTTTTTACGGGATGAAGACAAAAAGAGAAATGATCCAGCTGGAGGTGGAGGCAGTTCAGACTTTGTGAGACTTTATTAGACAACTAAAGCAATAAATAGTTCTTCAAAAAGAAAAATCTTTATGCGGCGCCCCCACTGCCGCAGGGCCGAGGGGTACCTGGAGCCGGGCCCCTGAGTCTCTGTTCTGGGATTGTCACGGTGGCTAGACCCGGTCCGTGACCCTGCTGGTCAGTGGGAGACGTCCGGTGAAAGAGTGGTGGAGATATGGGATGATGACGTTGTTGTAGTGCGGTGCAGTAAATAACGAGGACACCAGGTTGCAGTCTCTTTACCTCTTTACTGAAGGTTTTAGAGTCCTCAGTCCAGAGCGCTGTCAACAGGGCTGTCAGAGACCGGCCGGTCCAAAGGCACATCAGGAGTTCTCTTTACAGGTGGGAATCAGTGTCTACCTTCTAGCGCTGAGTGTTGTAGTTCTTCCCTGCTGAGCTCCCGGGATAGTCAGGGCCAGCGTTAGGGCCAGGCAGACTAGGCAGCTGCCTGGGGCCCCACTCCCTTGGGGGCCCCCAGCATCTACAGCAGAAGCTTCACTGATAATAGCATTATCAGTGAAGCTTCCGAGTAGAGACTGGTTAAGGACCTGTAGTGACATCACGATCAGGTGACCTGCCATGTGACCGTGATGTCACCAAAGGCCATGTACTCTGGAATGTTTGTAGCAGTAAAATAGGAGCTTGCAGTGAAGCACAGGAGCAGCGGCCACTGAACCTCCCCCATCAGCGTGATAGAAGTGCTCATTGGCCAGCGCCCTGTCCTGCTGTACGGAGCCTCTGAGGCGAAGGGAGAGAGACCCAGCACCAGTAACAACCTGAGCCGGCAGATAAGTAAAGAGCACCCGTCCCACTGTGTGTGCTGCTCCTGGTGATGATGGCTCCTGTCCTGCTGTCAGCAACTCCTGCTCTTGTCGGCAGTCCCAGCAGAGGAGAGGGCAGGAAGGTGTCTGCTGGGAGCAGGAGGAGCTGCATCTGATAGTGTGCATCATCTCATTCCCTCCAGCATAAAGGTGTGCGTGTGTGGTGTGTATAGCGTGTGTCATGTGTAGTGTGTGCTTATGTGAATCACATGTATCAAATGAGCATTTGTTGTGCTGCATGTGTGTGCCGTGTATGTGTGTGTGTATAAGTGTGTCTTTGCTTGCCGTGTGTGTGTGTATATATGTGTGTATGTATGTGTGTGTGTATAAATGCGTGCCATGTATGTGTATAAGTGCGTGCCATGTACAGTATGTATGTGTGTATATAAGTCCATGCCATGTATATATGTGTGTGTATATAAGTGCGTGCCATGTGTGTGTTTGTGTGTGTGTGTATATATATATATATATAATGTGTGTGCTATGTATGTGTGTATGTATAAGAATGCTATGTATGTGTCTGTGTATAAGTGCATGCCATATATGTATGTGTGTGTGTGTGTCTATATAAGTGTGTGCCGTGTACATGTATGTATGTATGTATATGTATGCCATGTATGTGTGTCTGTGTGTATACGTGCGTGCCATGTACATGTATGTGTGCATAAGTGTGTGCCATGTACATGTATGTATGTGTGTATAAGTGTGTATAAGCATGTGTCATGTGCGTGTGTGTGTTTAAGTGTGTGCATGTGTGTGTGTATATATATATATATATATATATATATATATATATATTTTTTTTTTTTTTTTTTTTTTTGCATTATTCTATATAAACATACAGTGATAGTGTGTGTGTTCCATGCACATTTTGAAATATTGGTTGAACAGACTAGAGTGTGTGTGCGTGTGTGTATATATATATATATATATTACACAGCCCTGCTGCTTATACCATGATACTATATGGGGACAACAGATTGATCCACTAGTGCTCTGTCCCCATCATTCATCCTCAGACGATGTAAAGAGGCTGAGAAACAAGAGCCAAACGACTTCGATGTTGTCAATCGCACGCATCGAACGGTCTGAACTCAACGCATGTAAATGCAACCAAAATGTTTGAGCGTCATGGTGCAATATGTATGTGAGCATTGGGGGCGGCAGGGCCTCATTTTAAACTTTTGCCTAGGGCCCCACTCTGTCTAAAACCGGCCCTGGGGATAGTCCTCACAACTGTTTCTGTCTGTCTCTGATGTTCGTTCTCTCCGTCCCCCAGATGATATGGTAGGACGCACCCGTATGACGGGGTAGGCCTGGAGTTCTTCCGGGACCCTAGAGTCGCCCCTCTCCCGCAGCTGCCTCCGTTGTCTGCTTAGGTGTTAAGTGAGACAGCCAACCTATAATTGGCTGTCCGGCCGTGGTTTGCAGTAGTACTTAAAGTCTCTTACTTGGTCGGCGTTCCGGCCACCGACTGTTTGCGCCTCAGAAGGATGTTGCCTTGGTCTAACAGCACGACTCCTTCTGGTCCTAATTCCTCTTTACTGTATTCCCGTTGTTCACTGGTTTGTTCTGCTCTGAGGAGTCTGCCAGGATCCCATCCCTGACAGGTCCTCTCACTAGCTCTTCCCAGCTACTTCTCCCTGTCTTCCTGTCCAACCCCCAGTTTTACCAGAGTGTGAGGAGTGGCCTACTAGATAGAACCACCCCCCCTGGTGGCCGGAGTGTGAAGTGTGGTGTGAGTGTTACCTGATCAGAGAAACTCCTTTAGTGCAATCAGACGTACCTTAGCTCCCCTTAGCGGCAGAGCTTCAGTACTGCAACGACCAGGACTCTGGGGCGGTGCACTCCCCCCCGGTTAAATCCAGTACTCCGGGACTGGGAAAACAAGAACAACAATACATGTTAACAGAAAACACACAAAATTTTGAAATAGCATAACAATTAAACTTAACAGGGCTTCCCTTTATGGGAGGTGAGGACTCTTGAACGTTGCGAAAGTTAGGTCATGCACAGTTTATGACTCTCAGTTCAGTGGTTGAAACAGCGGGGACCCCGGGTAAACAAAGGGGTCCCCCTTTTGAAAGTTTTTGAGCAATTCACCGTCCATTACCCTATTGTCCATTTTAAAACCTGTAACAAAAGATATGCATACAAACATTTTCAATTAAATAGCAGCCCTTATTAATACCTCCAAGTTTTGTAGCGGAGGGGAGTTTGATTCTGAGTGCTGCGCGTGGACCTTCGCAGCGCAGGGGTTGCTATTGACCTAACAGGGCCCGCTATACTTGCTACCGCTGGTGTAGTGCACTGTCTTCTGGCTACACTTCTAGTGAGTCTGGGTAGCGCTGGCAGGCTAGAGCTCTCAGGGCTGCTGCTAGCAACAGTGGGTACGGCAGGCTCACCGATAGCAGAGGGAGGATCTGCCAGTTCAGCGGTCGGCACAGCATCTTCAGGTAGGGCTTGTTGAGGTTGCGGGGCCGGATGGTCGGGTACTACCATTGTTTCTGGTGGGTCCGGCTGTTGGAACGTTAGAACAGGTACCACAACGGCGTGATTTATCTGAGTCCAGGACTGGGGAAAGTCACCAAGGACGGTATCGATCATCTTCTCCTTTTCCACCGGCGGGGAGATTTCTGGGGCCGTGTCCCTCTCTTTCAACTTATCGGGGCAGACCTTAAGGTGATCCCTGGATACCGCTGTCGAGGTCTCCCCTCTGTCCTTGCTGATGAGACAGACCTTCGTGTTGTCGAAGTCGGATGGCAGGATGGTATACGGTTCCGCTTCCCATTGGTCATCGAGCTTGTGTAATCTCCTCTTTCGTTTAAGTACTTGCTCACCAGGTGACAGGGGAATCGCAGGAGCGTGTTGGTTGTAGTCCCTTTCTTGTTTCTGCCTAGCCTGGGCGAGACTTCTTTCTACACACTCCTGTACTTCGCGGTACCTTCGCTGCCTTTCTGCATCCCAATCTGCATCCGGCGAGGTATCTTCGGGTACTAGGACCCCCATGTCCAGATCAACGGGTAACCGACTAGATCTTCCTCGCATCAGGTACGCTGGAGTACAGTTGGTGGAACTTACTGGGATGTGATTGTACATATCCACCAAGTCAGGCAACTTTATCGGCCACAGGTTCCGTTCCTCCACAGGCAAGGTCTTCAATAAATCGATTACCACTTGGTTCATCTTCTCGCACATCCCGTTGGTTTGAGGATGGTACGGTGTGGTTCTGATCTTCTTACACCCGTACAGTTGGCAGAATTCTTGGAACACTTCTGCTTCGAATGCAGGTCCCTGATCGGTCAGTACCTTCTCTGGGTAGCCATGGGGCCTACAAAAGTGCTGCTGGAAGGCCCTGGCGGCAGTCCTGGCCGTTAGATCCTTGACAGGTACAACCACCAAAAACCTGGAGTAGTGGTCTACGATGGTAAGGGCGTAGATATAGCCCGACCGGCTAGGTGTCAGCTTCACATGATCCAGCGCGACCAGTTCGAGCGGCCGTTTGGTGATGATAGGCCGCAGGTGAGCCCGTTGACTGTCACGGTCCTTCCTGTGCAGACTACATGGACCACACTCCCGACACCACTTCTCAATGGTTCTCTTCATGCCAATCCAATAGAACCTCCCTCGGAGCAGCCTTTCTAGCTTCCTCCATCCGAAGTGTCCGGCTCCATCATGGTAGGCTCCCAGAACCATGGGCGCATCTCGCCTTGGCACCACTATCTGCCACACCAATTCATGAGTACGTGGGTCGATGCTCCTCCTGCACAGCTTGCCATCATGGATAAACAGTTTGCTTCTCCCCTTCCACAACTGTTGGGTTTCTTGTGGATCATCTGGGCCAGGGTGCAACCCTGCCTGCGTCAAGAGCTCCTTCACCCGACGGACCGCGGGGTCACTATCCTGGGTTTCCGCCCATCCGTGGTGGGGCAGGGGATTCAGCGTGGCATCCGGTTGGTTCTTGTGCCTGTTCTTCACATGGTGAGAGTTTTGAGTGGCTTTGGGGCGATGGAAGGCAGGCAGCTCCACCTCTTCAAGTGCCTCCGGGTCTTCTCCCATTTCTGGCAAATTGGGCATTCGGGACAAGGCATCAGCATTAGCATTCTTGTGTCCTGCTCGGTACTTGATGGTGAAATCATAGTTGGACAGCCGGGCCATCCACCGCTGTTCCAAGGCCCCGAGTTTGGCAGTGTCCAGATGCGTTAGCGGATTGTTGTCCGTGAAGACTGTGAATTTCGCAGAGGCCAGGTAGTGTTTAAACCTCTCTGTCACTGCCCAGACGATGGCAAGGAATTCCAGCTTAAAGGAACTGTAGTTGTCAGGGTTTCTTTCCGTGGGACGGAGTTTTCTGCTGGCGTAAGCGATCACCCTCTCTTTGCCTTTCTGGACCTGGGACAGTACGGCTCCCAATCCCACATTGCTGGCATCCGTGTACAGCACAAACGGTTGGTCGTATTCGGGATAGGCCAGTACCTCTTCACCCGTCAGTGCCGTCTTCAAACAAGTAAAGGATCCCTCCAGCTCCTCATTCCAGTCAAATGGGGTGTTCCTCCCCTTAGTCTTCTTTGGATGTCCCACCAACAGGTTTTGCAAGGGTGCGGCCTTCTTGGTGAAGTCCTTGATGAACCTCCGGTAATAGCCGACCAGCCCGAGGAACTGCCGGACTTCGTGGAGGTCACTAGGCTTTGGCCAGTCCTTGATCACTGTGACCTTGTCGGGGTCTGGGGCCACTCCTTCAGCGCTCACCACATGGCGCAGGTACTGCACTTTAGGCTTCAGCAGATGACACTTGGACGGTTTCACCTTTAAGCCGAAGTTGGACAGGGCTTCAAACACCTCGGCCAGGTGCTTCAAATGGTCTTCGTAGGTCTTAGAGAAGACAATGACATCATCCAAATACAGCAGCACGGTTTCAAAGTTCATGTGTCCCAGGCAGCACTCCATCATCCTCTGGAACGTCCCGGGAGCATTGCACAATCCGAAGGGCATGTAGTTGAATTCGCAGAGACCCATTGGGGTCGTGAAGGCTGTCTTCTCTTTGTCCGCCTCTGCCACAGGAACCTGCCAGTACCCACTGGTGAGATCTAAGGTAGAGAAGTAGTTAGCAGATATTAAGGCAGCCAGAGACTCCTCTATCCTGGGCAGTGGGTATGCGTCTTTATGTGTAATGCGATTCAACTGCCTATAATCAACACACATCCTCATTGTACCATCTTTCTTTTTAACAAGGACTAACGGAGCTGCCCAGGGGCTACAGCTGTCTCTCACCACCCCAGCCTCCTTCATTTCCCGCAACATGTCCTTGGCACACTGGTACTGAGCTGGGGGTACAGGGCGATATCTCTCTTTTATGGGTCAGTGATCTCCCGTGGGGATATGATGTTGGATCCCTTTCACCTGCCCAAAATCTAAGGGGTGTTTGCTGAATACCTGCTCGTACTCGTGTACCACCCTGTAGGCCCCCTGTTTTTGATGGGATGGGGTAGAGTCAGTGCCCACATGCAATTCCCGACACCAGTCTTTCGAGTGCTCTGCAGAACCTTTGTTCTCCGCCACGTTTGACGGGACCAAGGGTTCAGGTGTCTGTATCACACTATTATTGACAGTGAACAGTTTGGCGAGCGTGGTATACTTGGTGAGGTGAACCTCTTCCTCCCCACAATTGAGGACACGTACGGGCACTCTCCCCTGGCGGACATCGACCACCCCCCGGGCTGTCAGAACAGTAGGCCTATTGTCTGAATATACGGGTTCTACCAAGGCCTGGTAGTCCTTACCCCTGAGGCCTATGGCTGCCCGACACCATATTAACATCTCACTCCTGGGGGGTATCGCGATGGGGTTTGAATCACTCACAGTGACACGACCAATCTCACCACCAGTCAGCTCTACCTGCTGTCTCTGCATCAGAGCTCTGATTTCCTTCTGCAGGGCACGTTGTGTGGCCAGCAGTTTCTGCCACCTGTTGCAACAAAACAATAACTTCTGCAAGACAATTTTCTATAACATTAGTACCAAGAGTCATCATGGGATTACATTCTCGACGATCAATATCGACAATCATAATCCCTTGGGCTTTCAATTCCACCCGCCCCACCTTGATGGTGACCTCCTTATACCCCACTTGTGGCAACGGCTGACCATTACTGGCTATTATGGTGAAATCATCGTCAGGGCCACGAGTAATATCAGTGTCCTCCCAATACCGTTTATAAAGCACATAAGGTATAGTCGTCACCTGAGAACTGGTGTCCAGCAAAGCGTTCAAGGGGATTCCATCAACCACTACAGGGAGAACTGGTCGTCCTCCAATATACTTGGTTCTCCAATGCTGCGGGCCTGACCGTCCTACTCCTGGGGGTTGGCCCTTTGCCCCAGGGGTTGCTCGTTTAAAGGACAGTACCTTGCAATGTGGCCCACCTGGTGACAGCGGCGGCAGATGGGTCGTCCGTCCTGATGGAAGCGATCGCTGTCCCGGCCTCTGGTCGGTGGGGTCCTCTTCTGTCGCATCCAGGGGACATCTTCTGGTCTGGAGGCTAGCTGGATCTTTTCTTTGGGGGCCTCCTGTAGGGACTGCACCATCCGGGCTAGGGCAGCAACGCTCTTGGTCAGCTCCTGCATCTGAAGACGGAGTCCTGCAGGGGAGTCGTCCTCAAAGCTCTGGGCGTCGGCCTCCGCGGCAACTGGGGTATCTGATGCCACCTCCTGGTGGTATGTGAGAGCGGGGCGCCTGGGTGGTATTGCGCGGCTGGGCTGTCGCTCCTGCAATGCCTGGATAGCTTTATCTTTGAATTGCGCAAAAGTCAAGTCTGGATTTTGCATGGCCAGGAAGTGCAATTGGCCCCGCTGGTGACTGCACAGGAGCCCCTCAATGAACCGCTCCTTCAGGATTTTATCCTCATCCTACATGCTGCCGGGGTCACTCTGCTTAATGGCCCGCATCGCCTCCTGGAGATTAAGGGCATAGTCCCGTAAGCTATCCTGTGGTCTCTGTTTGCATCCATAGAAAGTCAATTTAATTTCTGTAGCAGTGCGAGTATCGAAGGTAGCTTTAAGCTTTGCAAAAATCTGCTGTGCAGTTCCCTTATCCTCGGCGGGCCAGGACTTCAATTCTCTCAGAGCCACCCCAAAGAGTTGGCCGGTTATCATATGAACCTTCTGAGGCTCTGTCAGGGGATAGAACTCGAGCAGGCTGCAGAGCCCTTCCTTAAAGTCAGTGAATGTATGCGACTCCCCAGAGTATCGTGGGAGCCAGGCCGCCCCGGGCAGGTACGGCATAGAGAAGGGCATTATGGCTTTTGTGTTAGCGGCAGCGTCTGACTGGCTGAGGGGGGCAGCGGGTTCTGCGGCAACCAGTGGTGGTATCAGGGCCGCGGCTTCGCCCACTGCGGGGACCGGAGGTGCCCCCGCGTCCGCGGCTGCGACCGCCACCTCTTCTCCTCCCGAATCGGACATGGCTGTCCCTTCCTCCCACTAACCTGCTGGAGGTCGGAGTTCCTCTTCCGGGATTGGCACTGTACCGCGCTTTCTCGTTCCGCCCACGAAACTGAGGCTCCTCCCTCCGTGCACGGCAATGGCGAATCGTGGCGGGAACTCTTGGCGGCAATTGGCAACGCACAGTCTTTGCAAAAAGTTACAGTCCAAGCACAATAAATCACAGTTCCAAGGCACACATGACCTGATTCTTCAGGCTTAAGTAAATCCTGTTCGTGACGCCAAAATGCGGCGCCCCCACTGCCGCAGGGCCGAGGGGTACCCGGAGCCGGGCCCCTGAGTCTCTGTTCTGGGATTGTCACGGTGGCTAGACCCGGTCCGTGACCCTGCTGGTCAGTGGGAGACGTCCGGTGAAAGAGTGGTGGAGATATGGGATGATGACGTTGTTGTAGTGCGGTGCAGTAAATAACGAGGACACCAGGTTGCAGTCTCTTTACCTCTTTACTGAAGGTTTTAGAGTCCTCAGTCCAGAGCGCTGTCAACAGGGCTGTCAGAGACCGGCCGGTCCAAAGGCACATCAGGAGTTCACTTTACAGGTGGGAATCAGTGTCTACCTTCTAGCGCTGAGTGTTGTAGTACTTCCCTGCTGAGCTCCCGGGATAGTCCTCACAACTGTTTCTGTCTGTCTCTGATGTTCGTTCTCTCCGTCCCCCAGATGATATGGTAGGACGCACCCGTATGACGGGGTAGGCCTGGAGTTCTTCCGGGACCCTAGAGTCGCCCCTCTCCCGCAGCTGCCTCCGTTGTCTGCTTAGGTGTTAAGTGAGACAGCCAACCTATAATTGGCTGTCCGGCCGTGGTTTGCAGTAGTACTTAAAGTCTCTTACTTGGTCGGCGTTCCGGCCACCGACTGTTTGTGCCTCAGAAGGATGTTGCCTCGGTCTAACAGCACGACTCCTTCTGGTCCTAATTCCTCTGTACTGTATTCCTGTTGTTCACTGGTTTGTTCTGCTCTGAGGAGTCTGCCAGGATCCCATCCCTGACAGGTCCTCTCACTAGCTCTTCCCAGCTACTTCTCCCTGTCTTCCTGTCCAACCCCCAGTTTTACCAGAGTGTGAGGAGTGGCCTACTAGATAGAACCACCCCCCCTGGTGGCCGGAGTGTGAAGTGTGGTGTGAGTGTTACCTGATCAGAGAAACTCCTTTAGTGCAATCAGACGTACCTTAGCTCCCCTTAGCGGCAGAGCTTCAGTACTGCAACGACCAGGACTCTGGGGCGGTGCATTTACATAGCAAACACCTAGGCACACCAGTGAGGAGGATCAACGCGTTTCAACTATGAAGTCTTACTCATGATCATGAGTAAGACTTCATAGTTGAAACGCGTTGATCCTCCTCACTGGTGTGCCTAGGTGTTTGCTATGTAAAGATCTTTCTTTTTGAAGAACTATTTATTGCTTTAGTTGTCTAATAAAGTCTCACAAAGTCTGAACTGCCTCCACCTCCAGCTGGATCATTTCTCTTTTTGTCTTCATTTGCTGTGGGCGCTCACCCCGAACCGTGCTGGGCGTTGGCAGGTCTGGGGATTTCGTCTAAGACCGGTAAGCTGACTACATTCCTTTTTTCAGTTTTTACGGGATGTCCAGGAATTCCAGGACAAGTTGGCAACCACGAGCGCGAGTCTCCCGATTCCCCCCTCCCGGCAGCGTGCGTTTCCCGATTCCCCCACACTGGTACTTGCCACGCCTTATCTCCGCCCGCAACTCTGCCAGATGCTGTGGGGTTTTGTAGCGCAAGTCAGCCCACTTTTTGCGCAGCTGCAGCGCACTGCAGTGGATGCCAAATCGCCTCTCCATGATGCACCCAATGCGGCGCAGCACCTCCTGTTTGTGGAGGTTCCTGTGGGCTGGTGCAGTCTCCCGGCCCTCGTAATCCCAGGCATACATTTTTTTTTTATAAAAAATCTAAGCTCTGTCTGCCCCAGAGGAGCAGAGCGCTGTCTCGCCGCCATTTTTCCTGGAAAGACGCTGAACGGCACGGCCCAACCATGCCCAGAGGAGGTCCTTGACTCAGGCGTGATGCCGCGCAATCCGCATCGCTATAGCGTCTCCGTTTATGCACAGCGTCGCGGTTGTGGCGCCAGTATACACAGCGTCGCTGTTGTGGCGCCGGCTCCAGAAATCACTCTTTGGCTGTCCCGGTTTCAAGCCGCAGCGCTCATCGTCCTGGTTTCAGCGTTGCAGCGGCTTGTACAGTGATTTTAGGGTACACACATTGCAACTCAGCTGCATACTGTACGTCTGTAAAATATGCACGAAAAGACGCACAAGAATACGCAGCTCAGAAGTTAGCTGTGTATTTTGTGTGTCTTTTCGTGCGTATTTTACATATGTACAGTATGCAGCATGGAAAGTATGCTGCGTATGAAAAATACACACCTGCGTACAAATACGCAGCGTATTTTTGTATGCAGTGTGTGAACTACTGTTATTAGCAAACAAAGGGTGTCAACGGCAGTTGCGTCAACGCTGCGTTTTAGCCCTGCGTATTTAACGGACGTAAAATATGCGGCAAATACGCAATGTGTGAATGCTACCTTACAGTATTGGATGTCTTGTGTCAGTTTAGCAAATCATAAGTACAATTTTTTTTTTTTTTTTTTTTTTTCAGGTTGCCATGTCTACTACAGATGTACCTGTGATTGTAGCGGCTGCGTTGTTGGTTGAAGCTCACCGCCAGCAGGAGGCTCATGCGCGGAACACTCGTACTAAGCGACATCGCCGCATGTGGACCAGACAGTGGCTGCAGAAGAGGAATCAATTGTTCCATATGGGCCTAATAAGGGAACTGCAGGAGAACAACCCGCATGATTTCATGAACTACCTGCTAATGTCGGAGGATTCCTTTAATGTGCTACTTGCTGCTGTGGAACCTTTTATCAGGCGGCAAAATACCAGGATGCGAGCTGCTGTCCCTGTGGATGAGAGACTGGCTGTCACGCTGCGGTTCCTGGCGACTGGCAGGTCTATACAAGACTTGCATTACTGCGCAGCTATTTGCCGATCCCTGCTCAGCGTCATCATCCCAGAGATATGTAATGCAATCGTCTCAGCTTTACACCGCACTTACATGCCTTTCCCGGAGACCCAGGATGATTGGAAACAGATTTCCCATGGATTTTAGCAGCAATGGCAGTTCCCTAATTGCGGTGGGGCCTTGGATGGGAAACATGTCTGCATCACCCAACCACCACACTCCGGCTCATTTTTCTACAATTACAAGGGTTATTTCAGCATTATTCTGATGGCCCTCGTTAATGCAAACTATGAATTTAGAAGTGTGGATGTAGGGATCAACGGGAGAGTATCTGATGGCGGAGTTTTGGAGCACACCGATTTGGGGACCGCTTGAAAGAACACAAACTGGCCTTGCCGCCCAACAGCGACACTACTGAAAACATGAACTTTGTGTTTGTCGGAGATGAGGCGTTCCCACTGCATCCCAACTTTCTGAAGCCCTTCTCACAGAAAACTCTGACACCGGAGCGACGCATTTTTAATTACAGACTTTCAAGAGCTCGCCGCGTTGTGGAGAATGCTTTTTGTATTATGGCAAACCGATTTCGGGTTTTCCACACTCCACTCAACATGAAACTCTCGTCTATTGACTCTGTGGTGCTTGCCTGTTGTGTCCTGCACAACTTTCTACGCCGCCGTGATGCCACTGCATACAGCCCTCCACAATATGTAGACTCTGTTGACCCTGCAAACAGAGATGTAACCCAGGGTGAATGGCGTCTCGACGAGCACAGGGTTTCAGGCTTGGAAAGTCTTGGATCCGGAAGGAACTCTGATGATGCGACGATTTGCAGGGAGAAGTACTGTAACTTTTTCAATGGGCCAGGGGCTGTCCAATGGCAGCATCTCCAGCAGTAGCGCAACTGTTGCCATTTCCTTGTTCCATGTATTATGGAATAAATTTTTTTTGGTTGATGTGCTCTCATGTACCATTTTGTTGATCACCCATGCAATTCCTTTTTCTGTCTCAATGTCTACATAAATATATCTATCTATGCACATACTCTAGTTCCGTAGCAAACATACGAATCCTGGGAGTCCGCAGCATCCTCTGCCCTAGCGCTTTCCTGATTTTTATATATATAATATATTCACTTATACATTATGTGAATATGTAAACAATAAATCTAAAGAAAAGAGACCATGTGAAGCTAATAAAGTTTATTGACATATTAAACCATATATCAATATGCGAAAAAGGAGTCAAACAGCTGTCACTTGCAGTATAAACAGGTAAATATTTATTAGGTAACAACAAGTATTTAAACTACTGATTCAAGCTAAATAATCATTAAAAGATAACTGAGTACAACACGGATACAGGTAACAAAGTTCCACACATCACACCTATATTGTACGACTTGAGGTAACAGGTTCACTACAACAGTAGTCACACTATTAGTAATATAACACTCGTACCACATTGGGGACCCTATTCAAAGTAGAAATAGTAACAAAGTCTATGACTGCACCTCACCCATATTAGCCGTGGTGTGTGTGTGGAGAACGCCAGCCGTGGTGTGTGTGTGGCGTTCTCCACAAACACACCACGGCTAATATGGGAGTTTGTTCTGTCCGTGAGAGGACATATATGTGGCTCCGTTCTAATTAATTAGACATATTAAACCAGTAACAAGTGACAGTAACGAGAAATTCGAGGCCATGCGAACCAAATGTTAAGATCGAGCAGTTAACTGGTCGCTCAACACAAACAGTAACGATACATGCAACAAATCGTTTATTTACAGATTTTCTATGAATTTCTGTACGTAAACACACTAGGCCGGCAACTCGCTGTGATTAACCACGGCCGTAAATACGGGAGGAGCCGACATCAGCAGAAGGAACGCATATGCGTCCCTCTGCTGATGAAAGCTCCTCCCGTATTTACGGCCGTGTTTTCCTACGAGTTGCCGGCCATGTGTATACGGACCACAATTTTCTATGAATTTTGGTCCGTATACACACGGCCGGCAACTTGCTGTGGTTAACCACGGCCGTACATACGGGAGGAGCTGACATCGGCAGAAGAAGGGACGCATATTCGTTCCTTCTGCCGATGTCAGCTCCTCCCGTATGTACGGCCGTGGTTAAGCACAGTGAGTTGCTGGCCGTGTGTATATGGACCAAAATTCATAGAAAATTGTGGCCCACAAAACTACCGGTAAATGAAGGACAAAAAAAAAACGGCAGTGTGAACGCATGAAGTGCTTAGGAAAAAGAAGTCTCTATCGTTTTCAGTCCAAGAACACTACAGATGTTGATAGTAGGTGTCCATCTCGCTGTACTGGTGTGTAGGCATAGAAGGTCCTTGCGAAAAGTCACCAAAAGAAGGGGGTGTAGGTGTTGGCCGGAACTGGAAATGATGTGGGGCCGGTCTGCGGACAGGAGTGCTGTGCATGGGCTCTTGCTGGTGTCCCCAAGAAAACTGGCCACTGGGCCGACGGTCGCTGCTGGTCAACGTTGTTGTCTCAGTCAGTTTGCCTGCGGCTGCCGTGTTCAAAACCTCGAACATCACTCTCTCCGCGTACGTTCGCTGGGTAATGTCCAATCTATTTAAGCGTTCCACAACGAAGGATGGGAATCCGGTGAGCTGGGTTGTGGCATGCTGGCTCATTATGTTGCTGGCCAGTGCCAGGAGATCCACAGGTGTGCCCGCAGTCGCCTTTCTTTTGCGAGATGGGCGCTGTGGACGTGTCTGCTCCTCGACACACGGGCTTATGGAGGACTGAGGGGTGTTTGGAGATGTTCAGGAGGCACCTGCGAGTACAGGGGGAAAAAAAAAAAAACAGTCAATAACATACAAACAAACCAGCCCTAGAGAGCCCCCACCTCCCCAACACTTCTATGCCCGTCCGTGGGAAGCTATGAGGAACAGTCATCTAGGTAGCAAACCACAGGGGTTACAGAGCCGGGCTGAACTACTTTTGCCGGCTATACTGTACGAATCTGCGGAAGACACAAAATTTTATTTTATTTTCGACTTTTGAAATAAGACATCATTTAAAGGTAGGGAAGGACTGTTTGGACTATACTTATCTGAACAGGAAGTGGCAACTGTTATTATCTGGTGGATTTAACATGAAAAACGGGAATTATTATTATTGGAAACCGTACAGTATCATAAACATACAAGACACAGGGCATGCTACAAGCAAGGAAGCTAGGGGGTACTTACATGCTCGTCAGGAGACTCGGGCAGGATCTCTTCAGCAGATGGCGCACAAAGGCTTGTCACGGTCTTGGACGGGCGAGGGATTTCCTGGTCCCGAGTGAACGCCAGCAGGTCATAGTACCACAACTTGGGCACATACACGTCGTCGGTTCCGGCCCCAGACTTTACGGACTTTTCCACCTTGTTCAGTTCTTTTTTGTAGACTGTGCGGAGAGCCTGGATCTTCTTCCGCACAATGTTTTCATCCACCGTCTCAGTGGGATGATGCTGCTTGTAGAGGGCCACCAGTTTCTCGTACGCAGCTTTCTTCTTGTAGCGGTTGCTGTAATCCGCAGACTTGATCTTCCACAAGCAGGGCAGGGAGCGGTACATGTCGATGAGTTCCCGAACAAACTCCTGGTCATTAGCAGACATCTGAAAGAAAGAAATAGTAAAGCTACAGCAAGCAAGAAAGCGAACGCTCAAAATGGCTGCCAGCCAGCCAGCGCAAAAGCGTATTTGTTTACCTTTCCATAAAGCGAATGCTCAAAATGGCTGCCAGCCAGCGCAAAAGCATATTTGTTTACCTTTCCATAAAGCGAACGCTCAAAATGGCTGCCAGCCAGCGCAAAAGCGTATTTGTTTACATTTCCATAAAGCGAACGCTCAAAATGGCTGCCAGCCAGCGCAAAAGCGTATTTGTTTACCTTTCCATAAAGCGAACCCTCAAAATGGTTGCCAGCCAGCGTATTTGTTTACCTTTCCATAAAGCGAACGCTCAAAATGGCTGCCAGCCACCGCAAAAGCGTATTTGTTTACCTTTCCATAAAGCAAACGCTCAAAATGGCTGCCAGCCAGCGCAAAAGCGTATTTGTTTACAAACTTGCAAGCTCAAACAGATCTCTGCAGAGATGTAGTATACATCACTCTACAATACACATAAATTAGCATTGCTGCATGGCAGATGAAACAAACAGCACAAAGATATTACTAACCGTTGATAAGCTGAAAGAGATAGAGGACGAAGATGGCGGGAGTATGCAGAGTTCCGGACAGGACACTCCCGTGAGGCTCGTAGGTGGCGGAGGAACGTTCCGGACAGGACGCACAAGTGATCGCAAAGAAAAGACTGAGTAGAGTTGCGGTTTATATTCCGTAACGCAGCTACAGATGATCCCGCTGTGGTCTATCAGCGTTCACAGGGAGACGGCGTCACAGCCACTCATTTCCGCCCAGCTAACAACCATTGTTCCTGCTGCAAGTTCCCTCTCAGGTCGTCGCGGCTGAGGGCGTCTCCTTTTGTAATGTAACACGCCTACCTGGCTAGAAGGAGATGCTGCGACACCCCCTATGCTCGTTGCTGGCATCGTTGCTTTTGATGTCAAACATGACGATACACGCCGACCTGGCGGCGAAATAAAGTTCTGGACTTCTAGCTCCGACCAGCGATGGCACAGCGGGATCCAGATCGCTGCTGCGTGTCAAACACAACGAGATCGCTATCCAGGACGCTGCCACGTCACGGATCGTTGTCGTTCTCTTTGCAAAGTTGCTGAGTGTGACGGTACCTTAAGCTCCACATTAGGGAAAAAATTCCTTCCCGACTCCACATACGGCAATCAGACTAGTTCCCTGGATCAACGCCCTATCAAGGAATCTAGTGTATATACCCTGTAACATTACACTTTTCCAGAAAGGCATCCAGTCCCCTCTTAAATTTAAAGGGCCACTGTCACCCCCCTCCAGCCGTTATAAACTAAAAGAGCCACCTTGTGCAGCAGTAATGCTGCATTCTAACAAGGTGGCTGTTTTAGTTTTAGGTTCAAGTATACCCCAAATAAAGCGTTTTAATACTTAGCCACAATACCGGTCTCTAGCTATGTAGGCGGGTCCTCACTCTCCAGCTTGGCCAGCTCCTTTGCCATCACTCCAATCTTCCTGCGCTTTCGGCGCCACCCCCTCAGCGCTGTTTCGGTTCAAAACCGGCGCCTGCGCTGTGTACTGGTGTCCTGCGCAGACGCAGTAAGCTCTGGCCGTCTGATGTCCCAGCCAGGCTTGCACACTGCGCCTGCGCGGGCATTGCGGCCACCCACCTTTGGAATTCCAGCCCCGCACTATGTGTTATGCATTATGCACAGTGCGGGGCGGGGTTTCCAAAGGTTCCACCTATACAGAATATTCCGTGTAATGGCTGATACCAGAGAACAAAAGACATCCACAGAACACCAGGATGGATCGCTGCACAGCAAATAGCTGTAGGACCTGCGATGACGTCACTGCCATGTGATTGCCCTAATCACATGGCAGTGACGTCATCGCAGGTCCTACAGCTATTTGCTGTGCAGCAGATCCATCCTGGTGTTCTGTGGATGTCTTTTGTTCTCTGGTATCAGCCATTAAACGGAATATTCTGTATAGGTGAAACATAAATATATACTGATAAGAAGACGTTTTCCGGGGATTCCAAAGGTGGCTGGCCGCAATGCCCGCGCAGGCGCAGTGTGCAAGCCTGGCTGGGACGTCAGACGGCCAGAGCTTACTGCGTCTGCGCAGGACACCAGTACACAGCGCAGGCGCCGGTTTTGAAACGATAACAGCGCTGAGGGGGCAGCGCCGAAAGCGCAGGAAGATGTGAGTGACGGCAGAGGAGCTGGCCAAGCTGGGGAGTGAGGAGCCGCCTACGTGGCTAGAGACAGGAATTGTGGCTAAGTATAAAAACGCTTTATTTGGGGTATACTGGAACCTAAAACTAAAAGAGCCACCTTGTTAGAATGCAGCATTACTGCTGCACAAGGTGGCTCTTTTAGTTTATAACGGCTGGAGGGGGGTGACAGTGGCCCTTTAAGTAACGAATCACTCATTACAACATCATACGGCAGAGAGTTCCATAGTCTCACTGCTCTTACAGTAAAGAAACCGCGTCTGTTATTATGCTTAAACCTTCTTTCCTCCAGACGTAGAGGATGCCCCCTTGTCCCTGTCTCAGGTCTATGATTAAAAAGATCATCAGAAAGGTCTTTGTACTGTCCCCTCATATACTTATACATTAAAATAAGATCACCCCTTAGTCTTCGTTTTTCCAAACTAAATAGCCCCAAGTGTAATAACCTATCTTGGTATTGCAGACCCCCCAGTCCTCTAATAACCTTGGTCGCTCTTCTCTGCACCCGCTCCAGTTCAGCTATGTCTTTCTTATACACCGGAGACCAGAACTGTGCACAGTATTCTAAGTGTGGTCGAACTAGTGACTTGTATAGAGGTAAAATTATGTTCTCCTCATGAGCATCTATGCCTCTTTTAATACATCCCATTATTTTATTTGCCTTTGTAGCAGCTGCCTGACACGGGCCACTGAATATGAGTTTGTCATCCACCCATACACCCAGGTCTTTTTCATTGACGGTTTTGCCCAGAGTTTTAAGGCCCCGTCTCACATAGCGAGATCGCTAGCGATATCGCTGCTGAGTCACAAGTTTTGTGACGCAACAGCGACCTCAGTAGCGATCTCGCTATGTGTGACACGTACCAGCGATCAGGCCCCTGCTGTGAGATCGCTGGTCGTGTCGGAATGGCCTGGACCTTTTTTTGGTCGTTGAGGTCCCGCTGACATCGCTGAATCGTTGTGTGTGACACTGATCCAGCGATGTCTTCACTGGTAACCAGGGTAAACATCGGGTTACTAAGCGCAGGGCCGCGCTTAGTAACCCGATGTTTACCCTGGTTACCAGCGTAAATGTAAAAAAAAAAAAAACAGTACATACTCACCATCTGATGTCCGTCAGGTCCCTTGCCGTCTGCTTCCCGCTCTGACTGTCTGCCGCCGTACAGTGAGAGCACAGCACAGCAGTGACGTCACCACTGCGCTCTGCTCTCACTGTACGGCCGGCACTGTCAGAGCAGGAAGCAGACGGCAAGGGACCTGACGGACATCAGATGGTGAGTATGTACTGTTTGTTTTTTTTGGTAACCAGGGTAAACATCGGGTTACTAAGCGCGGCCCTGCGCTTAGTAACCCGATGTTTACCCTGGTTACCCGGGTGCTGCAGGGGGACTTCGGCATCGTTGAAGACAGTTTCAACGATGCCGAAGTCGTTCCCCTGATCGTTGGTCGCTGGAGAGAGCTGTCTGTGTGACAGCTCCCCAGCGACCACACAACGACTTACCAGCGATCACGGCCAGGTCGTATCGCTGGTCGTGATCGTTGGTAAATCGCTATGTGAGACGGGGCCTTTAGAATTAAGCACATAGTTATACATCTTATTACTTCTACCCAAGTGCATGACCTTACATTTATCCCCATTAAAGCTCATTTGCCATTTATCAGCCCAAGCTTCTAGTTTACATAAATCATCCTGTAATATAAAATTGTCCTCCTCTGTATTGATTACCCTGCAGAGTTTAGTGTCATCTGCAAATATTGAAATTCTACTCTGAATGCCCCCTACAAGGACATTAATAAATATGTTAAAATGAAGAGGGCCCAATACTGACCCCTGTGGTACCCCACTGCTAACCGCGACCCAGTCCGAGTGTGCTCCATTAATAACCACCCTTTGTTTCCTATCCCTGAACCAGCTCTCAAGCCACTTACACATATTTTCCTCTATCCCCATTACTCTCATTTTATGTAACAACCTTTTGTGAGGCACCGTATCAAAAACCTTTGAAAAGTCCATATACACTACATCTACTGGGTTCCCTTGGTCCAGTCCAGAACTTACCTCTTCATAGAAGCTGATCAGATTAGTCTGACATGAACGGTCCCTAGTAAACCCGTGCTGATACTGGGTCATAAGGTTATTCCTCTTCAGATACTCCAGTATAGTATCCCTTAGAATGCCCTCCAGGATTTTACCCACAGTAGAGGTTAAGCTTACTGGCCTATAATTTCCGAGTTCAGTTTTTGTCCCCTTTTTGAATATTGGCACCACATTTGCTATACGCCAGTCCTGTGGTACAGACCTTGTTATTATGGACTCTTTAAAGATTAACCCCTTCATGACCGTGGGATTTTTCGTTTTTCCGTGTTTGTTTTTCACTCCCCTCCTTCCCAGAGCCATAACTTTTATTTTTCCGTCAATTTGGCCATGTGAGGGCTTATTTTTTGCGGGACAAGTTGTACTGTTGAGCGACATCATTGGTTTTACCATGTCGTGTACTAGAAAATGGGAAAAAAATTCCAAGTGCGGTGAAATTGCAAAAAAAGTGCAATCCCACACTTGTTTTTTGCTTGGCTTTTTTGCTAGGTTCACTAAATGCTAAAACTGACCTGCCATTATGATTCTCCAGGTCATTACGAGTTCATAGACACCTAACATGACTAGGTTATTTTTTACCTAAGTGGTGAAAAAAAATTCCAAACTTTGCTAAAAAAAAAAAAAATTGCGCCATTTTCCGATACTCGTAGCGTCTCTATTTTTCATGATCTGGGGTCGGTTGAGGGCTTATTTTTTGCGTGCCGAGCTGGCGTTTTTAATGATTCCAATTCGGTGCAGATACGTTCTTTTGATCGCCCGTTATTGCATTTTAATGCAATGTTGCGGCGACAAAAAAAACGTAATTCTGGCGTTTCGATTTTTTTTTCTCGTTACGCCGTTTAGCGATCAGGTTAATGCTTTTTTTTATTGATAGATCGGGCGATTCTGAACGTGGCAATACCAAATATGTGTAGATTTGATTTTTTTGTATTGATTTATTTTGATTGGGGCGAAAGGGGGGTGATTTAAACTTTTTTATTTTTTTTTTTTTTTCACTTTTTTTTTTAACTTTTGCCATCCTTCAATAGCCTCCATGGGAGGCTAGAAGCAGGCACAGCACGATCGGCTCTGCTACATAGCAGCGATCTGCTGTTCGCTGCTATGTAGTAGAAAATCAGGTGTGCTGTGAGCGCCGACCACAGGGTGGCGCTCACAGCTACCGGCGATCAGTAACCATAGAGGTCTCAAGGACCTCTATGGTTACTGTCCTGACATGTGACTGGGGTCGGCGATGACGTCATTTCTGGCCACCCGTCCGGATGCGGTAGTTAAATGCCGCTGTCTGCGTTTGACAGCGGCATTTAACTAGTTAATAGCGGCGGGTGAATCGTGATTTCACCCGCCGCTATTGCGGGCACATGTCAGCTGTTCAAAACAGCTGACATGTCCCGGCTTTGATGCGGGGTCACTGCGGAGCCCTGCATCAAAGCAGGGGAGCTGACATCGGACGTACTATACCGTCCGATGTCAGTAAGGGGTTAAAAATAATGGTCTATCAATGACTGTACTTAATTCCTGCAGTACTCGGGGGTGTATTCCATCCGGGCCTGGAGATTTGTCAATTTTAGTGATTTTTAGACGCCGCCGTACTTCCTGCTGGGTTAAGCAGGTGACACTTAATGCTGGTTTCATTAGCTCACTATTAAAGTTTTTTTCTTTGAAAGTTATATTTTTTTGGGCATTGAATATTTTCAATGCATTGATGTGAATTAATTAATAGTAATTTTGACTTTCAAAACCCTAAGATAAAAAAAATACCAAAAATTGAAAAAAATATACTAAATTTGAAGAGAATTTTGCATTTTGTGGCAAATCCTGACGTCAAGGATTTTTTTCAGGATTTTTGTCAATATTTTTTTCGCTTTCAGCACACCGAAATACATGGAAATTAGATGAAAATAATTAAACAGCTTTTTAGCCGCAGACCTATAAAATAAGACATTGCTGGTGCTCAGTCACTCAGCGCAGGGAAGGTTTCTGTCCGGGTGTTGTGGGGCTGGATGGTCGTTGTCTGTATTTTATGGCACTGCTCACATATTGGGCATGCACCGAATGTAGGGTCCCAATCACCCAGCGCTTGTCTAAAGGACGTCCTGTGCCGTACACTCCATAACCTTTCATTGCCATATAGAATAGTGAAGCAGCCTATGCATAGATTATACAGAGGGATACAGGAAAAAAAGTTACACTGTAGAATGTCTACTTCCATTAGGAGCCTAAATATTAATATAAAATATCAAAGAATCATGAAAATGACTAAAGTACAAGCAAAACTAATTGAATATTTGCTGGTCCCTGCATGTTATGACAGCAAACTGCCACAAGAGGGCAGGGGAGGATGCATGTAAGGCCGGGGACACACTTAACGTATAAAAAAACGGTCCGTTTTTCACGGCCGAGAATCGCACAAATGTTTCAAAAACAGTGATCCGTGTGCAGTGCGAGGATGCGATTTCCTCGCATCAAATGATCCGTGTGACATCCTTATGGCATCCGTATGCCGAGATTTTCTCGCAGGCTTGCAAAACCGACATCTAATGGATTTATGTGCTCAAATGTTCGGGAAAACATATATACAGTATATATATATATATATATATATATATATATATATATATGTCATTGAGACACATATATATATATTCTGTATTTATATTTCATTCAGCGCGATATCTGTGAAAAGCCGGTAATTCAATTGCCGGCTTTTCATTTCTCCTACACAAACCCGACAGGATATGAGACATGGTTTACATACAGTAAACCATCTCATATCCCCTTTTTTTTGCATATTCCACACTACTAATGTTAGTAGTGTGTATGTGCAAAATTTCAGCGCTGTAGCTGCTAAAATAAAGGGTTAAATGGCGGAAAAAATTGGCGTGGGCTCCCGCGCAATTTTCTCCGCCAGAATGGTAAAGCCAGTGACTGAGGGCAGATATTAATAGCCAGGAGAGGGTCCATGGTTATTGCCCCCCCCCCCCCCTGGCTACAAACATCTGCCCCCAGCCACCCCAGAAAAGGCACATCTGGAAGATGCGCCTATTCTGGCACTTGGCCACTCTCTTCCCACTCCCTGTAGCAGTGGGATATGGGGTAATGAAGGGTTAATGCCACCTTGCTATTGTAAGGTGACATTAAGCCAGATTAATAATGGAGAGGCGTCAATTATGACACCTATCCATTATTAATCCAATTGTTTGAAAGGGTTAAAAAACACACACACACATGATTTAAAAGTATTTTAATGAAATAAAGACACAGGTTGTTTTAATAATTTATTGCTCTCTCAATCCATTTTCAGACCCTCGCTTGGCAAAACAATAAACACACAAGATACATACCTTCTGATGTCAGATCACGTCCCACGAGGTAATCCATCTGAAGGGGTTAACTAATATTACAGGCACGAGCTGCGATAAACCACTCGCTCGTGCCTGTAATCCCCGGGTGCTGAAAGGAAAGCAGAGTGATCTATACTTACCTTGAGTTGCGGTGATGCGCCCCTGCTGGATGTTCTCATGAACTGCAACCTGGGAACTTTTTCCCACGCTCCAGGTCATATGAGGACATCCATCAGGAGGCGCATCACCGCGACTGAAGGTAACTATAGGTCATTTCCTGATCTGACATCAGAAGGTATGTATCTTGTGTGTTTATTGTTTTGCCAAGCGAGGGTCTGAAAATGGATTGAGAGAGCAATAAATTATTAAAACAACCGCTGTGTTTATTTCATAAATCCAATCAACAATTGGATTAATAATGGATAGGTGTCATAATTGACGCCTCTCCATTATTAATCTGGCTTAATGTCACCTTCCAATAGCAAGGTGGCATTAACCCTTCATTACCCCATATCCCACCGCTACAGGGAGTGGGAAGAGAGTGGCCAAGTGCCAGAATAGGCGCATCTTCCAGATGTGCCTTTTCTGGGGTGGCTGGGGGCAGATGTTTTTAGCCACGGGGGGGCCAATAACCATGGACCCTCTCCTGGCTATTAATATCTGCCCTCAGTCACTGGCTTTACCACTCTGGCGGAGAAAATTGCGCGGGAGCCCACGCCAATTTTTTCCGCCATTTAACCCTTTATTTTAGCAGCTACAGAGCTGAAATTTTGCACATACATACTACTAACATTAGTAGTGTGGAATATGCAAAAAAAATGGGGATATGAGATGGTTTACTGTATGTAAACCATGTCTCATATCCTGTCGGGTTTGTGAAGGAGAAATGCAAAGGTGGCAATTGAATTACCGGCTTTTCTATAGAACACCGCTGCGTATTTCTCGCAATGCACACGCATGGTCCGTGTGTCATCCGATTTTTTCTAGCACCCATAGACTTTCATTGGCGAGTCTCGGCCGAGATAAGCTGACAATCGCAGCCTGCTGCGAGTTCCCTCGGATCGGAAATACGGTGGAGAAAATATCGGATGATGGGAGCTGCACCATAGATTAACATTGGGCCGAGTGCTATGCGATTTTTTATCGCATAGCACTCGTCCGTATTACGGTCTAGTGTGACCCCGGCCTAAGGAGGGAACGGAATCTCGGGAAGGACTCGGGGGTCTGATTTACCATTTTCCTTCTTTTTAAAGTCACTTTTCTTTTATCTTGTGCTATTTGCTGATGTTTTTTGTGCCAAATCCATCAAAATGGTGCACGCAGCTCATGAATTTTGCACAAAATGTCAACAATGTTCTTTTTTTTGATGCCCGATCATCTTTGTGACTGTTTAGAGCAATAAGGCACGTTTTTCAGAATGTTGTAAAAATTGCTCAAAATTTTCTGGTGTATATAAAATCCCTCAGGTGATGAGGGCTGGAGAATGTTTGGGACAAATTTTGCGAAACAATGAATCAGGAGAAAACATCAGGAAATCTGAACCCCCAACCACAGTGGAAAGCACAAAAGATCGACAGAAAAACAGGCACAAATGTAATAATGATTCTGCTCAAAATGTCAAGGTTTGATTTCTTTGCTGCAGGAGAATTGCTACAGTAGAGGAGCAGCGCCATACAGAGTCCGGGGCCGCGGGACTTTACAATGTCCTCACTCATCGGGTCTGTACTCACGATACAGAATCAGAATCTTCCACAGAGATGAGATTGGAGACAGAAATAATCACATTATAAGGATGTTAGATACAAAACAATATGAAGGATAACAGTGCGTATGGGGGAGGGACGATAGTGCGTATAAGGGAAGGGGCGACAGTGCGTATGGGGGAGGGGCGACAGTGCGTATGGGGAGGGGCGACAGTGCGTATGGCGGAGGGGCGACAGTGCGTATGGGGGAGGGGCGACAGTGCGTATGGGGGAGGGGCGACAGTGTGTATAAGGGAAGGGGCGACAGTGCGTATGGGGGAGGGACGACAGTGCGTATAAGGGAAGGGGCGACAGTGCGTATGGGGGAGGGGCGACAGTGCGTATGGGGGAGGGGCGACAGTGTGTTATTCATTGTATAAATCTATAAAGTCCCTTACATATACTTAAAAACAGTTGGCCGAGCCCTTTGATTTTGGGATGACCATCTGACTAATGCACACCTTCCCGATTTTAAAGGACAAAGAGAGAGACAAACTAAGGCCACGGTCACACTATCAGTATTCGGTCAGTATTTTGCATGGTAATTTGTAGCCAAAACCTGGAGAGAAACAATCAGAGAAGTATAATAGAAACCCGTCCCCACTTCTGCATTTATCACCCACTCCTGGTTTTGGCTACAAATACTGCTAGTGTGAATGTGGCCTTAGTGGTGTGCTGTGCGCCCCTGTCCACCATTTCTATCTACCCCGCCAGCAGGAGGAGATGTCAGAGGGGCGGTGGCAGTGAGTGACATCCAGCAGACGTCTGGGTCTGCAGGGCATAGACCCAAATCCGGGACTGTCCGCTGTATACGGGACGGTTGGAACCTGAGGATATATTTTTTGTTCCTTCATTTACAGTCAGAGCCACCAGAACTTTCTCATCTTTAGGCCTCTTTCACACGTCCGGATAATTCCGGTACCGGAGAAATCTGTACCGGAGTTATCCGTGTCCGTGTGCTCAAGTGGCACATCAGTGTGGCACACGTGCGGCATCCGTGTGCCGCCCGTGTGCCGCCTGAGGACCACACGGACCGTGCAGGAGAGACAGCGCTACACTAAGCGCTGTCCCCCCCGCATGTGGTGCTGAAGGCAGAATTCATCTCTTCTCCCCCAGCGTTCGTTGGAGAGAAGAGATGAAAGATCTTTTTTTTTTGGGGGGGGGAGGTGAAAAATAAAGTTTGCATGTGCCCCCCGCCTCCCCCCCCAGTACGCCGCTCGGCCCCTTGCCGAAGAAATATTCACCTAGTTCCCGCGATGTCTCCTCTGTCCTCTCCGCGCTGGCAGCTTCTCCTGTGTGAGCGGTCACGTGGTACCGCTCATTACAGTCAGGGAATATTCACTGACTGTAATGAGCGCTCCCACGTGACCGCTCACACAGGAGAAGCTGCCAGCGCGGAGAGGACAGAGGAGACATCGTGGGAACTAGGTGAGTATTTCTTCAGCAAGGGGCCGAGCGGCGCACTGGGGGGGGGGGGAGGCGGGGGGCACATGCAAACTTTATTTTTCACCCCCCCCCCCCCCAAAAAAAAAGATCTTTCATCTCTTCTCTCCAATGAGCGCTGGTGGAGAAGAGATGAATTCTGCCTTCAGCACCACATGCGGGGGGGACAGCGCTTAGTGTAGCGCTGTCTCTCCTGCAGGCGGTACGTGCACACGGAGGAGAGTGCACACTGTTCTCCGTGTGCACGTGTGTAGGACGTATTGCAGTACGTGCTGCGGGAGAAAAACGAACATGTCTCCGTGTTTTGCACACGGACACACGGTCCGTGAAAACACGGAGACATGTGCATAGACCCATTAATTTGAATGGGTCTATGGGTGTCAGTGTCTCCGGTACGTGAGAAAACTGTCACTACACGTACCGGAGACACTGACGTGTGAAAGAGGCCTTATGTAGCGTCACTATATGACATTGGGCTTTTTTGTGTCTGTAAGGCCATGTTCACATGTAGCATAAATACTGTGTTTTTTGGTTTTCTGCAGAATCAGCACCAAACTAACAATGTTCTCCGATTGTTGCACTTTGATGCATTTTTTAGACCTTTTCCCCTTATTTCAGGCGTTTTTTGGTGCCGATGTGAAGACGCGTTTTTTATGTGTTCTTTTTATAGCACAGAAAAGTTTTGATTCTGCACTAAAGCAGCTGCATTTTTACATGCGTTTTTTTCACGCACCACATAGAAGCTTACAAAGAAAAAAGCACCATAACCGCACAGCTCAGCAGCGCCTTTAGGCACACAGCAGTCAAGTTTCATGAAATCCCATCCACTTTGCTTGGACTGGTAAACACAGCAGAATTTCTGTGCAAAAAAAAAAAAACAGCAGAAAAAACACAGTATGTATGCTACATGTGAATATGGCGTAAATGTCCAAGCAAAGTGGATGTGATTTCATGAAATCTCTGCCCTCTGAGCGTCTAAAAACGCTGCTGAACTGAGCGGTTTTGATGCTTTTTTTCTCTATAGACTTCAATGTGGAGCGTGAAAAAAAACACATGTAAAAACATGGCATTGTTATAGTATAGAGAAGCTGTGATTCTGCACTAAGGGCTCCTACTCACTTGCGAGACTCGGATGAGTCTCACGCGGTAATACCTGGCGCTGCTGCCTTCACAGAGGAGCGGAGTGTGCGGCTCCATGTATTTCTATGCAGCCGCACGCTCCGATCTGAGTGCTGGGTGCGGAGCCAGGTTTTAACATGCGAGACTCATCCGAGTTGCTCGCAAGTGAGTAGTAGCCCTTAAAAATACAAAGTGTTAAAAATGCGGCTTCACATCTGCATCAAAATACAACAAATAAGGGGGAAAAGGCATAAAATAAATGCAGCAAATAATGCAATAATCACAAAAAATTGTTATTGTGTCATGTGGTGCGGATCCTGCAGAAGAAAAGCAATTAGAAAAAAAACATTTAGGCTAAGTTCCCACGATGAGCTTTTGGAGCGATTTTGAAGCTACATGTTTTTGCTGTGTTACTTACTAGCAAGGTGGATGGGATTTATAGAAATCTCCTGCTCATTTGCTTCTATCGCTGTGTAAACTCACCCGCGGGGCGTTTTCAAATCCGCTGCATGTCAATTTCTCTTGCGGGTACGCTGAGTTTTCTGCGCGTAATTTCCCTATAGACTTGCATTAGTTACGTTAATTCCGCATGTAAAAAACGTACATAAATCCACACCTAATTATAACATAATAGTTTTGTCAAAGCAAAAAAACAGGAAGAATCAAAAACAAAGCAGCTTTAATACACCATGACACACCAAACAGAGCCAAAAAACAGCATCAAAAACGCATATTAAAAAATGCAAACAAAACCGCAAGTAAACTAATTTACATGATATTCTGCAACATCAAAATGCACTAAAAGTTCATCATAGGAAAGTAGCCTCATGCTACAAGTGAGCATGGCCTCAGTGTTACATTTTATATGGGTTTAATGAAAAAAAAAAATCATGACATTTGTTATGCTATTTGCCAATCACCATAAATAATCTGATCATAGTTTTGTGCGAGTTGTTACAATTACAGAGACACCAGATATTTCCATGTTGTTTGCTTTTTTGTGATGTTTATTGTTTAAAAAAGTGCATTAAAAATCTAATTTATCATTTTTTTTCATTATTTTTTAGTAATTTTGTAGCAAGAAAAAAATCTGACTTTTATTTTACCCCTAGAATACAGGGAAATATAAATGCACTGCTACGTACAGATGTATCTCTATGTACCAGTACATTGTGCCTGTAAAATAGACACATGCTATACATTGCACATACAAGTGGCAGCTTTTCACACTTTTCTCTTCCTTGTAAACACAGACAGTTGGAGTGTGCATGTGTATGGAGCTGTCAGCCACAAGTATTCATCTGGCCATTATACAGTGTATGTGCACCTTTTAGATATATTTACGTTGGTGGTTTGTGGAACAATTTTCTTAGCTGTGGCAAAAATCTACATCACTTTACATAAATAGAGCAGCTATTGGCAGAACTACCAAATCTGTACCTGACAGCGACCTCAAAAATGACTCAAAATTTTCCATAATAAATACCAATCCAGGTTTGGAGGCCATTCTGGGAGGTCGGCAGCGTCTCATTTTCAACAGTATCTGTGTGGTTAGGATGTAGATACAAATCGATATAATGGTGGAGCAGCCGTCATTCCCCGCTCCATCGTACATCGGCGCAGTCTGAGGTTCAGCACAGGAGGAGCACAGTTACAATGTTCCATCGCGCCGACCACACAGAGAGGAAATCTCACCCATTTATTGTGGAACGAAATGTAAGGACAACATGTTGGGGTCCCTAAGGGGCACTCCGGGGACATCAGTGTGTGGGGGGCATCATACTGAGTGTAATGGGCAGGACCAGACTGGAACTGAACTGCCAGATGTCCAGTCCGGCCCTGTTATGGGGCAGTGTGGGGACGTCACCCCATGTGGGGGCCATAATAGGGTATCACACCGTGCGGGAACACTAATGGGCCCTGCCAGGGGAGCTATTTCTGTGTGGGCGCACAAAGACGACTCGGTGAGTTAGGAGTATGGCTTCCTGTAAAAAAAAAAAAAAAAAAAATTGCTGCAGTGCTCAAAGAAATCTGTGTCCGTCCTTCCATGTCGGGACGTTTGTATAATGGTACACAAATCCAATGTAACATCACATACAGAAAAGCGACGTAAAGATTTATCACATACGCCGCACAATTCCCCACATACTATGTGTCAACAGGACATCAGGGCATGCTGGGAGTTGTAGTTTCTCCAAGTCTACACAGACAAAGCTATTGACCTCTTCTGAACATAGGATATACATGGACGTCACATAAGTGGAGTTGCCATAAACCCGTCAGCTGCACCTAATAAAACATTATAAAGCCGCTATCGCTGTACCCGATCGGCACAATAAAGTCACCCGCTCATTATTACAGCACAATGAAGGTTAAAAAATTAACCCCGAGTAACATTGGTGCAATTGTGAATTTTTTCCTTTCCACCAAACAGAGATTTAAACCTTCTATGATTTGTGATACACCATATGATAAATTAATAATGGCAATGAAAACTACAATTTGTCCCTCACAAAAAACAAGCCCCCAAAAGCCTATTATAGTAAAAGAAAAAAAAACAGTTCTTGGAAATCAGGGATAAAAAAAAATGTTAAAAAAAACATGTCTGTGGCAGAAGGATTTAATATAAACTTCTGTGAGTTCACTGATGTCACAGAGGAGCGAAGTTATTTAAAAAAAAAAAAGTGTTAAAGTTTCCCACTGAAAAAAATACCAGTGCGGATGATGTAGGTGCATTACTACAAGACACCACTGGAGGGCAGCACTGCATTTCATTGCGACTCTCTCCCGCCTGCACTACTGGGAAGAGACATAATAGCTCGGAAATAAGGAAACAAGGACGTAGTATAACGGCTAATGGCGGTAATGGCCACAACGCAGATCCGTTCAATAGCGGAATAGTCTCCATACTATGTCTCCTGCCATCAGAAAACCATTTCTGTTCTCCCAGAAGTTCTGTCCGATGAGAATATAACCGATACTCGTCTGCTCTCCTATTGGGCAAAATTGCACAGAATATTCTCACATTTGTTGTGCAGTTTATAGCGGTTTTTGGAATAGATTAATTGGGGGGAAAAATAGCAAATTGGACAAAAACTTAAAAGTCAAAGGTTGTGCAAAATATTTAATTTCTGCCCCGAATTCTCCCAAGGACGAGTCCGTGAAATAACAGAACGAGACGCGGCCAAGTAAGAACGTTCGAAGCTTCACGCAGAGGAGTGTAAAGCTGGGGCGCTCGGCTTATCTTCATAACATGGATTGATTCATCATTGCTCTTACACTGACGTATAAACACCTGATAACTCCGCCCTATTGGCTAATAGGAGCAAAGATTACAGAGAAATCATAGCCGAGTCCAGAGCGCCCCTCAATGCGCAATAATATACACTGCTCAAAAAAATAAAGGGAACACTTAACCCCTTCACCCCCAAGGGTGGTTTGCACGTTTATGACCGGGCCAATTTTTACAATTCTGACCACTGTCCCTTTATGAGGTTATAACTCTGGGACGCTTCAACGGATCTTGGCGATTCTGACATTGTTTTCTCGTGAAATATTGTACTTCATGATAGTGATAAAATTTATTCGATATAGTTTGCGTTTATTTGTGAAAAAAATGAATATTTGGCGAAAATTTTGAAAATTTCGCAATTTTCCAAATTTGAATTTTTATGCCCTTAAATCACAGACATATGTCACGCAAAATACTTAATAAGTAACATTTCCCACATGTCTACTTTACATCAGCACAATTTTGGAACCAAAATTTTTTTTTGTAACGGAGTTATAAGGGTTAAAAGTTGACCAGCAATTTCTCATTTTTACAACACCATTTTTTTTTAGGGACCACATCTCATTTGAAGTCATTTTGAGGGGTCTATATGATAGAAAATACCCAAGTGTGACACCATTCTAAAAACTGCACCGCTCAAGGTACTCAAAACCACTTTCAAGAAGTTTATTAACCCTTCAGGTGTTTCACAGAAATTTTTGGAATGTTTAAATAAAAATGAACATTTAACTTTTTTTCACAAAAAAATTATTTCAGCTCCAATTTGTTTTATTTTACCAAGGGTAACAGGAGAAAATGGACCCCAAAAGTTGTTGTACAACTTGTCCTGAGTACGCTAATACCCCATATGTGGGGGTAAACCACTGTTTGGGCGCATGGCAGAGCTCGGAAGGGAAGGAGCGCCATTTGACTTTTCAATGCAAAATTGACTGGAATTGAGATGGGACGCCATGTTGCATTTGGAGAGCCCCTGATGTGCCTAAACATTGAAACCCCCCACAAGTGACACCATTTTGGAAAGTAGACCCCCTAAGGATCTTATCTAGATGTGTGGTGAGCACTTTGACCCCACAAGTGCTTCACAGAAGTTTATAATGCAAAGCCGTAAAAATAAAAAATCATATTTTTTCACAAAAATGATCTTTTCGCCCCCAATTTTTTATTTTCCCAAGGGTAAGAGAAGAAATTGGACACCAAAAATTGTTGTGCAATTTGTCCTGAGTACGCTGATACCCCATATGTGGGTGTAAACCATTGTTTGGGCGCAGGGCAGAGCTCGGAAGGGAAGGAGCGCCATTTGACTTTTCAATGCAAAATTGACTGGAATTGAGATGGGACGCCATGTTGCGTTTGGGGAGCCCCTGATGTGCCTAAACATTGAAACCCCCCACAAGTGACACCATTTTGGAAAGTAGACCCCTTAAGGAACTTATCTAGATGTGTGGTGAGCACTTTGACCCCACAAGTGCTTCACAGAAGTTTATAATGCAAAGCCGTAAAAATAAAAAATCATATTTTTTCACAAAAATGATCTTTTCGCCCCCAATTTTTTATTTTCCCAAGGGTAAGAGAAGAAATTGGACACCAAAAATTGTTGTGCAATTTGTCCTGAGTACGCTGATACCCCATATGTGGGTGTAAACCATTGTTTGGGCGCAGGGCAGAGCTCGGAAGGGAAGGAGCGCCATTTGACTTTTCAATGCAAAATTGACTGGAATTGAGATGGGACGCCATGTTGCGTTTGGGGAGCCCCTGATGTGCCTAAACATTGAAACCCCCCACAAGTGACACCATTTTGGAAAGTAGACCCCTTAAGGAACTTATCTAGATGTGTGGTGAGCACTTTGACCCAACAAGTGCTTCACAGAAGTTTATAATGCAGAGCCGTAAAAAAAAAAATCATATTTTTTCACACAAATGATCTTTTCGCCCCCATTTTTTTATTTCCCCAAGGGTAAGAGAAGAAATTAGACCACAAAAGTTGTTGTGCAATTTGTCCTGAGTACGACGATACCCCATATGTGGGGGTAAACCACTGTTTGGGCGCATAGCAGAGCTCGGAAGGGAAGGAGCGCTATTTTACTTTTCAATGCAAAATTGACTGGAATTAAGATGGGATGCCATGTTGCGTTTGGAGAGCCCCTGATGTGCCTAAACATTAAAAACCCCCACAAGTGACACCATTTTGGAAAGTAGACCCCCTAAGGAACTTATCTAGATGTGTTTTGAGAGCTTTGAACCCCCAAGTGTTTCACTACAGTTTATAACGCAGAGCCGTGAAAATAAAAATTCTTTTTTTGTTCACAAAAATGATTTTTTAGCCCCCAGTTTTGTATTTTCACAAGGGTATCAGGATAAATTGGACCACAAAAGTTGTTGTCCAATTTGTCCTGAGTACGCTGATACCCCATATGTGGGGGGGAACCACTGTTTGGGCGCATGACAGAGCTCGGAAGGGAAGGAATGCCATTTGGAATGCAGACTTAAATGGATTGTTCTGCAGGCGTCACATTGCATTTGCAGAGCCCCTGATGTACCCAAACAGTACAAACCCCCACAAGTGACCCCATATTGGAAACTAGACCCCCCCAAGGAACTTATCTAGATGTGTTGTGAGAACTTTGAACCCCCAAGTGTTTCACTACAGTTTACAACGCAGAGCCGTGAAAATAAAAAATCTTTTTTTTCCCACAAAACTTATTTTTTGGCCCCCAGTTTTGTATTTTCCCAAGGGTAGCAGGAGAAATTGGACCCCAAAAGATGATGTCCAATTTGTCCTGAGTACGCTGATACCCCATATGTTGGGGTAAACCCCTGTTTGGGCACACGGGAGAGCTCTGAAGGGAAGGAGCACTGTTTTCCTTTTTCAACGCAGAATTGGCTGGAATTCAGATCGGATGCCATGTCCCGTTTGGAGAGCCCCTGATGTGCCTAAACAGTGGAAACCCCCCAATTATAACTGAAACCCTAATCCAAACACACCCCTTACCCTAATCCCAACAGTAACCCTAACCACTCCTCTAACCCAGACACACCAACCCTATTCCCAACCATAAATGTAATCCAAACCCTAACCCTATCTTTAGCCCCAACCCCAACTGTAGCCCCAACCCTAGCCCTAACCCTAGCAATAACCCTAGCCCTATCACTAGCCCTAACACTAGCCGTAACACTAGCCCTAACCCTAGCCCTAACCCTAACCCTAGCCCTAGCCCTAACCCTAGCCCCAACCCTAGCCCTAACCCTAACCCTAGCCCCAACCCTAGCCCTAACCCTAACCCTAGCCCTAACCCTAACCCTAGCCCTAACTCTGGTCCTAACTCTAGCCCTAACCCTAAAGGCCCCGTCTCACTTAGCGACGCTAAAGCGATCCCGACAACGATACGACCTGTCAGGGATCGTTGCTGCGTCGCTATGTGGTCGCTGGTGAGATGTCAAACAGTGAGATCTTCCCAACGATCGCTGCTGCGATCTTGCTGTTTGACATCTCACCAGCGACCTGTAGCGACCTGTACAACGATGTCACATGGGAGCTATTATGACGATTCAGTGTCTGAGTCGTCAACGAGGTCGTTGGTAAGGTGTCAAATACAGCGATGTGTGCTACCCAGCGGGACCTCAACGATCAAAAAAAGGTCCAGGCCATTTCGACACGACCAGCGATCTCACAGCAGGGGCCTGGTCGCTGCTACGTGTCACACATAGCGAGATCGCTACTGAGGTCGCTGTTGCGTCACAAAACTTGTGACTCAGCAGCGATCTCGCTAGCGATCTCGCTTAGTGAGACGGGGGCTTAACCCTAACCCTAATGGGAAAATGGAAATAAATACATTTTTTAATTTTTTTATTTTTCCCTAACTAAGGGGGTGATGAAGGGGGGTTTGATTTACTTTTATAGCGGGTTTTTTAGCGGATTTTTATGATTGGCAGCCGTCACACACTGAAAGACGCTTTTCATTGCAAAAAATATTTTTTGCGTTACCACATTTTGAGAGCTGTAATTTTTCCATATTTGAGTCCACAGAGTCATGTGAGATCTTGTTTTTTGCGGGACGAGTTGACGTTTTTATTGGTTACATTTTCGGACACGTGACATTTTTTGATCGCTTTTTATTCCGATTTTTGTGAGGTAGAGTGATCAAAAACCAGCTATTCATGAATTTCTTTTGGGGGAGGCGTTTATACCGTTCCGCGTTTGGTAAAATTGATAAAGCAGTTTTATTCATCGGGTCAGTACGATTACAGCGATACCTCATTTATATCATTTTTTTTATGTTTTGGCGCTTTTATACGATAAAAACTATTTTATAGAAAAAATAATTATTTTGGTATCGCTTTATTCTCAGGACTATAACTTTTTTATTTTTTTGCTGATGATGCTGTATGGCGGCTCGTTTTTTGCGGGACAAGATGACGTTTTCAGCGGTACCATGGATATTTATATCAGTCTTTTTGATCGCGTGTTATTGCACTTTTTGTTCGGCGGTATGATAATAAAGTGTTGTTTTTTGCCTCGTTTTTTTTTTTTTTTTCTTACGGTGTTTACTGAAGGGGTTAACTAGTGGGGCAGTTTTATAGGTTGGGTCGTTACGGACGCGGCGATACTAAATATGTGTACTTTTATTGTTTTTTTTATTTTATTTAGCTAAAGAAATGTATTTATGGGAATAATATTTTTTTTTTTTCTTTATTTAGGATATTTTTATTTATTTTTTTTTACACACGTGGGGAATTTTTTTTTAACTTTTTTACTTTGTCCCAGGGGGGGACATCACAGATCATTGATCTGGCAGTTTGCATAGCACTCTGCCAGATCTGCGATCTGCTGTGCAGGGCTGCAGGCTTACCAAGTGTCTGCTCTGAGCAGACACTCGGTAAGCCACCTCCCTCCCTGCAGGACCCGGATGCTGCGGCCATCTTGGATCCGGGACCTGCGGCGAGGAGGGAGGTAGGAGACCCTCAGAGCAACGCGATCACATCGCGTTGCTCCGGGGGTCTCAGGGAAGCCCGCAGGGAGCCCCCTCCCTGCGCGATGCTTCCCTATACCGCCGGTACACCGCGATCATGTTTGATCGCGGTGTGCCGGGGGTTAATGTGCCGGGGGCGGTCCGTGACCGCTCCTGGCACATAGTGCTGGATGTCAGCTGCGATAGTCAGCTGACACCCGGCCGCGATCGGCCGCGCTCCCCCCGTGAGCGCGGCCGATCGGCTATGACGTACTATCCCGTCGAGGGTCAGATAGGCCCAGGTCACCTCGACGGGATAGTACGTCTAAGGTCACAGAGGGGTTAAACAACAGAATATAACTCCAAGTAATTCAAACTTCTGTGAAATCAAACTGTCCACTTAGGAAGCAACACTGTTTGACAATTTCACATGCTGTTGTACAAATGGAATAGACAACAGATGGAAATTATTGGCAATTATCAAGACACACCCAATAAAGGAGTGGTTCTGCAGGTGGGGATCACAGAACACATCTCAGTACCAATGCTTTCTGGCTGATGTTTTGGTCACCTTTAAATGTTGGTTGTGCTTTCACACTCGTGGTAGCGTGAGACAGACTCTACAACCCACACAAGTGGCTCAGGCAGTGCAGCTCATCCAGGATGGCACATCAATGCGAGCTGTGGCAAGGTTTGCTGTGTCTGTCAGCGTAGTGTCCAGAGGCTGGAGGCGCTACCAGGAGACGTGGAGGGGGCCTTAGGAGGGCAACAACCCAGCAGCAGGACCGCTACCTCAGCCTTTGTGCAAGGAGGAACAGGAGGAGCACTGCCAGAGCCCTGCAAAATGACCTCCAGCAGGCCACAAATGTGCATGTGTCTGCACAAACGGTTAGAAACCGACTCCATGAGGATGGTCTGAGTGCCCGACGTCCTCAGATGGGGGTTGTGCTCACAGCCCAACACCGTGCAGGATGCTTGGAATTTGCCACAGAGCACCAAGATTGGCAAATTCACCTCTGGTGCCGTGTGCTCTTCACAGATGAAAGCAGGTTCACACTGAGCACATGTGACAGACATGAGTCTGGAGACGCCGTGGAGAGCCACCTGCTGCCTGCAACATCCTTCAGCATGACCTGTCCTGGAAGTGGGTCAGTAATGGTGTGGGGTGGCATTTCTTTGGAAGGCCACACAGCCCTCCATGTGCTCACCAGAGGTAGCCTGATTGTCATTAGGTACCGAGATGAGATCCTCAGACCCCTTGTGAGACCATATGCTGGTGCGGTTGGCCCTGGGTTCCTCCTAAAGCAGGACAATGCCAAACCTCAGGTGGCTGGAGTGTGTCAGCAGTTCCGGCAAGTTGAAGGCATTGAAGCTATGGATTGGCCCACCCGTTCCCTAGACCTGAATCCGATTGATCACGTCTGGGACATCATGTCTCGCACCATCCACCATCACGTTGCACCACAAACTGTCCAGGAGTTGGCGGATGCTTTAGTACAGGTCTGGGAGGAGATCTCTCAGGAGAATATCCACTGCCTCACCTAGACCACACCCAGGCAATGTAGGGAGGTCATACAGGCACGTGGAGGCCACAAACACTGCTGCGCATCATTTCCTTGTCTTGAGGCATTTCCACTGAAGTTGGATCAGCCTGAAACTTCATTTTCCACTTTGATTTTGAGCATCATTCCAACTCCAGACCTCCGTGGGATATTAGTTGTGATGTACGTTGATCATTTTTAGGTTTTATTGTTCTCAACACATTCCACTATGTAATGAATAAAGATTTACACCTGGAATATTTCATTCAGTGATATCTAGGATGTGGGGTTTTAGTGTTCACTTTATTTTTTTTGAGCAGTGTATATACTGCAGCCTGTCAATCATTGCTGCTAAAAGCGGAAGGCGGAGCAATGAGGGAGGGATCAAGAGGATCAGTGAGGAAGGGAGAAGGTGGAGCAGTGAGGAAGAAGGCGGAGCAGTGAGGAAGGGGAGGTGGAGCAGTGAGGGAGGGAAAAGGTGGAGCAGAGAGTGAGGAGAGGATCAGTGACAGGAGAGAAGTGCAGTGGAGGAAGTTGGGCAGTAAGGGGAGGGAGAAGGCAGGGAAGTGAGGTAGAGTGAAAGCAGGGCAGTGAGGGGAGGCGAGTCGGGAAAAGGCGGAGCTGTGAGGGATGGGAGACGGGCAGGAGTGAGTGGAGCAATGAGGGACAAAAGGCAGTGCAGTGAGGGAAGGTGGTACAGGAGAAGGCGGAGCAGTGAGGGATGGAAGAGGTGGGTGGAGTAGTGAGTGACAGAAGAATGCAAAGAATTGAGGAGAGAAGGTAGAGCAATGAATGATAAAAGATGGGGCAATAAGGAAGAATTGAAGCAGTGAGGGATGGGAGGTGGAGCAGTAAGGGGAGGGAGAAACTGGAGCAGAAGGCGGGCCAATGAGAGATGGAAATAAGCGGGGCAGTGAGGCTGCCGTCACACTATCAGTATTTGGTCAGTATTTTACATCAGTATTTGTAAGCCAAAACCAGGAGTGGAACAAATAGAGGAAAAGTATAACAGAAACATATGCACCACTTCTGCATTTATCACCCACTCCTGGTTTTGGCTTACAAATACTGATATAAAATACTGACCAAATACTGATAGTGTGACGGCAGCCTGAGAGGTGGAAGAAGGCAGGGACTTGTAGTGAGGGACAAGTCTGAGCACCGAGGGGAGGGAGAAGGTGAAGGAGTAGGTGGAACAGTGAGGAACGAAAGAAGGCAGAGCAGTGAGGTGAGAAACTGGGTCCAAGAAGTAAGGATGGGAGAAAATGGAGCAGTAAGGGGAGGGAGAAGCTGGGGCAGGAGGTGGGGAAATGTACAGAAGGCAGGAGACAGTGGGGCAATAAGGGGAGACAAAAGGCTGAATGAATTAGCATTTGGCTCATTCTGTGAACGGCTGCATTTCAGCTTATTTACAAGGGCCTATGATCAGAAACAAATGCGATTTGCTTATCGTCTGCTGTACAGGGGCCATAAATGCTGCTCTTCTTTTAGATCCAAGATGTGTTCTACAAATCAGGTTTTTGCTTTAAGCGTGAATTTGATTACATTTGTTTCCCACAGCAGTAAATCTACTATATAATTGTCTAAGGGTCACTTCCGTCTGTCTGTCACGGATATTCATTGGTCGCGGCCTCTGTCTGTCATGGAAATCAAACTCGCTGATTGGTCGCGGCAAAACAGCCACGACCAATCAGCAACGGGCACAGTCCGGCACCAAAATGGCCGCTCCTTCCTCCCCGCAGTCAGTGCCCGCTTCATAATCCCCTCCAGTCAGCGCTCACACAGGGTTAATGGCAGCGTTAACGGACCGCGTACCGCGGTGTAACGCACTCCATTGACGCTATTAACCGTGTGACCAAATGCAGCACATGCCTATGCAGCATCAATAGTAAAAAGGTCTAATGTTAAAAATAATTAAAAAATCATTATATACTCACCTTCCGCCGCCTTTCCCGCTCCTCGTGACGCTCCATGCAAGCGGCAGGTTCCGGTGCCAAGGATTGTATGCGAGAAGGACCTGCCTTGACATCATGGTCACGTGACCGCGACGTCATCACAGGTTCTGCGAGGACCTGCCGCAATGTCATCACAGGTCCTGCTCTCATACCAACCCTGGAACCGGAAGCTGCCGCGTGCACCGCACACAGGCGCCTGGACTTCAACGGGCCTTTGGAAGGTGAGTATACGTTTATTTTTTATTTTAGGTCTGTATACTATGTGGCTCTGTGCTGTATACTCCGTCGCTGGGCAATATACTACGTGGACATGCATATTCTAGAATACCCGATGCGTTAAAATCGGGCCACCATCTAGTGGTCATATAAGTGGCCATGGGACTGCACTGCTGGGTGTCTGTACTCAGAAAACCTGCAGATTTTATTTGGGCAATTATAAAAATATTCCCCAAACCACTGACAGCATTAATGATTTACAGGACTTGCCCCAATCTCTCCTTTAAAAAAAATAAATAAAAAAAACCTGCCAATCTGCAAGGTATCTGAGATATTAAATGTCTAGGACTTGTCTAAGGAAAGGGGAACATTTCAATTGCTGGGGTCCCCCCTATCCCCAGAACCAGAGTCCCATGTGAATGGGGTGGTGTCCGATCATGTTGAGACCTGCTCCATTCATTCTCATGGGAGTGCCAGGGATAGGAGTGCGGTGCTCGTCCAGTCTCTGGCACTACCATTAAAGTGAATGGAGCAGATGATTGACCACCGCTCCATTCACACAGGACTTTTCAGAGAGCCAGTTCTCAAGATCATTGAGGTCCCATATGATTAAGTTATTCACGCCATCTCATACATACGGCACATGCAGGTCTGAGACTAGCGCTGCTCAACTCCCAAATTTATGGCACTGGAGAAACCCTTTAATTTTTAAATCAGTTTTGCGCTTTTTGTGTATTAATTTTCATCTACGAGACATCCACGTTTCCTGTTGTATGAGGCTGAGCCCTGGGTTAAGAAGTTCCCACAATGAGTTGTATTTGATGTCGCCAATTTTCTGGACCTTTTAGGGTAAGTGCACACTGGCCGTTTTCTTTATGCTAATTTTCAGCTGGTTTTACAGTACCAGCAAAGCCTATTAGATTTCAGAAATCTCAAGCACACACATTGCTTTTTTGTTTGATCAGTATTTTGTGCTTTGCTGCGTTTATTGGACATGGAGCATGCCACTTTCAGCGTTTTTTCAGCATTTTTCACCCATAGACTTGAATGGGTGTTGAAAAAACGCAGCAATCATTATTTGCTGCTGAAAATTCAAGGACATTAGCATGGACAAAGTGAAAAAAAGCACCAAAAAACGCACCTAAACCTGCGTTTTTGACGCAGCTTCTTTCCTGCCAAGATAAGGTTTTGCTGCAGAAAAAAAGGCAGCAAAAACGCCCTGTGTGAACTTACCCTTAGGCTTCACTTGCTTGATGAGGTTGTTATTTTACACTGCATATTTTAGAGGAAAAAAATTGCAAGTACTTAATAGGTGCAGAAAATATGCAACATCAAAAACTCAAACACTCATTTTAGGAACGTAGCCTGAGAAGTTGGGTTATGTGTCTTTTTGATACTGCCTTGTATTTTGGCTTTGATAAAGCAAAAAGTCCTGCAAAAAAGTATTAAAGGGGTTGTCTGGGACTTTAACATTGATGGCCAATCCTTGGCCTAGAATACGATCGGCCATCAGTGTGTTGACCAGTAGGGGTGCGACACCCTCGACGATCAGCTGGTGTCGGCAGAAACAGCCGTTATTAAGGAGCCGCTCAGCGTCCGGCACATCTGCCCCTTATTCAAACCAATATTTATGGGGGTTTATTGCACTTCTCAACAGGCTTTGCTCAAATCTTGTTCTAGTTTGACAATAGGAAAATTGCCAGGAGCCGTCACCCTCAGCTATTACTTAACCAATACAAGTTGTTGTTTTTTTATGTCTCATTCAATATATTAGACTTTTCACAAACACATACCATCTTCTGTACCATTATTACCCAAGTCATAACTTTGTATACATAAAGTTTATACAATTTTTTTTACCTGTAAATATATTAACTTTATACATTTGTTTTACATCTGAAGGTCCAATTGCAGGATGGAAACCTTGTTATTTTTGGATACAGAATATCTGCAGATAATGGTTTTATGTGCGGAGTACTGTATAGACACTGACAAAGTGGGACCCTGCACGAGCATCGCTCCTTCGGAGGGCCGGATGTCTATAACCTACTAAACCTTTCCTGTGCGGATTACAGAGAGTTTTTGTGCATTTTTACCAGCGGATTTTGCGCATCTACTGTAAATCTATGGGAACAAATCTGCACATAAAACTCTGCATAACCGCAATAAATTGACATGTTGTGGCTTTCATGCACCGCCGGACAGATTACACCAACAAAATAATAATCAGCGACCGTGAGATTTCTATAAATCCCGTCCATATGTTCAGTATTTGATGTTTTGGCTGGTCTTATTTTCTCATTTATTTGAAAATGAAAACATTGCATGATAAATCCTGTAAAGGGCTTTAAACCGCATGTGAACAAGCCCCTAACACTGGTATAGTTATTTTAATGCCAATTATGTCTGGATGGTTTTATGTTAAAGGGGTTGTCCACTACTTTCAATTAACCCCCCAATGTATCCCCCCGGGGCCCCTATTGTGCTGAATGTATTGTATGAATAGTGCAAATACCTTCCGTTGCCGTTTTCGCCTGTGAGCGGCGCTATTCCGGCGGCTGAGTCCGGGTCACGTGACCCCCAGGCTGCAGCCACCGCTTATTTCCACCGACGTCACGTCAATTTCCAGACTCTGGAAATTGACGTGACGTCAGCAGCAGGTGTGAGCCAGCCTCACAATCAGCAGTCACTCATCAAGAGTGACTGGGCTGTGGGCGGGGCTGGTGGCTGCCTGCGGGGCTGTGAAGGGATGATTATGCGGGCGCCGGGGCTCTGCGTGCCGGGGTCTGCTGCAGGGTGTGGTCTTTGGGGTGTGTGTGTGTGTGTGCAGGCATCGTCCGATGGCACTACAAGTCCCATCGGGCTCTGCCTGCTACAGTGACAGTGAGTGACATCATCCGTCTAATGTGTTGAATGTAAAAAAAACACACATATACAGTACATACATACAACACACACCATGTGACATCATGCAACGACATGCACCATGCGACGACATGCAACATGCCACATACAGTACGTACATACAATAGACATACAGTACATGTATTATACAGGACAGACGCAACATCACTTGTCACCTTGATCCCCGAAGCCATTGTCATCTGTAAAACATATTAAAATAATAAACAACCAATATACTCCCTGATCCGCAGAAATCCAATTAAAACGAGTGTCCCTCGACGATCTCCCGTGGAGAGCAGGAGCATCTGCTGATGCGACTGCTCTCCAGGGGCTCCAGGAACACAATGATGGAAGGTATCCTTCCACAATGTATTCCTACACCCCTGTGAGAAAATAGTCCCTAGTCTCACTTTATGGCATTGCTGTATGAGAAATTTTTCCAGGCAGCAATTGCCATAAAGTGAGACTTTGTCCTAAGGCAACCTCTCAGTGATGCACTGCAGGAGCCATTGTCTCCTGTCAGTGTGTCACTGAGGGTCCTATAGAGCAGTGACATCACCCGATGTCACTGTTCTATAGGGGAGATCGTCGTGGGACACTCGTTATTAATTGGACTACGGCAGACAGTATACGGTTTATTATTTTACGTTTTTTGCAGGCGCTGAAGTATGGTATGGTGAAATGAAGAATATCAAAATACTTTTTTCCTAATGTGTTTTATTAATCCTTTACTACTATTGGATTAATAACGGATAGGCGTCTTTTTGACGCCTCTCCGTTATTAACCCGGCTTAATGTCACCTTACAATAGCTAGGTGACATTAACCCATTACCCCATATCCCACCGCTACACGGGAGTGGGAAGAGAGGGGCTAAGTGACGGAATTGGCACTGGTATTTGTAGCCGGGGGGGAACCAATATCCACAGCCCCTCTCTGGGCTATATCAGCCTGCAGCTGTCTGCATAGCCTTTCTGGCTATAAAATATAGGGGGATCCCACGTCATTTTTTGGGTGGGTCCCCCCTATTTTAATAGCCAGTAAAGGCTACGCAGACAGCTGCGGGCTGATATTCATAGCGGGCTACAAATATTGGCCCCCGGCCGTTGGCTTTCCCCCTCTGGAACAGAAAATTGCACGGGAGCCCACGCCGTTTTTTCTATTAAACGCTCATTAAGGCCTATTTCACCCTTGCGTCGGTACGGGTCCGTCGCTATGCGTCGGGCCTACGTACTGACGCATTGTGAAATTTGTGCACGTCGTGTGCAGCGGATGCAGTTTTTCAATGCATCTGCTGCCCATTCTGAAGTCCGTGGAGGAGGGGGCGGAGTTTTGGCCGCGTATGCGCAGTAGAAAATGGCAGACGCGATGGACAAAAAAATGTTCACTTGAACGTTTTTTCGTGCCAACGGTCCACCAAAACACAATGCATCCGTTGCACGACGGACGCGACGTGTGGCCATCCGTCGCGATCCGTCACTACTACAAGTCTATGGGTAAAAAAACGCTTCCTGCGAGCACATTTGCAGGATCCGTTTTTTTCCCAGAAAACGCAAGTGTGAAAGTAGCCTTAGGCTGCTTTCACACTAGCGTCGGTAAGGGGCCGTCGCGCTGCGTCGGCCCGACTCATACTGTGACAAAAATGCCTGACGTGGGCAGCGGAAGCAGTCAAAGACGCTTCCGCTGCCCCATTGCAAGGCTTGGGGAGGAGGGGGCTGCGCGGTCGAAAATGGCAGACTAGACGCACAAAAAAAAAGTTACATGTAACTTTTGTGCCGGCGGTGCGCCAAGACACGGCGCAACCATCGCACGATGGTTGCGACGTGTGGCACTGCGTCGCTAATAAGTCTATGGAGAAAAAACGCATCCTGCGGGCAACTTTGCAGGATGCGTTTTTCTCAACGACGCATTGCGACGTGCAGTGCACGACGCTAGTGTGAAAGAGGCCTTAGAAACATCAGCCTTTCTATTATATATCTATGGATATATCTATCCATAGATATATTTATAGATACATCTATGTATCTATAGATATATCTATCTATCCATATATTTTATTTGGCTGCTTTCACACATCAGGTTTTTGCCGTGGGGCACAATCCGGCGAGTTATGAAAAAAACGGATCAGTTTTTTTTCTCAGTTGTATTAGCGCCGGATTGCGCCTGATGGCCACACGTTTCATCCGTTTTTTGCTGGATCCGTCAAAAAAGAGGAACTTTTTTTGTGTCCGGCGGAAAAAACGCACAGCGACGGATCCGGCAAAAAAAAAAAGTATGAAACAGATGTGAAATGATGAATCTGGCCTTGGAATCCGTTTTTTCATGCATGTTTCCATTCAAATCATGCACATTTTCCGTTTATTTATTTCTTTCCAAGAACGGCATTAAAACCGCGCATAAACCGCACCAAAACTGCATCAAAACCTGGTGCAGTTTTGATGCAGTTCTTGGTGCGGTTTATGCGCGGTTTTAATGCCGTTTTTGGAAAGAAATAAACGGAAAATGTGCATGATTTGAATGGAAACATGCACGGTTTTGATGCAGTTCTTGGTGCGGTTTTTGCAGTTTTGATGCAGCTTTTGGTGCGGTTTTGGTGCAGTGTTGATGCAATTTTGGTGCAGTTTTGATGCTTTTTTTGCACGGTTTTGATGCATTTTTTGATTCGCTTTTGGTGCGGTTTTTATGCGTTTTTGAAAGCTAAATAAAGATGTATTATTGAACAAAAAAAAAAAAAAGATTTGTGATGTCATTATTGTCCAACATCCTCTTTTACATTTGTCCAACCCACACTCCATTACACACACAGATAGACAGATGAAATGGATACAGATCTACATATAGATATATCTATAGATGCATACATCTATCTATTCATATATCTATCTATAGATGTGTCTGGATATATATCTATCTATTGATAGATGTATGGATAGTGTAGGGTGTGTCCACTGTCCCGATTACATCCGAATTAGCTGCAGATTGGATGCTGCGTACTTGTAGTCCCATCGGATGATGCCTGCACACACACCCCAAAAGACCCCCCACACAAGGCCGTACACCCGAGCCTTACACTATGGCTGGTCCAAATAACTAAAGCAATTGTTACCATCCACCTCTCGTGTCTCCCCTTTTCCTCATAGTTTGTAAGCTCGTGAGCAGGGCCCTCATTCCTCCTGGTATCTGTTTTGAACTGTGATTTCTGTTATGCTGTAATGTCTATTGTCTGTACAAGTCCCCTCTATAAGTTGTAAAGCGCTGTGGAATATGTTGGCGTTATATAAATGAAAATCATTATTATTATCTGAACAGTCAAGCACACATCCGAACAGCCCGCAGACCCCACACACACCTGAACAGTCCCGCACAGCGCCGCACACATCCAAACAGCCCGCAGACCCAGCACACAGTCACCGCCCACACACTTCCCTCCTCCCAAGCTGCAGCGTTTCTCGGACCCAGATCCACATCTAAACTGCAGATCTTTTTTACATCTGCGGTTATGCTGCGGATGTGCCCGACTCAATGAAAGTCTAAAGGTGCAGAAACGCTGCAGTTCTGCACAAAAGTGACATGCTGCGAGAAAAAAAAAAAAAAAAAAAAGCTTCTTTTCGGTGCGGATTTTTCCGCAGCATGTGCACAAGTCTGAGGCTCCCATAGACTTACATTGGTTATACACTACACTGCGGATCTGATGCAATTCAGTGCGTCAAAAAATGCTGGGGATCTGCAATCAAATCTGCACCGTGTGCACATAGCCTTAGAATTTAGTAAACCTAGCAAAAAAGCCAAGCAAGAAACAAGTGTGGGATTTGAACTTTTTTTGAATTTTTTTTTCACATTTTCTGTTACACAACTTGGTAAAACCAATGATGTCGTTCAAAAGTATAACTTGTACCGCAAAAGATAAGCCCTCACATGGCCATATTGACGGAAAAATTATGGCTCTGGAAAGAAGGGGAGCGATAAACGAAAACAAAAAAGCTCCAGGGGTGAAGGGGTTTAGAAACATGGATATGGACATACCTATGGAAATAGACATAGATACATCTGTATGTATTCATCTATTTGTTATCTATCTGTGTGTAATGGAGTGTGGGTTGGACAAATGTAAATGAGGAGGTTGGACAGAAATGACCACAAATCTTTTTGAAGATAGAGGAGGGAGGGGTTTGGGTGTGTTTGGGAGTGGGTGTGCCAGGTGCAGAGTTACAGGCGAGTGCAATGCATCATGGAACTTGTAGTATTAGAGCACAGTACGTCAGGAGAAAGGAAGTTGTCGAATAACCCCTTGAGAGCTGGATCCAGCACTAAAGATGTGCTGCTACAGCATAAAAGGTAATATTGCTAAAATAAACACAGTGGATGTTTTCAGTGGCACATAATAGCAAGATTTACAAAAAAAAAAAGTTATAGTAGTGGACAACTTCTTTAAGTCTATGGTGCCAATTACGAATATGACTTCGGTTTTGCCAGTTTGACTAGTTTCTGAGATATTTAATTAGAGTAGAATTCTGGATTCAAAAAGTTGCAGATCGGAAAAATGATATGGGATAATTACCCAAGACACTTGTTAAAGAGTCAAAAAAGACCAAAAGCTACGGCATTTGTAATCACACACAAGTCACATTAGGGGAATGCATTACCGAGAGAATGATACAATTGAACGACGACGCTATATTTGGAATTATATATTTTTTTCTTTATTTCCATGTTTCCAAACTAAAAGGGCTTGAACAGATACAAGAGAGACAAATAGGAAAGACGTCATACAGAGCGACAAACAAAACAGTAAAAAAAAAAAGGAAGAAAATAAAAACATTTGCTTCCAGGTAAAAAATAAAGTCACCCTTTACATTGAGAAACATGCCGCTTGTGCAACTTGTAATATATATATATTTAGATATATACAGAGCTTATAAAATCTTACATCTACATCAGCCCCTGTATCAACAGGAGCCCTCTGTAATTATTTTACATTATAAAACAAAAGAAACTTCTTTCCTTCTCTTAAAATAAATACAAAAGGGGGAAAAAAAAGGGGAAAAAAAAAAAACCAAGAAAACACAAACGAGAACGGCTATACAAGACTTCTGTAGGGGTCTGGGAACAAGTCGCCCGTGTCCAGAGGCAGAACTTGCCGTCACCTAATACGCTGCATGCATCGGAGGGCCGAGGGGACATTAGTAGAAAATCTTATCCAGGTGCCTTGAGCTTGTAAGACATTGTGAAGGCCGGTGTTAAGGACCCTTGAGCAGCCCCCTTTGCTGAAACTCCTCAGATACACATTAGTAATACTCCCGCAATTGAGCAAATACTCCTGAGCCACCTCGCTCTTATGCGCCAAAACTGAATACTTGAACAATCCGCTTTATGCTGGGAAAAAAAAAAAAAAACAAAGCTAGGAGGCGTAGATAAAATTGTCCCCTCGCCCGGGTCCGTCCTTCCTCCAGGTGTCTGCGCGTTCACCGAGAACTTGTAAACAGATAAAAATAAGGACACTCAGCAATCCTACCCCGCGCCCACCCTCAATAATGCTCTATGCCCACACAGGAGTCAGATACCAAGGGTGATGCCTCATGCTCCACGATTCTCCCCAGCTGTGTTATGTGCACCACATGACGTGGGAAAGAAAGGCAGGGAAGCCAACATCCAAAGGCCGCAGTTTATCACCCAAAAAGGGGGTTACGTCTGGTTCACAAGGACTCTGTTCCTGCAGATCCTTCAGAGAACCATGTACAAAGCATAAACCCAACCCTCCTGCCGCTCCAGGGGGAAGGTGAAGTCACATCCCAGCCCTCATCCGGAGTCAGAGTCACTGGTATCGGAGGAGCTGGACGTGGAGCTGCTGCTACTGTCTGAGTCCGAGCTGGAGCTGGAAGCACTGAGGCGGGAGACCGACACCGGCTGCGCAGATTCCACCTTTTCATGGACTGTAAGAAGAAAAGAAGAAAAAAAAAATGTTAGTGTGACAAGAAAACTATGAGAGAACTGTACTCAAGGCAGGGATAAGCTGCATACAAACAACCACATCCCACGTCAGCCCCCAATCAGAGGCAGTGGGCACGCACCTTTCTTGGGTGGCTTTTTGGTGGAGTTTAGCTGCCCGCTGACATCCTGTAGTCTTTTCTCTAGTTCCCTCTTCTTCTCCAGAGCGATCTCTTCTTTTGTTTTCCCCATTGGCTTTTTCAGTGCTGCAGAGAGCCCAGAATTAGGGGGAGCTGAGGAGAACACAAACGAGGACAATCATTATAAACAGAGAACGGACGCAGCCCTAAAAATACAAGTGAGGTGGCACCAAGGCGAGATCACAAGATTATCAGTGTCCCCATTGCCAGGCTGCCTCAGAATACTAGAGGGCTTCCTAACCCTCACACAGCAAGCCAAATACTGCACCATATGTATAGGAAGGGTACGGTGTAATCAGGGACTCACTACACCCATACCACTACATCATAGCCCCCCACACTCCCGTGACAGGTGGCGCAGACACTCACTGTACGGCTTTCTTGGCTTCTTTCTCAGACACGACATCACATATCTCTCAAGCTCTCGGAGCGTCGAAGGCTTTAAAGTCTCAAAATCTATTTCAATTTCCTCCGGGTTGGAGTCTCGCAGCGAAGGCTCCCGGGACTGGATTATGTACACTACACGACCCAGCTTCTCTCCAGGTAGCTTATTGATATCCAAGCTGAGCTGCCGCTTCTCATCGTAGGTCATAGGCTTGCTTTCCTCCTCTTCCTCAGAGTCATACATGACTGGGGGAGGGGGAGGTAGTGATTTCAATGACTTCTTAGAACTCCTGAAGAAACAAATTAAAAAAATAAATAAATATATAGATATAAGGAAGTAAATATACTGAGAAGTATGCGAGCACCATCACAGGCGAGAACACTCAATAACTTGCATTATGACTCATTAACACCAAGACAGTCATCAACACTTACTTAGACAGTATGGGGGCTGCACCGCTGGAGCTCGTGGTCCCACCAGACGCAGATTTCTTGGACTTTTTATTCTGTGATGTTCGCGCCTTGCCACATCTCCATTCATCATCATCTTTCACTTTCTTCTTTTCAGATTTCTTCTTTTTCTTTTTTTCCTTCTTTTCTCTCTTTTTCTTTGGCTTAGAAATCGGGCCCTGTGAGAGCGCAGCCAGCTGCTCATGGACGGCACGGAGCTGAAAACGAGAGTCAAAGTTGTTACAGCAGTTGTTGACATGGACAAACCCATACACATTAGCGTCGACCGAACCCGCCAATATTCCCGCCAAGGTTCCAGTATATCGGATTTTGGAAGTCAAAGACATAGAAGTCTGGCAGCGGCTCAGAAAACAGGAGGGCTTGGCCGGCAGCTATGTAACGTGTATTGGGGCTATAGATAAGACATCAATAATAAATATGAATTTAACTCTTGCCACTCCCAGCTATTTGAAGGAAGCCATTCGTTATTTACCAGGCACATAACTCTTAAAGGGAATCTGTCACCCCCAAAATCGAGGGTGAGGTAAGCCCATCGGCATCAGGGTAGATATGCCTCCGATGTATCCTAAAAGGTGAGTAAAAGAGGTTATATTAATTACTCACCCAGGGGCGGTCCCGCTGCTGGTCCGGCACCTCCCATCTTTTTACGATAACGTCCTCTTCTGGTCTTCACGCTGCGGCTCCTGCGCACTGCAGTACTTTGCACTGCCCTCAACAGGGCAAACAAAGTACGCCTGTGCTGGAGCCGCAGCGTGAAGACCAGAAGAGGACGTCATCGTAAGAAGATGGGAGGCCCCAGACCGCGACGCCCATCGGATCGGACGGCCCGCACAGGTGAGTATAATCTAACCTTTTTTTCCCTTATCTTTCAGGATACATCAGGGACTTATCTACAGCATTACAGAATGCTGTAGATAAGCCCCTGATGACGGTGGGCTTAGCTCACCGTTGACTTTGGGGGTGACAGATTCCCTTTAAATGTAGCAGTAATTCCAAATATTACAGAGTACCACAACATTGTCGTTAAAAGGAATGCAACTGAGGTGCAATACCAGACACAACCACTATAGAAACAATGGCGCTGTCCTGGTAAAGCGATGAGGAGTCACTAACTGGAGTCAGTAAGTACTCTGAGGCCACCACCGATTATTAGCGTACAGCAATTATAGGCTTTCGATTTTAAAGAACCAGTTGACCCCTTTTTATGACACCCATGTGGGCGCACTCCGGGCGTACCTGCTCCTGCAGTTCTGCCAGCCGGTTCGCCCTCTCTTCCTCAGAGTCATCTGAGCTCTCGCTTTCATCGGAGCTGTCGCTGCTGCTCTCACTTGAAGAATCGGACGAAGACTTGGAGTCGGAGGGGGGCAGCTGTGTGGACGTGGTGGGGGGAGTAACGACAATCGGCTCGTCCGGCATCTTAGCATAACGGAATTCAAACACGTCCTGGAGGGGACATGAAGAGGATGAGCTGCGTACACCTCAGAAGACCCCACTAATGAGTTACATGCCCATTCTGCCATTCACACCTGTAACTTCCTGGCCATGGCCACCACATCGTGGTCCGGGGGATTGTACTTGTAACAGTTTGAGAACATGAGTCTGACATCCGCAGCAAACTCCTGAGCATCGTGAAATTCTCGGTTTTCCATTTTTTTCTGTTTATATATAAAAAAAAAAACCATCAGAAAAGACCATTATAACCACAACACGTGCAGCACCAAGTATTCATTACATCAGTCATAGAACAGCCTGGCACAAGTATTTCCTGTAAGTGGCTGTGTCGGCCCCAGAGCCCACCTTGATAGTGCTGAGATCCATGGGATATTTAATGATTTCGTGATAATCGTGCAGTCCCAGAGAGGAGGCATCCACGGGCTTGTAGAAGGGCCAGGCGTAGGCGGCATGCTTCTTGGAGAGCAGCTCTTTCAGGATGCCGTTGCAGTATTTCAGCTGCTCGGACAGTTTGCCTTTCTTAGACGTCTGGTGCTGCTGAGAGTCCGGCAGGTCCTTCCGGGGCGGCTTGATGGGCCGGCCGCTCTCCCTTCGGGCAGGGATCTTAGCGGGTTTGTTATCAGATGGAGTTAGAGGGGAGGAATCTCCACTGGTGGCAATGATGGCGGTGGTGGTGGGAGTTGTAGTGTCGGCTTTTCTCTTCACTCCTTTCTTCTAGGGAAAGGAAACATTAGATACAGCACAGACACGCTAACCAGAGATTTGGGCCACTTTCTATCTGCTGTTTTACCTTAGAAGTTTGTTGTGTTGACGCAGGAACGACTGGCAGCAGCGTCTGAGCAGAGGACATGGTCTTCAGCAGTGGACTAGACAGGACTGCGGGATGTGGCAAGTTGATGATTGTGGTGGGCACTTCAGGAGAACTTGGGTACAATGTAGACTGAGACATGGAGGAGACTGCTGGCACTTGTTGTGCGCTCATTATTCCACCTGTAACAACTGATAAAATGTCAGTTTTACATCACACACGCTTCATGTGTGTGAATCAAGAAATACACGATAAAGGATAAACATACCACCCATACCCATATTCCCTAAGCACAGAATGGGCAACACTTCACATAATGATAGAACATACTAATTATACTTGTAGATAAGGTCTAGTACCCCATGCCATACACAAATTACCTGGGTCTGTGCCGCTCAGAGAATACTATGCCAAGTGACACGCTGAACCTCCTGACCCCAATCTCAAGTATCTTATCTCATATTGATATTTTCCTGAGTATATATGCGTTATGCTCTAGCTGACTTCTTGTGTATATGTGGTTGGTTTCAGGCACCTTGTTTAATTTTTATCTGCATTTACATGTATTTTTAGAGCTGTTTATAATAAAGATATTCGTTTTATACATTTTTTGTAAACACTTCTTAATCTAGATACAGTGCAGAGACTACAAGATTAGTTTGCTCTATGATATATGATAAAGGTGGCTATTTACCTGGTAGCTTGGTGCTGGGCGGCTTCACGTGCTTGCTCTTAGTAGTGGTATTGGGGATCTCCTGCTCCTCCTGAGGCATCTGAGCCACTTTCTGCAGGAACATCTTCTCTAGGCTTTGGGCCATCAGTACAATATCGTCTGTAGGCTGCAAGATCCACTATAGATTAAAATCAGTAAGAAACTAACAAACAGCAGCTATAAGTCACAATAATGATAATACAATACAGAGGCCATAAGGTGACAGCCCCATGTCTTGTGCCTAAAAGGCCATATGGACATCATAAAAATTATTTGGATATGGTGGGGTCCATCTGTGCTCCTTCACCCACCAGAACAGATCCACTATATAGATGCGTCCTTGCATTACAGAGATGACATAATACCACATTTGCTTTTCTAAGTCTACGTTCACATTTGCGGTCTGCGCCGCAGCGTCGCCGCATGCGTCACGCGCCCCTATATTTAACATGGGGGCGCATGGACATGCATTGCACTTGCGGTTTGCGCTGCATGCGTCACTGCGGCGCACGCGTCCGGGCGCAGAAAATCGTAGTTACTTACCGATAACGGTATTTCTCTGATCCCATGATGGCACCACGGAGAGAGGGGTCCGCCCCCAGGGACAGGAAACCTACAGGTGAAAAAGGGCGTACCTCTCTCCCACATCAGTTGGTTAACAGAGCCTTATACAGAACTTCAGCTGCAATTTGATATTTACACAAATTAAACTTAACAATTTTTTACTTAACAGAGGCACCGTGGCTAAAGGTAACTAACTATACATTATAGTGTGCACACCTGTGTGTGAAAAGGGAGGGAATATACGGGTGCCATCATGGGATCAGAGAAATACCGTTATCGGTAAGTAACTACGATTTTCTCTATCCCCATGATGGCACCACGGAGAGATTTACATAGATTGTAATTTTTTAGGGAGGGACCACTGCCTCTAGAACCCTTCGACCAAAGGTGAGATCAGAGGAGGTCAAGTCTAAGCGGTAGTGTCTGAAAAATGTAGACTGGGAAGACCAAGTGGCCGCTCTACATATCTGTTGTATTGACGCGCCCGCTCTTTCCGCCCAGGATGATGCCACTGCTCTGGTCGAGTGCGCCTTTATATTCTCCGGGATGGCCGTCCCGCTGGAAGAGTAGGATAGGGCGATGGCATCTCTTATCCACCTCGCTAGCGTAGCTTTTGACGCTTTCTGTCCCTTCCGTGGACCCTGGAAGCAGACAAACAGAGCCCTATCCTTCCTGCACTCTCTAGTGGCTGACAAGTATTGGAGTAGGCACCTCCTAACATCAAGGGTATGTAGTGTTTTTTCTCCCTCATTCTTGGGGTTGGGACAGAATGAGGGCAGGGAGACCTCTTGTGTCCTGTGAAATTGAGACGCGACTTTTGGGAGGTAAGCCGGGTCCGTTTTTAGAATGACTCTGTCCTCAAGAATTTGAGTGAAGGGAGGGCCCGCGGACAATGCTTGTATGTCACTAACGCGACGGGCTGAGGTTAGGGCCACTAAGAGTGTTGTTTTTAAAGATAGAATCTTTAGGGGTGCGTCTGCCAAGGGCTCAAAAGGAGATTTGGTTAGTGCATTTAGAACAAGGTTTAGATCCCATGGAGGGGCATTATGCAAAGGAACCGGTTTTAATCTACCCGAGGCTTTGATGAATCTCACGATCCATCGGTTTCTGGCTAGATCATAATTATATAGTGCTCCCAAGGCTGCTACCTGAATTTTTAGAGTACTCGTAGCTAGCCCTTTTTCCAAACCCTTTTGCAGGAATTCGAGAATCTTATCTATTGGGATTTCCCCCCCTGGGTCAACCCCTGATACAGACATGAATTTTTTCCACACTTTGCCGTATATTTTGGTGGTTACGGGTTTCCTACTCTGTAGTAATGTGGACACCAGGTTGGATGAAAACCCTTTGCTGCTTAATAGCTTCCTTTCAAAAGCCAGGCTGTCATATGTAGGCTTTTCACATTGGGGTGACACACTGGGCCCTGGGATAACAGATTTTGCGTGTCTGGTAGAACCCACGGACTGTCTAAGGACATCTTTCTCAGCCAAGAAAACCATATCCTGCGAGGCCAGAATGGAGCTATGATTATCACTGTTGCTCCCTCCTCCCGAATTTTCCTCAAGACTAGGGGAATGAGGGATATTGGAGGGAACGCGTAGGAGAGGCGATAGTTCCAGGGGACTGTGAGAGCGTCCAGAGCTACTGGCCCTCCCCGGGGGTCGATTGAGCAGAACTTCCTCACTTTCCGATTCTGAAAGTCCGCAAATAGGTCTATTTCTGGCTCTCCCCAACGTTTCACTATTTGGTTGAATACCGACTGTTTCAGCTCCCACTCCCCCTGTCTCAAGCGTGTTCTGCTGAGGAAGTCTGCGGTCTGGTTTTCTGAACCCTTTATGTAAAGGGCTGTTAGGGACTTCAGATTGTGTTCTGCAATGTAGAAGATAGACCGGGTTTCTTCCATCAGTGTTTGTGACCTGGTGCCCCCTTGGTGGTTTAGGTATGCTACCACTACCTGATTGTCCGAAAAGACTTTTACGTGGTGGGAGCGGATGATGTTTTGGAAGTGTATTAGGGCGAGTTTTACCGCTAGCAGTTCTTTCATATTTGATGAGGTTAGCTCCTGATTTTTGTTCCAGTTCCCTTGTGTCACCTGACCGTCTATATGAGCACCCCACCCCCAGGGGCTTGCATCGGTCGTTAGGATTTTCTCTGTTGGTAGTGACCAGGGGACCCCCTTGGTAAGATTTATCGGATCTGCCCACCACTGTAGGGAGTGTATCGTAGTTGGTGATATGCTTAACCGCCCGTCTAAATTTCCTCCCAGACACAGGCTTGAACTTAAAGTTTCCCATTGTAAGTCTCGGGAATGGCATTGTGCCCACTGCACTGCCGGGATACAGGATGTCATGGAGCCCAGCAGGGACATGGCTTTCCTGAGTGTGGTGACTGGGGATGATGACAACTGTACCGCTGCCTGTGTCATCTTTTGAATCTTCCCCTGAGGAAGATAACACGTTTGTGTGGTCGAGTCGAGGACTATCCCCAAGTACTCCTGTACCTGTGATGGGACTACTTTGGATTTGGTAAGGTTCAACAGCCAACCTAGGCTTGACAGAGAAGTCATAACCAAATCCAACTGCTGTTTGCAGTGATGGAATGATGTCCCTGCCACAAGGAGGTCGTCCAGGTATGGGACTATCAGGATATTCTGCTCTCGTATATGAGCCATCACTTCCGACATTAGTTTCGTGAATACCCGGGGTGCGATAGCTAACCCAAAAGGGAGGGCCCGAAACTGATAATGTTTCACCTCCCCCTGGATATTCACTGCCAGCCGGAGGTACTTTTGATGATCCTTGTGGATCGGTACATGATAGTATGCATCTCGTAGGTCTAGAACAGTCATGAAACACCTGGGAAAGAGTATTTTTACGCCAGATTTTATTGTCTCCATTTTGAAGTGTGGGATCTCGAGAAAACTGTTTAACTTTTTGAGATTTATTATTGTCCTGTATGATCCATCTGGCTTCTTTCGGAGGAAGAGGGGAGAGTAGAAGCCCATGCCTCTTTCCTGGTGAGGGACTTCCTGTAGGACTTCCTTCTGGACTAGGCCTAGAATCTCTTCCTGAAGAGCCGACTGTTCTTGAGACTGTCTCTGTGGTGTCACCATGAAGAGGTTGTTGGGGGGAATGCGGAACTTTAGCTTGAGCCCTTCTCGTACTATGCCTAGTATCCAGGGGCTGCTTGAAATTTTTTCCCAGGCTGGGAGGAACTCTGTTAGTCTCCCGCCAACCTGGGGGACACCTTCATTGAGTTTTCTTGTTGTCGGGAGTGGGTTTGTTGAATAGGAACCCTCTGGTTTTATTTCTTTTTTCCTCCCATGTTTCTTTGTTCCCTTTCGGAGGTTTTCTCCGCATAAATTTTTTATTCCGAAAGGAACGTCTGTATGATTGGTTGGGGAAACCAGGGAAAGACTTTTTCTTGTCCTCGGCTTTCTCGAGGATGTCATCTAGCGTTGTGCCGAACAAGAATTCCCCCTCACAGGGTATTGAACATAGTTTTGTCTTTGTCTGAAGGTCCCCTGGCCAACATTTTAGCCACAGGGCACGTCTTGCGGCGTTCGAAAAGGCGGCAGCCCTGGCTGCTAGTCTGGCTGAGTCTACAGATGCATCCGCCAAAAAGGCTGCTGCACCTTTCATTACGGACACTGATTTTTGAATCGTGTCTCTAGAGACTTTCCCTTTTAATTGGGAATCCAAGTGCTCAAGCCACACCATTAGCGCGCGAGCTGTGCAGGTGGCCGCGACCGCTGGTTTAAGTCCGCCTCCTGCCGCTTCCCAAGAGTTTTTTAGAAAAACCTCGGCTTTTTTGTCCATCGGATCTTTTAAGGTACCCATGTCCTCAAAAGGTAGGGCAAACTTTTTTGAGGCCTTTGCTATGGCCACATCTAATTTTGGTGCCTTACTCCAGGATGAGCAGGCTGGGTCATCAAACGGGTATTTTCTTTTGGGGGTGAGGAGAGCTTTTTTGTCTGGTTTTTTCCACTCTCTTTTAATTAGAGAGTGAATTTTCTCATTTACTGGAAATGCTCTTTTTCTTTTTTGTTCCAGACCGCTGAACATTATGTCCTGCGCTGTTTTTTTAGGTCTCTCCTCCACTAGACCCATTGTTGCTCTGACCGCTTTCACTAAAGCGTCTGTTTCCTCGATAGGGAAGCAGCTGCGCCCCCCCTCAGAGGATACTGAAGAGGTGTCAGAATCTGACGAATTATTCGAGTCAGATAGTTCACTCTCTGACTCGTCCGCACTGGATACGGGGGACTCAGGTGTTTTCTTATGTTTTTTCTTTGTGGCTTTAATGCCTTTAATGGCGCTTTCCACCTGGCTTTTTATTAGTGACTTTAATTCGGATGCAAATGATGGGGTTTCCTCCTGAATCGTCTTTTTTATACAGACGCTGCATAGTCTCTTCTCCCAGGAGGAAGGCAGCTCGTCTGAACATATGGCACATTCTCTGTGCTTAGTTTTGGCTGTACTTTTCCTCCCCGTCTCAGGCCTGGTGACTGTATCCGCTGGAATCGTCGCCGGCCGTGTGGTTTTTGCAGACCCCCGACTGCGTTGAGACTCTGATCGTCCGCTGCTGCTGCGCTGTACAGAGGACGAGTTTCCTTTGCGCTGCTGCTGTGGGTGCAGACGCCGCTGCACTTGTGCCTGCTCAGGAGATCGCTGGACGGCTTCCTGCATAACCTGCTGCTCGCTTTCGCTCATGGTGGCCTCCGCACTGTAAGGTGCACTTGGAGTTTGAATTTGCCACCATTTTCCCTGTGCTGGCGTTGCTTTTATGCATTAGTGCCGGCGAAACCGGAAGTGACTGTTTGCGCATGCGCCCGCCCAACTTCCGGTTCTCTGCCAGCTTCACATGAGGGAATGAATGTACTGGGACGCCGGCGCGCGCGCAGTAGCGCTGCGTTTTCGCGATGATGGCGCCGGTGAGCGCACCAGCGCTCCATTACCGACGCCCACACCGATTTACCGGTAATTACGCCGGTGTCCTCTGGCCCGTCTTACTTGGCCTTTTATGGAAAGATAGCCGCCGCTACCTCCATATTATCATTAAGAGTCCTCCGGTGACCGCCGTCACCTGCTCCTTACCCCCCCTCTCTTTTTTTTTTTTTTTTTCATGGAAGGCAGACTGGATCCTTTCACTGCCTTCCTCCACTCACCCATGAGGCCCGCCGACCCCTGTGGTGGTGCTTCAGGAAAGGGAGAAAAAGAGAGGAAAAAACCGCTTGATCCAGCCGTAACAGGGCGCCCCCTGTTAGAAAGTCGACTGCATCAGCCCCTGGAACTCCACGAAGAATCCTTCAGGTACGTGCTGTAGGTTCCCCGTCAGGGACAGGAAACCAACTGATGTGGGAGAGAGGTACGCCCTTTTTCACCTGTAGGTTTCCTGTCCCTGGGGGCGGACCCCTCTCTCCGTGGTGCCATCATGGGGATAGAGAAAGTTGCATTTTTGCTGCGTCCAAAATCAATCAAAAAAAGGACGCATGCGGCGCAAAACGCAGCGTTGTGCGTGCGTTTTTGTTTGCGTTGTGCGTTGCGTTGTGCGTTGCGTCGCCGACGCTGCGGCGCACAACGCAAATGTGAACGTAGCCTAAGTCAGTACTAACTGGCCATGGGCGACATTGGTCAGGCTTCTGGCAAACATCCGGAGCGCTGAGCCGACACCAGGGCTTATCTCTGGTAACAGCCCCTGTCCAGGCCGCACATACCTTGTTGTAGATGTAGCAGTTGGTGAACATGGTGTTGAAGTCCTGCATACACTCCAGTGCGCTCCAGTAGTAGTTGTTCTCCAGCCGCCTCTTGATGGTGCCCATGTCCATCGGCTGCTTGATGATTTTGTGATAGTCCTATAAACACCAGTCAATAACAGACAAATGACAGCGAGCACTGACATCAGATCCAACACAACAAGGTATAAAGTAAAACCCAAAACTCTTTAAAAATATTACAACATTGGCAATAAGCAATAAAAGAAAAGCAAAGTCCTAAACTGAGGCCCCTCAGAGGACGAAGGCCGCTGCATACAACGCGCCTGGTGACAGCTCTGGGATATTTTGAGGACTGCACTCACAGGACTGTCACATACCGGTAACACGCAGTCTGTGTGACCTTCAGTAACGCTGCCATACAATCAATGACACTCAACGCTCTGAGGTCTCCACAAATGGAGTAAACCAGGTGGCGGTATTCATCATGACGATGGCAGCACAAGCGCCAATGCTGATCTCACAAAAACGTAACGATAAGGATCCGGGGGAAGACACAAACTTGCCAAACACTGGAGAGTGACAAGCTGGTGATGTGGTGCAGGGAGAATAGGACTAAAAGCTAAATAATAGGACACCTACCAGATTAATGTACCGTCATACTTCTAATCCAAGACATCTCAGTATGTGTGGCTTTTAATACTGTCACAGTTGGGGTCCTGTACAAATTCATGGATGGGCAGATCTGCAAAATGTATCAATTGGAAATTTGCATTTCACAAAGTAAAAAAATTCAACCAAATCACAAAATATCAGGTTGTGGCTAAATTATATGAAGCTCTGAGCAGCACAAGTCAAGACATCCGTACCATTGTAGGGATGAACAGGAAGAGGCTGGAGTGCAGGGTGGGAGAAGATGGGAGTTATTGTTCCTGACAGACGCTCACCCTTACATGTAAGGGTCTCTGAGCCCACCAGAGCTGTCACCAGGTCGTGTCCACAATACCTCTCATAACACAGTTTTCCAGGACGCAATAATACAATGCCAGGATCCCATTATAAGACAGAAACTGACCTGACTGCACCCTCCAAACTCTGCCACCCCCCTGTGCCAGACAACCAAGAAAAACAACGTACCGGTAATCCGAGCTTCACCGCGTCCACCGGCTGGCGGAAAGGCCACGAAAACTGGTGCTTCCACAGAGACTTCATGACGGCCTTGTGCAGGTACAGCAGCTGGTTGGTGGAGCGGCCGGGCTTCTTGGCATTGCTGACTTCTGGAGGTGGTGGATTTACTTGAGGGATGTGACTAAAGACTCCGGATGTCATGTTGGGGCCCTCAAAGTCCTCATACAGAAGGGATGGCTTGCGGATACGCTTTCCTGGTGTTCCCTCCGCTGACTGACCCATTATAGCATGATTTATATCGAGGGGAGGCCTGCGGATGGCAGAAAGGCTTCAGTGAGCAATCAGTTTCATGGAGGCTGTCATGTCATGTAGGAGAAAGCCAAAGTGAAAGCAAAGGAAAAGCAGCATCAGATATGGGCCTGGGGTGATATGGTGAGTAGGGCAGCTTCCTGTGAAGGTGATATAGACACTGTCCTGAAAAAGGTGACAAGGTATGCAGGCCTGGTGTGACTGACCTTAGTACCCAGGTGAGGAGGATTATCTCGTGAAAGTCACATTTGGTGCCTGACACAGGCTTTTTATGCTTTTGGTTAAGATTTGAGACCCTTGGTATGTTAAAAGCAAAGTTAAATTTGCCAGACAGTGCAGACAGTTAATGAGCAATGAGAAACGCTGATTGTTCTTTTTCTATGATGTAACCTTGTTATGTTGTATAATACTCAAGAGTTTAAAAAAAAAAAAAAAAAAATGCTGTATTCTACTCAAGGAACCCCTAGTGATATCACACAGTATTCTTGTGCCGCTCCATCACCGGAGTCTTGTACACAGCGGTGACTGGGGGTTGCACCATACTACACTGTAAACAGAGGCCGCAGTACGAGCCTCAAGGGGGACGGACAATGCGAGTGAAAAATACCTGTAATCTACTAATGCTCTAAAAATGTTAAAAAGAAAAATAACCTCTGACTCCATACGCAAGTTGCCCCTATACACAAAGCAGGTAAAGGCAGGGCAGCACCCCCCTCCTCCCAGGCAGAACTTCCTGGGTGCACGGCGGTGACATCACACCGTGTGATCCGCTGACCTCACCACATACAAGTCATCACACAACAGAGCAGACATTGTGCCCCGGAAACCTAGGGTGTAACCAACCAGGAGCCGTCCCAAACACAAACCACACCGGGTGTAAACATTGGGGGGGTGGGTGGGTGGTGTCACCTCAGGTGGGGACATGACAGTCACCACCACATGACCCCAGACACACGCCTGGTGTAAACATTGGGGGGGCACCTCAGGTGGGGACCCAACAGCCACCATCACATGACCCCGGACACACGCCAGGTGTAAACATTAGGGGTCACCTCAGGTGCGGACATGTCACCATCACATGACCCCGGACACACGCCTGGTGTAAGCAGTGGGGGGCACCTCAGGTGGGGACCCGACAGCCACCATCACAAGACCTCAGACACGCCAGGTGTAAACATTAGGGGGTCACTTCAGGTGGGGACCTGACAGCCACCATCACATGACCCCAAACACAGGTGTAAGTAGATGTACATAGAAAAGGCACAAATATACAGCGGCACAGCCAGGGCCCGACCCCAGGAAGACTCAGAAACCATGGAGACCACCAACAACAATGTATCCCCACAGCGCGATCACCGCTGCGCCCGTCAGACCAGGGCACCACCGCAGCCGGCATCACTCCCCGGGACCGGCCGGCAGCCACTAGGAGCCACCGTTGCCGGGATACGCAGCGTCCCCTCCCGTGGGACACACTAGTCTGGGCAGCCGGAAGAAAAATGGCGACGCCACAGCAGAGTACGGGTGAGAAATCCTCCCAAAAACATCACCAGAAAGCGCCCCCGGCCGGCAATACACAGCGGCCTCACTGCAGCGATGCCGGCCGGGAGGACTATGTGAGGACCGCGGAGATCGGAGGTGGCGGACACGGCCGATGGCTCCGGATTGCATCGGTACCTATAGGGGACGCCATCTCTAGGCCTGGGGAGGGGGTACTGCGGGAGCCCGCGGATTTCACGGAAAATACGGCTTTAATGTAACAATATCGGTTCTCTCTGGTACAACACAGCCCCATCCGGCACTTGTACCTTTTAAACGCTGGATTGAGGGCTGCCTCCATGCGGATGGATAGGGATTGTGCAGCCGCCCGCTCTCCTGCTGAGGGCGTAGCGATCTCTTTGGCTCAAACCACTTCAGGTTTTTCCACATCCAGCTCCGACTCTCCGCTTCAGCGAAATGGCGCCTCGAAAGCTGAGGCCGGTCTTTTATAAATATAGCGGCAGGTCTCGATTGGCTGAAATGAGGACAGCCCCTTAGATGCTTCCAAAGTTTCCATTGGCCGACCTGCCCATCCATTACCATGTTACACGCCCACACCGGTGGAACCATCTTCCTATTGGTTAGCAGGACTCACGTAGTTTGACTGCCCCTAGTGGTTGTCTTGAGCACGACTACTGCAGCAGCAAAAGAGGACGCGCCCTTCTCATCGTAGGACTCCAGGACAAGTGACTCAGCGCCGCTTCCACGTCACCCAAGAAAACCTCCTCTGTCATTGGCTGGAACCAGGCAGAACTCAGCGGCTCGGCTTCACACCATTGGCTGTTACTAGGCAGCAGAGCTCAGACGGGGCGGGGGTTCCCATATCACGCGACGTGGCCGTTGTTTTCTCCTTCTGGCAGCTTGAAGGAGACGACGCCATCTTGTTGCGCAGTTGTAATGGTCTTCACCAGACAAAGGAGAAGCCGCCATTTTGTCGCACAATTCGCCCTCCGTATATGAGCTATAAAGCGGTTTCCATCGTCTCACAAATCATATTTCGCCATTTCCTGACGAGAAGTTTGTACAGTGACTCGAAATCTGTGAAAGAACCAGCCAAACACACACATGCTTACAAAAAGACAATAAATAGGCGAAAAACAAACATTTCACCACAGAAAACAATAGAAATATTCTTACCCGGACTAGAAATAGGTCCATTTACGTCAAGTCTCCCTCAGGCGCCACAGAACGAAACTCGGCGGCTTTTCAGCCCAACCAAAGATTTTAGGCAGAAACAACCCAGCTGTCCGGATACATCGCCCTCCGCGCGTTACAATGAGCCGGTCTCCGCCACTTTCGTCCCCCGGAAAGTCGTTCCCTGTCCCCGCAGGCACACGCCGCCCCCGCCTGCTTAGATCCGCCGCCATTTTGTTGTCAGGAGCTGAGGCAGCTACGCTGTGCCTGTCCGTCCTCCTCCTCTCGCTCTCCTCTCCCCCTGCAGCAGCAGCCGCCGCTCTCCCGCAGCTCCTGGGACGCCCCGGCCCCCGGATGCTGCATCCCTTCCGCCACCTACTGGCGGCTGCTGCATTATTATTTCCTCCCCCTTCTCTCTCCACACCTCCCTCTCCTCGTCTGTTATGTGCATAGTCATTGCTCTAAGATGGCGGACGCTCGTTGTTCTAGTCAGCTTCCAAGGCGAAATAAAAACAAACACGTCGTATAGAGGGGGATTAGATAGCCCACCACACCCGTGTCCCTCACACGCCGTGATTAAGAGCTGCTGGTAAACGTGTGGCGACTAAGAAAATGTGACGAAAAATTCCGCCAATGTCGCGTTGGGTCTGCCTGACCACCCCTCCTGCAGCTGAGTGATAGACATGTGGAGAGACCCCCGTCACACACGTGGTCTACAGAGACCCTCCAGTGACATATACATGTGGAGAGACCCCCTCAGTGACTTATATGCCGGTGTGTGGAGACCCTTCGGTGACATACAATGTGACGAGAACCCTCAGTGACTGATGTACATGTGGAGGGACCCCTCAGTGACATATATGGTGTGTGGAGACCCTTCAGTGACTAATATACATGTGGAGGGACCCCTCAGTGATTGTTATACATGTGGAGGGACCCCTCAGTGACACACATGGTCTGTGAAGACCCTCAGTGCCTGATATACATGTGCAGTGATACACATGGTGCGTGGAGACCCTTCAGTGACTAAAGTGACTGATATACATGTGGAGGGACCCCCTCAGTGACTGATATACATGTGGAGGGACCCCTCAGTAACACACATGGTGTGTGGAGACCCTCAGTGACTGTTATACATGTGGAGGGAGTCGGGACCCCTCAGTGACACACATGGTTTGTGAAGACCCTCAGTGACTGATATACATGTTCAGTGATACACATGGTGCATGGAGACCCTTCAGTGACTAAAGTGACTGATATACATGTGGAGGGACCCCTCAGTGACTGATATACATGTGGAGGGACTCCTCAGTAACACACATGGTGTGTGGAGACCCTCAGTGACTGTTATACATGTGGAAGGACCCCTCAGTAACACACATAGTGTGTGGGGACCCTCAGTGACTGATATACATGTGCAGTGACACACGTGGTGTGTGGAGACCCTTCAGTGACTGATATACATGTGGAGGGACCCCTCAGTGACACACATAGTGTGTGGAGACCCTCAGTGACATATGGCAGCCCCCCGGTCACCTCATGATGTAATATTCAGAAATTTCATGGTGTAAATTAGGGGCTTTTCATCGTCTGCTCCCTCCTCCCTCAGAGTTGCATCTCGCTTGCCTCAGACGGCTGCTCTGTCCTCTGTCTCCCTGCCCTCATCAGATCACCATGACTGTACACCACATAACTCGGATTCGCAGTCGGCCTCTCGCACATTACCCCCTGTCGGCGTCCTAATCCCTGCAGATGGCTTTTTGTACGAATGATCAATGAAGTAGGAAGCTGATCGTTGCTCGCTCACGTAACATTTCGGTCACACTTTGTCTGGAAACCCTTTACGTTACTGTCTGCGACAGATTCTCTTTACTGCCAAGTAGTCAGCGACAGTCACGCGATCAGCAATCGAAAAATCAGTCTCCAGTTGCGCTCTGATCGCGTTCACATCGGTCAGTGATCGGGGACAATCGTTAGTGCGATGCCTAAATACCACCACTAGTAATCAGGGCGACCGCAGAGCATTATGATGATTTTTGCGCCTCCTTTAAAAGTCATCGCATCAACTAATCTATAACGGAGTGTTATTTTTAAATGTTTTATTTTTATGTCACCTGCGGTTATGTAAAACAGCGACCAGATACTACAATTTTGTTGTGAAAGTGTTGTTGTTACATGGGAGAAATACTAGACGGGTCTCCGTAGAAGATGATCTAGAGAAGTTTCTGCTGATAAGAGGTGTAGCAAGTTGATTTATGGGGGATTTTTTTAGGTCAATTTTAATTTTTACCACTTTTTTATGTTGACATTTTCAACACTAGTAATCAGAACAATTACATCTTTTGATATTACTCCTATTTCTCCGAAAATAAGACTGCCTTTTATTATTTTTTTGCTATAAAAGATGATGCTTATTTTCTGGGGGTGTCTTATAATATTTTCCATGAACAACAATCAACATTTATTCTTGAACAAAAAAATAACATTTATTCAAATATAATCATGTGACATTGAACATACACATGTATATGTTAGGCGTCGGGTTTCTCCTGCTGTATAGGATAGATCCCAAGCCTTATCTGCCTCGGTGGGCTCCCATTCAGATTCAGCTGCTGCTGAGCATAGACATTGGTCCCAGCGTCTTGCTCAGGCTCCTGGTGTTTGGTTACTACTGGCTCTACAGCTAAGGGTACTGTCTCACAGTGGCACTTTGGTCGCTACGACGGCACGATCCGTGACGTTCCAGCGATATTCATACGATATCGCTGTGTCTGACACGCTACTGCGATCAGGGACCCCGCTGAGAATCATACGTCGTAGCAGATCGTTTGAAACTTTCTTTCGTCGTCTAGTGTCCCGCTGTGGCGGCATGATCGCATCGTGTGACAAAGGTGTGCACGATATTGTATACGATGTGCGCACAGTAACCAATAGCTTCTACATCGCAAATACGTCATGAAATTATCGCTCCAGCGTCGTGCATTGCAAAGTGTGACCGCAGTCTACGACGCTGGAGCGATAATCAAGCGACGCTGGAACGTCACGGATCGTGCCGTCGTAGCGACCAAAGTGCCACTGTGAGACGGTACCCTTAGTCTATGGTAATCAGCTATAGGCCGCAGCGACCTGATGCTCTGGAGTCCAGAAACACCTTACTGAGCATGTTCATGATGTGGCGTCTTCCTATTGGTGGTCGGACTTCTCCGGCTCTGGTGATGTGGCAGCTCCGAATTGGCCCTCGCACGATATCTCAGCTGACTGGGCGTGAGTGTTTAGGGGTGGAGCCTTTTGTATAAAAGACTCCCAATGGCGCCCGCGGTTGCGCTAGTAATAATAATAATCATTTTATTTATATAGCGCCAACATATTCCACAGCACTTTACAAATTATAGAGGGGATTTGTACATACAATAGACATTACAGCATAACAAAAATCATGGTTCAAAATGGAGACCAAGAGGAGTGAGGGCCTTGCTCGCAAGCTTACAATCTATGAGGAAAAAGGGGAGACACGAGAGGTGGATGGTAAAAATTACTTTCGTTGTTCGGACCAGCCATAGTGTAAGGATCGGTTGTTCATGTAAAGCTGCATGAACCCATTTAACAGCCTAAGTATGTAACAGTACAGACTCAGAGGGCTGTTAACTGCATAAAGCATATAAGAACATGATGCGAGGAACCTGATTATAGTTTAAGTTTTTTGAATGGACCACACAGGGATAGTTAGGTTAATGTGTTGAGGCGGTAGGCCAGTCTGAACAGATGCGTTTTTAGTGCACGCTTAAAACTGTGGGGATTGGGGATTAATCATATTAACCTGGGTAGTGCATTCCAAAGAATTGGCGAAGCACGTGAAAAGTCTTGGAGATGGGAGTTGGGAGGTTCTGATTATTGAGGATGCCAACCTCAGGTCATTAGCAGAACGGAGGGCACGGGTAGGGTGGTAGACTGAGACCAGGGAGGAGATGTAGGGTGGTGCTGAGCCATGGAGTGCTTTGTGGATGAGGGTAATAGTTTTGTACTGGATTCTGGAGTGGATGGGTAACCAGTGTAATGACTGGCACAGGGTAGAGGCATCGGTGTAACGGTTGGTGAGGAATATAATCCTGGCAGCAGCATTCAGGACAGATTGGAGCGGGGAGAGTTTGGTTAGAGGAAAGCCGATTAGGAGAGAGTTACAATAGTCCAAACGAGAATGAATGAGTGAAACAGTAAGCTAGCTAGTATCATTTATGTGTGGCTATGCGAGTGGAAACTCTACCACTCTGTTTGCATATAGTTTCTGTCTGTCTAGCTTTGGGACTATACATGTGTTGACAGGCAGCTAGCATCAGTGGGGGCTATTAACCTCTTGGCTTAGCATCTGTCACCTACATGTGTGCGGTTAGCACAGTATAGTCTCAGAGCAAGCTCAACCCTGGTCAGGGTATTATGCTCAGCATTTGTTTCGTTTCTGTGTGCGATTAACACAGCTCAGTTACAGAGCAAGCTTTTTCCTCGTGTTTTCCCTATGACGTTTAAAAGGGCAAAACACTCAGTATACATTGGTTCAATACCTCTGTGGAGTTGTGGAGTTTTGGAGTTTGGTGCTTAGTGTTCCGGTCACGCTGTGGCATTAACACAGCGTGTCCAGGCAATCGCTCGCAGTCTGTTCCGTCATTGCTCACTAGCAGCAGTTTATCATCTCTGCACAGTGGATCCCGGGTTGTGATTGCCGTTTATTATTTATTTTTATTTAGTGCAATCCGCCAACTCTAACAGTATATACACAATGCTCATATACACATGTATGGACACATACTTCACATATGGTACATACCAGTCTGTCTCCTTTTCAGTTCCTCTTGACTCCTGCAGTAAAAGAACCTTTTGTGACATCACGGTGACATAACCGTGATGTCATCAAAGGTCCTAAAGTAGTCTTAACCTCAGAATAGAAATGCTGGGTGCCACTAAGAGAGTGAGAGCTGGGCAATTGACCAGTTTGTCACTCCCCTGTTATGATCTGGTGGCCTAGGAGCAGCATGAGACGTACTCTGGAGAAGGTGTTAACTGTATTGACCGCAGACCCTGGACTTAACACCGCAACTAGAAGTAGCCGTGGGATGTACCTACCAATCCTAGACACCTCGACACAGCCGGAGGACTAAATAACCCTATAGATAGAAAAGGGAAAACTATCTTGCCTCAGAGAAAATCCCCAAAGGATAGACAGCCCCCCACAAATATTGACTGTGAGAGGAGAGGAAAAAACATACACAGACTGAAAACAGGATTTAGCAAAGGAGGCCAATCTATCTAGATAGGAAGGATAGGACGGAGAGCTATGCGGTCAGTATTAAAAACTAGAAAATATCCACCACAGAAAATACAAAAACTCAACACCTTAATAAAGATATGGAGGGTATATCTGCCTCTCCAGAGATTCCAGCTTGGCTGCATAAATCCTTACACAGATTAAGCTGGACAAGAAAAAACATGAAATGCACTGAACAATAAGGCCCACAACAAGTGGGCTGCAAAAACAAGCAGAACTTATCTTTGTTGAAAAGAACAGCAAACAGGAGAGACCAGGAAAGGATGTGAATCCTCCAGAAACAATGAACAACTGTCACTGACCAAAGGGTCAAGCCAGACTAAATAGCCCAGTCAGAATTGCACGAAATGGAAACACATGAAGAATGCTGTGATCCAAAGACAGCAGCGCTACCACTTACAACCACCGGAGGGAGCCCAAGAGAATTCACAACAGTACCCCCCCCTTGAGGAGGGGTCACCGAACCCTCACCAGAGCCCCCAGGCCGATCAGGACGAGCCAAATGAAAGGCACGAACCAAATCGTCAGCATGAACATCGGAGGCAACAACCAAAGAATTATCCTCCTGGCCATAACCCTTCCATTTGACAAGATACTGAAGCTTCCGCCTCGAAAAACGAGAATCCAAAATCTTCTCAACAACATACTCCAACTCCCCATCAATCAACACCGGGGCAGGAGGATCAACAGAGGGAACAACGGGCACCACATATTTCCATAACAAAGATCTATGAAAAACATTATGGATGGAAAAAGAGGCTGGAAGTGCCAAACGAAAAGACACTGGATTGATAATTTCAGAAATCCTATAAGGACCAATAAACCGAGGCTTGAACTTAGGGGAAGAAACCTTCATAGGAACATGACGGGAAGACAACCAGACCAAATCCCCAACCCGAAGCCGGGAACCCACACACCGACGACGGTTAGCAAAACGCTGAGCCTCCTCCTGAGACAACACCAAATTGTCCACAACATGAGCCCAAATTTGCTGCAACCTGTCATCCACAGAGTCCTCCCCAGGACAATCAGAAGGCTCAACCTGCCCTGAAGAAAAACGAGGATGAAACCCAGAATTACAAAAGAAGGGTGAAACCAAGGTAGCAGAACTAGCAGAACTAGCCCGATTATTAAGGGCAAACTCGGCCAATGGCAAGAAAGCCACCCAATCATCCTGATCGGCAGACACAAAGCATCTCAAATAAGTTTCCAAAGTCTGGTTAGTTCGCTCGGTTTGGCCATTTGTCTGAGGATGAAATGGGGAAGAAAAAGACAAATCAATGCCCAGCCTAGCACAAAAGGCCCGCCAAAACCTAGAAACAAACTGGGAACCTCTATCGGACACAATATTATCCGGAAAGCCATGCAAACGAACCACATGCTGAAAAAACAACGGAACCAAATCAGAAGAGGACAGCAATTTAGACAAAGGTACCAAATGAACCATCTTAGAAAACCGGTCACAAATCACCCAGATAACCGACATCCTCTGGGAAACAGGAAGATCTGAAAAAAAATCCATAGAAATATGCGTCCAAGGCCTCTCAGGGACCGGCAAAGGCAAGAGCAACCCACTAGCGCGGGAACAGCAAGGCTTGGCCCGCGCACTAGTCCCACAGGACTGCACAAAAGAACGCACATCCTGTGACAAAGAAGGCCACCAAAAGGACCTACTAACCAAATCTCTGGTTCCAAAAATCCCAGGATGGCCAGCCAACACAGAACAATGAACCTCAGAAATCACTTTGCTAGTCCATCTGTCAGGAACAAACAGTTTCCCCACTGGACAGCGGTCAGGTTTATCAGCCTGAAATTCCTGAAGAACCCGTCGTAAGTCAGGGGAGAAGGCAGAAAGAATCACCCCCTTTTTCAGAATGCCGACCGGCTCAAGGACCCCAGGGGAATCAGGCAAAAAGCTCCTAGAAAGGGCATCAGCCTTAACATTCTTAGAACCCGGAAGATACGAGACAACAAAATCAAAACGGGAGAAAAACAGGGACCATCGGGCCTGTCTAGGATTCAGCCGTTTGGCAGACTCGAGGTAAATCAGATTCTTATGATCGGTCAAGACCACAATACGGTGCTTGGCCCCCTCAAGCCAATGTCGCCACTCCTCAAATGCCCACTTCATAGCCAACAACTCACGATTGCCGACATCATAATTGCGTTCCGCAGGCGAAAACTTTCGAGAAAAGAAGGCATACGGTTTCATCAAGGAACCATCAGAATTCCTCTGAGACAAAACGGCCCCTGCCCCAATCTCAGAAGCGTCAACCTCAACCTGAAAAGGAAGAGAAACATCCGGCTGACGCAACACAGGGGCAGAAGTAAATCGGCGTTTAAGCTCCTGAAAGGCAGAAACAGCCGCAGAGGACCAATTCGTCACATCAGCGCCTTTCTTCGTCAAATCGGTCAAGGATTTAACCACACTGGAGAAATTGGCAATGAAACGGCGATAAAAATTAGCAAAGCCCAAACATTTCTGAAGACTCTTCACGGATGTGGGCTGGATCCAATCATGAATGGCCTGAACCTTAACCGGATCCATTTCTATAGACAAGGGAGAAAAAATGAAGCCCAAAAAAGAAACCTTCTGTACTCCAAAGAGGCACTTAGACCCCTTCACAAGCAAAGCATTATCACGAAGGATCTGAAATACCATCCTGACTTGTTTCACATGAGACTCCCAATCATCTGAAAAAATTAAAATATCATCCAAATATACAATCATGAATTTATCAAGATAATTCCGAAATATATCATGCATGAAGGACTGAAACACAGATGGAGCATTAGAGAGTCCGAATGGCATCACAAGATATTCAAAATGGCCCTCGGGCGTATTAAACGCAGTTTTCCATTCGTCACCCTGCTTAATACGAACAAGATTATATGCCCCTCGAAGGTCAATCTTAGTAAACCAACTAGCCCCCTTAATCCTGGCAAACAAATCAGAAAGCAAAGGGTATAGGAATTTGACCGTGATCTTATTCAAGAGGCGATAATCAATACAGGGTCTCAAGGAGCCATCCTTCCTGGCAACAAAAAAAAAACCTGCTCCCAATGGAGAAGAAGATGGCCGAATATGCCCCTTCTCCAAAGACTCTTTAACATAACTCCGCATGGCGGCATGTTCTGGCACAGACAGGTTGAAAAGTCGGCCTTTAGGGAACTTACAGCCTGGAATCAAGTCAATAGCACAATCACAGTCCCTATGCGGTGGAAGGGAACTGGATTTGGGCTCATCGAAAACATCCTGGAAATCTGACAAAAACTCAGGAATTTCAGAAGAGGGGGAGGAGGAAATTGACATCAAAGGAACGTCATCATGAACCCCCTGACAAACCCAACTAGTCACAGACATAGATTTCCAATCCAACACCGGATTATGCACCTGTAACCATGGAAACCCCAGCACAATAGCATCATGCAACTTATGCAACACCAGAAAACGACAATCTTCCTGATGGGCTGGCGCCATGCACATGGTTAGCTGAGTCCAAAACTGAGGTTTATTTTTAGCCAATGGTGTAGCACCAATGCCCCTCAAAGGGATAGGACTCTGCAAAGGCTGTAAGGGAAAACCACAACGTCTGGCAAATTCTAAGTCCATTAAATTTAAAGCGGCGCCTGAATCCACAAATGCCATGACAGAAAATGACAATAATGAGCAGATCAGGGTCACAGATAACAGAAATTTAGGTTGTAAAGTACTGATGGTAACGGAACTAGCGATTCTCTTGGCACGCTTAGGGCAATCAGAAATAACATGAGCAGAATCGCCGCAGTAAAAACACAACCTATTCTGACGTCTCAATCCTTGTCGTTCAGCTCTAGACACAATCCTATCACACTGCATAGGCTCAGGATTCCGTTCGGAAGACAACGCCATAGTGTGCACAACTCTGCGCTCACGCAAGCGCCGATCAATTTGAATGGCCAGAGACATAGAATCACTCAGACCTGCAGGCGTGGGGAACCCCACCATAACATCTTTAACGGATTCAGAAAGACCCTTTCCGAAAATTGCCGCCAAGGCATCCTCATTCCATTTAGTCAGCACAGACCATTTTCTAATTTTCTTGCAATACGATTCTGCCGCTTCTTGACCCTGACACAGGGCCAACAAGGTCTTCTCAGCATGATCCACTGAATTAGGTTCATCATACAATAACCCAAGCGCCTGACAAAAGGTGTCTACATTAAGCAAGGCCGGATTCTCAGATTCCAGGGAAAACGCCCAATACTGAGGATCGCCACGCAACAGAGATATGACAATTTTAACCTGCTGGATGGGATCACCAGAGGAACGGGGCTTCAGAGCAAAAAACAGTTTACAGTTATTTTTAAAGCTCAAAAATTTGGACCTGTCCCCAAAAAACAGATCAGAAGTTGGAATTCTAGGCTCTAAAACCGGAGTCTGAATGATATAATCAGAAATACCCTGTACTCTAGCAGCAAGTTGATCCACACGAGAAGCAAGTCCCTGAACATCCATGTCAGCGCCAAACTCCTGAGCCACCCAGAGGTAAAGAGGGAAAAAAACACACAACAGAGTACAGAAAAAAAAATGGCTCAGCACTTTCTTTCCCTTCTTCTGAGATGCGGTTAACTCATTGTTGGCCAGTTGTACTGTTATGATCTGGTGGCCTAGGAGCAGCATGAGACGTACTCTGGAGAAGGTGGTAACTGTACTGACCACAGACCCTGGACTTAACACCGCAACTAGAAGTAGCCGTGGGATGTACCTACCAATCCTAGACACCTCGACACAGCCGGAGGACTAAATAACCCTATAGATAGAAAAGGGAAAACTATCTTGCCTCAGAGAAAATCCCCAAAGGATAGACAGCCCCCCACAAATATTGACTGTGAGAGGAGAGGAAAAAACATACACAGACTGAAAACAGGATTTAGCAAAGGAGGCCAATCTATCTAGATAGGAAGGATAGGACGGAGAGCTATGCGGTCAGTATTAAAAACTAGAAAATATCCACCACAGAAAATACAAAAACTCAACACCTTACTAAAGATATGGAGGGTATATCTGCCTCTCCAGAGATTCCAGCTTGGCTGCATAAATCCTTACACAGATTAAGCTGGACAAGAAAAAACATGAAATGCACTGAACAATAAGGCCCACAACAAGTGGGCTGCAAAAACAAGCAGAACTTATCTTTGTTGAAAAGAACAGCAAACAGGAGAGACCAGGAAAGGATGTGAATCCTCCAGAAACAATGAACAACTGGCACTGACCAAAGGGTCAAGCCAGACTAAATAGCCCAGTCAGAATTGCACGAAATGGAAACACCTGAAGAATGCTGCGATCCAAAGACAGCAGCGCTACCACTTACAACCACTGGAGGGAGCCCAAGAGCAGAATTCACAACACTCCCCAAATGCTGGTCCTGAATGTAACAATGACTTCTATTTCAATCATACTCCAAAAATCCAGTAAAATCATGTAAGGGCTTATTTTCGGGGTAGGTTTTAATTTGGGGGAAACATAATTTTTCAGCTTCTAATCGATAATATTAGTGTTTTGGCACAAAAGAAAAGGAAAAGCTTGTAAATTGACCTATAAAACCTGCAAATACTTTGCTATAATGTTGGGTGCTAGAACATTTTCTACACTTTGTAGTAGAGTCGCAGGACTTGGTCCATCAGCCACGTCAGTAATGTGTGGCCGGCGGATGGTAGCCTTGAGAACCGGCTCTTTGATTGGCCGGCTTGGTGCATCGTCACGCTGTAAAGATGGCCTCGTACCAAGCTGGCTAATCAAAAGAGGTGGGGATGACATCAGGTAAGAGGCAGTTTTCAGGGCTTAGGCCATCGGCCACAGATATTGACGCAGTCGGTGGACGAGGTTCTGAGAATCGATTCGCACCAACATTACTTTGTTGTTCTTACTTTAAAAAAAGCATTTTTCTCAAAAATGTTTCTTCTGGCTTAAATTATCTTAGCTGACGTGCAAAATGAATCGTCTTCGCTTTGTGGCTGACAAAAGTTGTAAAGGAAACGCAAATAATATGAAAGGGTATTATAGTTCTGAGTACTAGCATTTAACATTTTCTGCTGATCAACAGCATTGCAAGTTGATTAATGCTTTTTTTTTGGTCCATTTACAGGTTTTACCACTTTAGGTTAACAAGGAATTATAAAACACAGAGCAAACAGTGCATTTTTTTATGCGGGTGTGCTTTTTTTGCTTTGTGTGGGGTTTTTTTCTTCCCAGAAACAGCATGCTGACGCTGTAAGCTTTTTACAAGCAGTATGCCATACACTTCAGTAGAGAGAAAAATTAACTTCAGTTCAGGTCCAGACTATTTGCCTCATTCCTCTCTAGGCACATTTTCAGGTTATCGTACATGCGCTTTTAATGGCTATAAAAACTTTCTCATTTGGATTGTCAAATAATTGTGCATCTTTTTTGTGATACATGGTGCTTGAAAATAGGAAATACTTGTCTATTTTTCACAATTTTTATTTTTTTCCGACCATATAGGACTGCTAAAAGCATTTTTAATTGTGTCTCCTTTACATACAACTTATATTTATATATTAGACTTTTTTTACAGGGGCGGGCTAGAAACAGCTTTTAAGACTTTTTTGTTTGTTCTTTTTTATTATACGGTACTTATTTTTTCAGTAACTTATTACTACATTCTTTTTTTTACAGATTTCTGCTGTATTCGGTGCTGGTACATCCTTTTTAGGCAGGCCTACCACATTCCAAAATTTGACTCCTTTTCAGCACCAGAACTGATTGATTTATAAATCCCTATCCTCTCCAAAATTCAAGTAAAAAAAACTTGAAATAATTTTTAAGTGACAGATAAACACATTAACTCAAAATATTGTCCCTTGGGACTAGGGAAAAAACCTTTAAAGTGAACAAATACAGTACAGCCAAAAGTTTGGACACACCTTCTCATTTCAAGATTTTTCTGTATTTTCATGACTATGAAAATTGTACATTCACACTGAAGGCATCAAAGCGATGAATTAACACATGTGGAACAAAAAAGTGTGAAACAACTGAAAATATGTCTTATATTCTAGGTTCTTCAAAGTAGCCACCTTTTGCTTTGATGACTGCTTTGCACACTCTTGGCATTCTCTTGATGAGCTTCAAGAGGTAGTCACCGGGAATGGTCTTCCAACAATCCTGAAGGAGTTCCCAGAGATGCTTAGCACTTGTTGGCCCTTTTGCCTTCACTCTGCGGTCCAGCTCACCTCAAACCATCTCGATTGGGTTCAGGTCTGGTGACTGTGGAGGCCAGGTCATCTGGCGTAGCACCCCATCACTCTCCTTCTTGGTCAAATAGCCATTACACAGCCTGGAGGTGTGTTTGGGGTCATTGTCCTGTTGAAAAATAAATGATGGTCCAACTAAACGCAAACCGGATGGAATAGCATGCCGCTGCAAGATGCTGTGGTAGCCATGCTGGTTCAGTATGCCTTCAATTTTGAATAAATCCCCAACAGTGTCACCAGCAAAGCACCCCCACACCATCACACCTCCTCCTCCATGCTTCACGGTGGAAACCAGGCATGTAGAGTCCATCTGTTCACCTTTTCTGCGTCACACAAAGACACGGTGGTTGGAACCAAAGATCTCAAATTTGAACTCATCAGACCAAAGCACAGATTTCCACTGGTCTAATGTCCATTCCTTGTGTTCTTTAGCCCAAACAAGTCTCTTCTGCTTGTTGCCTGTCCTTAGCAGTGGTTTCCTAGCAGCTATTTTACCATGAAGGCCTGCTGCACAAAGTCTCCTCTTAACAGTTGTTGTAGAGATGTGTCTGCATCTAGAACTCTGTGTGGCATTGACCTGGTCTCTAATCTGAGCAGCTGTTAACCTGCGATTTCTGAGGCTGGTGACTCGGATAGACTTATCCTCAGAAGCAGAGGTGACTCTTGGTCTTCCTTTCCTAGACCGGTCCTTATGTGAGCCAGTTTCTTTGTAGCGCTTGATGGTTTTTGCCACTGCACTTGGGGACACTTTCAAAGTTTTCTCAATTTTTCGGACTGACTGACCTTCATTTCTTAAAGTAATGATGGCCACTTGTTTTTCTTTACTTATCTGCTTTTTTCTTGCCATAATACAAATTCTAACAGTCTATTCAGTAGGACCATGAGCTGCTGTGTATTCACCAGACTTCTGCACAACACAACTGATGGTCCCAACCCCATTTATAAGGCAAGAAATCCCACTTATTAAACCTGACAGGGCACACCTGTGAAGTGAAAACCATTCCCGGTGACTACCTCTTGAAGCTCATCAAGAGAATGCCAAGAGTGTGCAAAGCAGTCATCAAAGCAAAAGGTGGCTACTTTGAAGAACCTAGAATATAAGACATAATTTCAGTGGTTTCACACTTTTTTGTTAAGTATATAATTAAACATGGGTTAATTCATAGTTTTGAAGCCTTCAGTGTGAATGTACAATTTTCATAGTCATGAAAATACAGAACAATCTTTAAATGAGAAGGTGTGTCCAAACTTTTGGTCTGTACTGTACATTCCCATTAAAAACTCTTTTATTAGATATATTTAAAATATTCACCAGCCCAGTGTAGGCAATATTTGTAGCACAAAAACAAAAACCAATATATTACCTGGCAAACAAACCCTACAATAAGCCTGCTGTCCCTTTCTAGCAGTGAGTAGGGGTTAAAATCCCCGCTATGTATTTCTTTCTGGTTGGGAATTATTACTAACAATTTTGTTGCTTCTGATATGTATATATTTTTGTGATTTGTTCTTGATGCATAGTCAGCTATCCTTGGACTTTGGGGGGTGAAAATATTGATATGGCTATATAGCCAGATGGTTATCCCCATCGTTTTGGTATATCAAACCCTAAGACAATAAGTGTTTTGATTTGACTATTGTCTAGACAAGAGCAATTTGGTGCATAACCTGACATATATATTTTTATTTCTATCCATTCATCCTTTACTATGCCAATTGTATTCCCACCTAGAGATGGATTGGGGCTGCCAGGGCTAATCTGGGACAGCCACCACGGAGTGGGGGTGCCAAAACAATTGTATCTTTTAGGGTGCCAACCTCCACTCCTAGGAAGGGATAGCAAGCTTATTGTAGGGTTTGTTTGGCAGGTAATATATTGGTTTTTGTTTTTTTGTTTTTGTGCTACAAATATTGCCTACACTGGGCTGGTGAATATTTTAAATACCGTATATACTCGAGTATAAGCCGAGATTTTCAGACCAAATTTTTGGGCTGAAAGTGCCCCTCTCGGCTTATACTCGAGTCACGGTCGGTGGCAGGGTCGGCGGGTGAGGGGGAGAGGGCGCTGAGGCATACTTACCTGCTTCCGGGGCTCCCGGCGCTCCCCCTGCCAGTCCCACGGTCTCCGGGTGCCGCAGCTCTTCCCCTGTTCAGCGGTCACGTGGGACCGCTCATTAGAGAAATGAATATGGACTCCACTCCCATAGGGGCGGAGCCACCTATTCATTTCTCTAATCAGCGGTAACGGTGACCGCTGACAGAGGAAGAGGCTGCGGCACCGAAGACCAGCTGTCCGGGGGAAGGAGCGGGACGCCGGGAGCAGGTAAGTATGTCATATTCACCTGTCCGCGTTCCACACGCCGGGCGCCGCTCCATCTTCCCGGCGTCTCTCCGCACTGACTGTGCAGGTCAGAGGGCGCGATGACGCATATAGTGTGCGCGCCGCCCTCTGCCTGATCAGTCAGTGCAGAGAGACGCCGAGACGGGACGCTGAGGAGCTGCAAGCAAGAGAGGTGAGTATGTGTTTTATTATTTTTATTGCAGCAGCAGCACAGCTTTCTATGGCACAGCTTTCAATGGCACATCTATGGGGCAATTATGAACGGTGCAGAGCACTATATGGCACAGCTATGGGGCAATTATGAACGGTGCAGAGCACTATATGGCACAGCTATGGGGCAATTATGAACGGTGCAGAGCATTATATGGCACAGCTATGGGGCACTAATGAACGGTGCAGAGCACTATATGGCACAGCTATGGGGCACTAATGAACGGTGCAGAGCACTATATGGCACAGCTATGGGGCAATTATGAACGGTGCAGAGCATTATATGGCACAGCTATGGGGCACTAATGAACTGTGCAGAGCACTATATGGCACAGCTATGGGGCACTAATGAACGGTGCAGAGCACTATATGGCACAGCTATGGGGCAATTATGAACGGTGCAGAGCACTACAGGTCCTTCTCAAAAAATTAGCATATAGTGTTAAATTTCATTATTTACCATAATGTAATGATTACAATTAAACTTTCATATATTATAGATTCATTATCCACCAACTGAAATTTGTCAGGTCTTTTATTGTTTTAATACTGATGATTTTGGCCTACAACTCCTGATAACCCAAAAAACCTGTCTCAATAAATTAGCATATTTCACCCGTCCAATCAAATAAAAGTGTTTTTTAATAACAAACAAAAAAACCATCAAATAATAATGTTCAGTTATGCACTCAATACTTGGTCGGGAATCCTTTGGCAGAAATGACTGCTTCAATGCGGCGTGGCATGGAGGCAATCAGCCTGTGACACTGCTGAGATGTTATGGAGGCCCAGGATGCTTCAATAGCGGCCTTAAGCTCATCCAGAGTGTTGGGTCTTGCGTCTCTCAACTTTCTCTTCACAATATCCCACAGATTCTCTATGGGGTTCAGGTCAGGAGAGTTGGCAGGCCAATTGAGCACAGTAATACCATGGTCAGTAAACCATTTACCAGTGGTTTTGGCACTGTGAGCAGGTGCCAGGTCGTGCTGAAAAATGAAATCTTCATCTCCATAAAGCATTTCAGCCGATGGAAGCATGAAGTGCTCCAAAATCTCCTGATAGCTAGCTGCATTGACCCTGCCCTTGATGAAACACAGTGGACCAACACCAGCAGCTGACATGGCACCCCACACCATCACTGACTGTGGGTACTTGACACTGGACTTCAGGCATTTTGGCATTTCCTTCTCCCCAGTCTTCCTCCAGACTCTGGCACCTTGATTTCCGAATGACATGCAAAATTTGCTTTCATCAGAAAAAAGTACTTGGGACCACTTAGCAACAGTCCAGTGCTGCTTCTCTGTAGCCCAGGTCAGGCGCTTCTGCCGCTGTTTCTGGTTCAAAAGTGGCTTTACCTGGGGAATGCGGCACCTGTAGCCCATTTCCTGCACACGCCTGTGCACGGTGGCTCTGGATGTTTCCACACCAGACTCAGTCCACTGCTTCCTCAGGTTCCCCAAGGTCTGGAATCGGTCCTTCTCCACAATCTTCCTCAGGGTCCGGTCACCTCTTCTCATTGTACAGCGTTTTCTGCCACATTGTTTCCTTCCAACAGACTTACCATTGAGGTGCCTTGATACAGCACTCTGGGAACAGCCTATTTGTTGAGAAATTTCTTTCTGGGTCTTACCCTCTTGCTTGAGGGTGTCAATGATGGCCTTCTTGACATCTGTCAGGTCGCTAGTCTTACCCATGATGGGGGTTTTGAGTAATGAACCAGGCAGGGAGTTTTTAAAAGCCTCAGGTATCTTTTGCATGTGTTTAGAGTTAATTAGTTGATTCAGAAGATTAGGGTAATAGGTCGTTTAGAGAACCTTTTCTTGATATGCTAATTTATTGAGACAGGTTTTTTGGGTTATCAGGAGTTGTAGGCCAAAATCATCAGTATTAAAACAATAAAAGACCTGACAAATTTCAGTTGGTGGATAATGAATCTATAATATATGAAAGTTTAATTGTAATCATTACATTATGGTAAATAATGAAATTTAACACTATATGCTAATTTTTTGAGAAGGACCTGTATATGGCACAGCTATGGGGCAATAATGAACGGTGCAGAGCACTATATGGCACAGCTATGGGGCAATTATGAACGGTGCAGAGCACTATATGGCACAGCTATGGGGCAATTATGAACGGTGCAGAGCACTATATGGCACAGCTATGGGGCAATAATGAACGGTGCAGAGCACTATATGGCACAGCTTTCTATGGTACAGCTATGGGGCAATAATGAATGGTGCAGAGCACTATATGGCACAGCTATGGGGCCATAATGAACGGTATGGAGCATCTATTTTTATTTTTGAAATTCACCGGTAGCTGCTGCATTTTCCACCCTAGGCTTATACTCGAGTCAATAAGTTTTCCCAGTTTTTTGTGGCAAAATTAGGGGGGTCGGCTTATACTCGGGTCGGCTTATAATCGAGTATATACGGTATATCTAATAAAAGAGTTTTTAATGGGAATATATGAGTTCACACTAAGTAACAGATAAAGTTGCTGTTTTTTAAAATAGATAAAAAGTTGCTCAGACTAAAATATATGCAAAAATGATTGCAAACAGGTTGGGTCCCCTTCTTCCAGATTTAATAAATCAAGACCAGGTTGGTTTTGTCCCAGGGAGGGAGGCTCGAGATAACACTATACGGACCATCTCATCAATAGATCGGGCGGGAAGGGAAGAGAATCCCATGTGCATCCTGTCGATTGATGCTGAAAAAGCCTTCGACAGGGTGCACTGGGAATTTATGTTTCAGGCCCTGAGGAGGATTGGTTTAGGGGAGAACATGCTCCTTAGGATTAAGGCATTATATACCTCTCCCAGCACACAGGTAAAAGTTAATGGTGCTCTCTCCGACGCCTTTCTAATTAGGAACGGCACGAGGCAGGGATGCCCACTTTCCCCTCTTCTGTACATCTTGACGATGGAATTCCTGGCCACTGCAATACGCAACAATCCCTCCATCAAGGGAATTAAATTAAGATCAGAGGAGCATAAGCTGGCTCTCTTTGCAGATGACATTCTTTTATATATCACCTCTCCGATTACCAGCATACCGAATGTTGTTTCAGAGCTGCATAAATTTGGTCTCCTGAGCAACTACAAAATGAACTCGCAGAAATCCGAGATCCTAAATATTTCACTACAATTATCTGTGGTAGATCAGTTGCGTACCTCTTTCCCTTTTAAATGGCGTTTTGATTCGCTTACTTATTTGGGAGTTAAAATAACAGCTGAAGTCTCTGGGCTATACGACGCAAATTTTAAAAATGTGCTACATAAAGCAGAAATAGACTTAGAGAGGTGGCACAGACTTCAGTTGTCTTGGTTTGGCAGAGTCAATATTATCAAAATGGACCTATTGCCACGTCTCCTATATTATTTTCAAACGATTCCATTATACTTACCTGCTGCTTTTTTCTCGCGTCTTAAGAAGGCAATCATTTGATTTGTTTGGTCACATACCAGACCACGTTTATCATATTTTTTTTACTAAGCAGACCTAAGCAACTGGGGAATTGGATTACCAGATTTTTCAGTTTATAGCTGCACATCAATAGGAACTTGTATCTTGGACTTATATCATAGCAGGAGCAGTAAGAAGTGGGTTAATCTGGAAAATGACCATAATATGTGCGACCCCCACATAATCCTATGGACCACAAAAGGAGGGGGGGAGGAGAGGGCCTTATATACCCTTTATGACTAAAAACATGATCTTATTTATCCAGCAGAGCAGTAGGGGACTCCAAACCTCAACATCACCTGGGCCACTAACCCCAATATACGACAACCCTAATTTTCCCACAGGGTTCCACAGGGAGACCTACTTAAACAAATGTAAAGCTTCAAGACCTATCATTTATGACTATTTAAATCAGACAGGCATTAAATCTCTACAGGAAATATTTCAAGAGGAGGAGTCTCCTACCGGCACCTGGTTTTTCTATGAACAACTAAAAAGCTTCATAAACACGACATCTAAACAAAATAATATTATTAGAACATTAACTCCTTTTGAAAAGCTTTGCACCACTAAAGAGTCTCCGGTCCACACGGTCTCTCTTATATATAATCTTTTCCAAAGGGATCAAACTCCAACATACAATTTCCCAATATTTTTTTCAAAATGGGAGAATGATTTGGGGATATCCTTGTCTCAAGAGGAGAGAGACAAGATCCTTCTATTTACATTCAGGACTTCGTTGTCCTCTGTGTCGCAGGAGAGGAGTTATAAGATTTTATCAAGGTGGTATAGAAGGAAAAAGGAACATATGTCCACATTTGGTGGGATTGCCCACCCATAAAAAAACTATGGATCTCAATTTTTGATCTTTACAATAAACTATCTATTCGCAGGGTCCGAGCTACAGCAGAACTGGCTCTTTTGTCCTTGTGTGATTTGTCGATTTCTAGGTTTAAGAAGAGTCTAGTCAGACATTTCCTCACGGCTACTAGGAATCTGATTCCTCGGTATTGGAAACAGAACAGATCTCCCTCATGTTCTGAATTTGTTGCAGAACTTAATGATATTTATAGAATGGAACAATTGATAAATCAGAATACCGGGGACTCTGAGAAATTTTACAATACTTGGGCTCCCTGGATTGCATTTAGGGAAACACCAGAACTAGATCTCTGGCTATCTAGACACTGACTTATACTTGAAACGGCTTTAGATGCCTATACATTTTGAACACTGTTCTCTTGACTCAGCATACCTCCATGACTTAGAATTGATCCTAATAATCTTTTACCCTCCCCATTTTCAGCGGGGGATGCGGACCCAATCGGGGGGGGGGGGGGAGAACCCAGCCCCCTCATATCCAATTCCATATAATGTATCTTTCTATATTTATCTCTCTCCTTCTCTCTTTCCCTTCTCTCTTTTCTCCTTTTTACTCTCTATAATTTCTTTACTTTACTTACCTTGTTTATTATTAATATTGTAACCGAGCTTTTGGAGTTATGATTAGTTTTTTTTTTGAAGATCGATCACTATAATAATAACAATTAACATTGCTACATAGAATAAGGGTACCGTCACACATTGAAATTTCCATCGCTACGACGTTACGATTCGTGACGTTCTAGCGATATCGTTACGATATCGCAGTGTCTGACACGCAGCAGCGATCAGGGATCCTGCTGAGAATCGTACGTCGTAGCACATCGTTTGGAACTTTCTTTCGTCGCTTGATCACCCGCTGACATCGCTGGATCGTTGTGTGTGACAGCGATCCAGCGATGTCTTCGCTTGTAACCAGGGTAAACATCGGGTAACTAAGCGCAGGGCCGCGCTTAGTAACCCGATGTTTACCCTGGTTACAAGCGTAAACGTAAAAAAACAAACCGTACATACTCACCCGTCGGTGTCCTTCAGGTCCCTTGCCGTCTGCTTCCTGCTCTGAGTGCCGGCCGGAAAGTGAGAGCAGATCACAGCAGTGCTGCGCTCTGCTCTCACTGTACGGCTGCACTCAGAGCAGGAAGCAGCCGGCAAGGGACCTGAAGGACACCGACGGGTGAGTATGTACGGTTTGTTTTTTTACTTTTACGCTGGTAACCAGGGTAAACATCGGGTTACTAAGCGCGGCCCTGCGCTTAGTTACCCGATGTTTACCCTGGTTACCCGGGGACTTCGGCATCGCTCCAGCGCCGTGATTGCAACGTGTGACCGCAGTCTACGACGCTGGAGCGATGATTATACGACGCTGCGACGTCACGAATCGTGCCGTCGCAGCGATGAAAATTTCAATGTGTGACGGTACCCTAAGAGACAATCTTGGTTCTGGCTAATAAAAATCCTGAAAATGTAAGGTCACTATCCTGCCAGAAATCTAGATAAGAACCTAACAACTAAATTGATTATGTTCTTATGTTTCTATTTTACTATGTTTTGTATTGTTTATTTGCTTCAATAAACATGATTTACACAAAAAAGTTGCTCAGACTACTTTCCTTATCCATCTTAAAAATGGAATGTAGCTGGGAAGAAAGAAAACAGAAGACATTTTATGACACTTACTTTCCCATTCAATTGAATGGATTCTGCAATAGATTGTTTTATTTCCGTTTTATGATCCAAAAATGGAAATTATGACTGGACTTGTGAACAGAGTTTGGGACTCATTTAGACAGGCCATCAATCGTGAATGCAAGTTCCTTGTTTATCAATTATTGACCTATCTATACTGACCGACAATCACCCAATGAGCAGGCAAAATGCTTGCTCGTTGGGTCAGATGGGATTTTTTTTATTAAATTGTCGTACTCAGCATAACATCGCCAAATGTAACAATAAATTGCTGACAAACATGTTCTATCCATACAGGATAAGTTCAATATTCTGTGCAATTGAAATTGCAATCTATTAAACCTCATATTAGCTTATATGTAGCGGATTGGTGTCGGTTCATGGGACGCTGTCGGCATGACATGTTTATATATAGCTGTAGACTGATTTAGACTTATATTATTTTTTGCTCCATAGGATGGGTAAGGGCTTGTTTTCAGGAGATGTGCTATAATTTTTCCATGAATAACAATCCTAAGAGAGTGCGGAACCTGAGAAAGCAGTTTGTCCCCCTTTCCCCTAATCCCGGCTTTCCATGGCAGCTTGTCTCCTCTTCAGTTCTTTTAGGCTCCCCCACAGTTAAAGGACACTTGGTCATCACGGTCATATATATGACCGTGATGTCACCAAAGGTCTTTAGAGAAATATCACGTAAAGTGGATTTTTGATATGCACTGCCGATTTAAGCACAATCCAAATGATCTCAGGAAAAAGTGCTTTAATGTCAAAGCGTTTCAAAGTCCATCTGACTCCTCCATCAGAACAACCACAGATGAAAACTTAGATAAAATCCTATTGCGCTTTTACATTTTTTTTTATCCAACCAAAGGTCTTTAAGCAGTCTCAACCTGGGAATACAATCGCTCGGGGCCCCTAAGAGGGAGGGTCCTGGGCAGTTGCCCTCCCCAGCATCGATGGCCCTGACTGTAACTAGGGCTTATTTTGGGAATAGGGCTTATATTTAAAGCATACTCCAAAATCATGTAAAATTATTTTGGAGCTTATTTTTGTGGAAGGTCTTGTTTTCAGGGAAACACGGTAGTCATTCTTATCTCCAAGGCAGGTATGGTGGTTTACACGAGAGAACAAATATTTTCTGCATAATCAGACAAATTTCATCAAAGATACGTGTATAAGAAATAATTATATTGTGGATCCGTATTAGCCAGAAAAATTTATGTAAATACTTTTATCCTCAAAAAAAAAGACTAGTAATAGATGAGCAGAGCTACAAGTATCACAAGGAGCAGCCCCACTGTGTTTCAACAGAGGGAGGATAGCAGGTACCTCTTGTAGTTAGGTACAGCATTGGACTGTCTGTATGTAACAACTAGCGGCATCCTCTGGCACCACATGAACTTCCTAAAGAACATTACTGTTAATCTCCAATTTATATTTCACAGAGACAACAGACTGAAAGAAATATTCACAGATCTACCACTTCTGTCGTCCAAACAATCACCAAACTTAAGGAATCCCCTTGTGAGAAGTGTCCTCTGGGCACCATCAGATATGGGCACATTCCACTGTAAAAATGCAGGACCTGTACCCAGATATTACCAACAAACACTGTTCGCATACCCAACACAAAACGGGAATATAAAATTTCTGATGTCTTCTCATATTCAGCTTGCAAAGTGGTGTACATAATACATTGAATGAGATGCTCTGAAGAAACCAATTTTGGAGCCATAAAAGAAAAACATGAAAAAGAATTAAACTACACAGGCCCACGATAAGTAATAAGCTGGACACGCCTTTTGGAAAACATTTATTTGCATTAGAAGACAGTATGACAGATTTAAAAGTCTTATGGTGTGTTTACATGGACCAGTCGGTGGTCTAGCCTGTTTACACAAGCAGACCAAAGTGAAAGATGCCCTCTGAGCAAACTGTAATCATAGGCTGCAACGATTCTCGGCAGTGTAAAGGTACCGTCACATTAAGCGACGCTGCAGCGATAGCGACAACGATGCCGATCGCTGCAGCGTCGCTGTTTGATCGCTGGAGAGCTGTCATAGGCTACGTTCACATTTGCGTTGTGCGCCGCAGCGTCGGCGCCGCAGCGCACAACGCAAACAAAAACGCAGCAAAACGCATGCACAACGCTGCGTTTTGCGCCGCATGCGTCGTTTTTTTCATTGAATTTGGACGCAGCAAAAATGCAACTTGCTGCGTCCTCTGCGCCCCGACGCGGGCGCCGCAGCGACGCATGCGGCGCAAAACGCAAGTGCGCCGCATGTCCATGCGCCCCCATGTTAAATATAGGGGCGCATGACGCATGCGGCGCCGCTGCGGCGCCCGACGCTGCGGCGCTGGCCGCAAATGTGAACGTAGCCATACAGACCGCTCTCCAGCGACCAACGATGCCGAGGTCCCCGGGTAACCAGGGTAAACATCGGGTTGCTAAGCGCAGGGCCGCGCTTAGTAACCCGATGTTTACCCTGGTTACCAGCATAAAAGTAAAAAAAACAAACAGTACATACTCACCCAGCGTCCCCCAGCTTCTGCTTCCTGACACTGACTGAGCTCCGGCCCTAACAGCACAGCGGCTTTCACTTTCACTTTAGGGCCGGCGCTCAGTTAGTGTCAGGAAGCAGACGCTGGGGGAGGTATGACGCTGGGTGAGTATGTACTGTTTGTTTTTTTTACTTTTACGCTGGTAACCAGGGTAAACATCGGGTTACTAAGCGCGGCCCTGCGCTTGGTAACCCGATGTTTACCCTGGTTACCAGTGTAAAACATCGCTGGTATCGTTGCTTTTGGTGTCAAACACAACGATACACGGCGATCGGACGACCAAATAAAGTTCTGGACTTTATTCAGCGACCAGCGACATCACAGCAGGATCCTGATCGCTGCTGCGTGTCAAACTAAACGATATCGCTAGCGAGGACGCTGCAACGTCACGGATCGCTAGCGATATCGTTTAGTGTGACGGTACCTTTAGACATATATACGAGATGACGCACTGTGCAAAAGTTAATTTCACCCAATGAGTGAGGGTTTCGATTATTTTTCGGTGTTAAGCAACCTGTTTACACTGAAAAACAACTGTAAAACAACATTTTTATGAACGCTCATTCACGATTATCTGTCAGTGCAAATGCAGTGTTGATACTGAAAGGTCATTTTAGAAGGAGAGAGAAAAATATAGGAATTAAAGCCGATAAGGATGTTCCAGTATTTGACAAAAGGACTCAATCTAACACCTGGATTTTTGACCACTACATGGACACACATTGCTCCTTCACCAGCCTGACTGCAAATCACTCCTAAAGCCATTTATATACATTTGCTGTCAATCGGCTGAATGATGCTTGGACCGATCATTTGGCCAACAGCCATCTCAGCCAACGACTCTCCCATATATAAGAACACCCATTCGGAAGTGTTCTTTATGAGAAAGCAGCTACTGGCTGACAAGTTGGTTGGTGACTTATCTCTGGGAGAACACTGTGATTGGCAGTCTGAATTTAGGCATGTGCGATTGACATCTCTCGGCCATCAGTCGGCTAGCTCCCCATACACATTAGACCATTGGACTAACCAATCGATATCAATAGGTTTGGACAACATTATTGTAATATCCACCATCTCTAATATCTTCCATCTCTTCAAGAAATATCACTGCTTTCAATCACCCTCTGCTTCCCTCCCTAACCTACTGTCTCCTTCCCCAATAACCTGTACCATGGGCGGACATACCGCCGGTTCAGCCGGTGCGGCTGCACAGGGGCCCCATCAGCTGTTGAAGTGTTTTGTTCAGTCATAGAGCCAGCGGCAGCATCTCCAGTAAGTGGAGAGGAAGGGGGCTGGTACCGGAGTCATTTGCTGTCAGAGAGGGCCCTGCACGCTGAAGAAGACGCTGTAAGGGGCCCCCTTCCTCTCCTCTTGATGCTGCTGCTGGCTCTTAAGGCCATGTGCACACTTTGCGGTGTGCTCTGCGGGTTTATCCCGCAACGGAATTGATAAATCTGCAGGGCAAAACAGCTGCGGTTATCCCTGCAGATTTATCGCGGTTTGTTCCGCGGTTTCCGCTGCGGGATTACTCCTGTACTATTGATGCTGCATATGCAGCAATATGCAGCATCAATAGTCATGTTAAAAATAATAAAAATTGGTTATACTCACCCTCTGACGTCGCGATCTCCTCGGCGCTGCACTCGGCGGTCCGATTCCAAAGATGCTGTGCCTAGAAGGACCTTCGTGACGTCATGGTCATGTGACCGCGGCGTCATCACGGTCATGTGACCGCGACGTCACCACAGGTCCTGCTCGGCACAGCAACTCTGACCGGTCGGCCGCGGGCAGCGCTGAGAGGTGAATATATCATTATTTTTTATTTTAATTCTTTTTTTTTTACACTATTTATGCTTCCCAGGGCCTGGAGGAGAGTCTCCTCTCCTCCACCCCGGGTAGCAACCGCGCATTATCCGCTTACTTCCCGCAAAGTGGGCACAGCCCCATGCGGGAAGTAAGCGGTTCAATGCATTTCTATGGGTGCAGAATCGCTGCGATTCTGCACAAAGAAGTGACATGCTGCGGGTTTTAAACCGCTGCGTTTCTGCGCGGTTTTTCCCGCAGCATGTGCACAGCGGTTTGCGGTTTCCATAGGGTTTACATGTTAATGGAAACGCTATGGAAACTGCTGCGGACCCGCAGCATCAAAATCGCAGCGGATCCGCGGTAAAAACCGCGAAGTGTGAACATGGCCTAAGGCAGGAGGATCACAGCATCGCTTCCCAGTTCCACATGCAGGGGCGTGGCTAGGCAGCGTATACATTTCAAATAAAAGTTTGTTTCGATTGCAAACTTCAGCCTCTCAGTGAGTGGCTGAGTGCACCCCTGCTGCCCTGGTCTGCGCAGCTCCTCCTCTGGGTCCTCTGCTTGCCACAACAGGTCTCCTGCAGCCTCTGTGTTCCAGATCTCAGGGCCTCTTCTTCCAGAGCACAAGGTGAGGGATGGAGTTCTCACTGCTGCTGGTTAGTATCCCCCGAGCAGCAGTGACAGGAGGCACCGTGTCCCTGATGACAGCAGTGAGACTGTGTGCTCTATGCTTCCTGGTCGGTGCAGTGAATGGCTGAGAAACCTGATCCTGCACCGATCAGATAGCAGGGAGCTGCATCACAGGCACTAATTCACTGCTTGTAATCACTGACCCCAGACACCTCCTGCCATTACTGCAGCAATAACTCCAGGCTCAGGGTATGTGCACACGTCAGGATTTCTTGCAGAAATTTCCTGAAGAAAACCGGAAATTTTCTGCAAGAAATCCGCATATTTTTTTTTGCGTTTTTTTCCCATTTTTTTTCGCGGTTTTTTTAGCATTTTGCAAGCGAAATTAGCTTGCAGATTGCTAAAGTTTTCCAAGTGATCTGTAGCATCGCTTGGAAAACTGACTGACAGGTTGGTCACACTTGTCAAACATAGTGTTTGACAAGTGTGACCAACTTTTTACTATAGATGCAGCATATGCAGCATCAATAGTAAAAGATAGAATGTTTAAAAATAATTAAAAAAAATTAAAAAAATGGTTATACTCACCTGCAGACAGCCGATCTCCTCAGCGGCGTCTGTTCCTATATATGGTGTGTGCAGGACCTTCGATGACGTTGCGGTCACGTGAGCGGTCACATGAGCGGTCACGCGACCAATCACAAGACCGCAACGTCATCGCAGGTCCTTCACACACACCATCTATAGGAACAGAAGCGTCAGCGTGCAGCAGAGAGGCGGGAAGACTCCGGGGGCCATCAGAGGGTGAGTGTATGACTATTTTTTATTTTAATTCTTTTTTTTACCAATTATATGGTGCCCAGTCCGTGGAGGAGAGTCTCCTCTCCTCCACCCTGGGTACCAACCGCACATGATCTGCTTACTTCCCGCATGGTGGGCACAGCCACATGCGGAAAGTAAGCAAATCAATGCATTCCTAGTTGTGCGGAATCCCCGCAATTCCGCAAATGTAATGAACATGTTGCTTTTTTTTTCCGCAATGCGATTTTTTTCGCGGAAAAAAAATGCAACATTTGCACAAGAAATGCAGAATACACTGTAAATAATAGGAGGCATATGTAAGCGTTTTTTTTGCGTTTTTATAGCGAAAAAACGCGAAAAATACTGAACGTGTGCACATGGCCTCAGAGTGGCTCCTGTCCCCATCCTTCCTCCGATTCAGCATTTGTATTGCTTCACATAATATATAACGTATATAGAATTCTATCTGCACATACCCTTAGGCCATGTGCACACGTTCAGTATTTTTCGCGTTTTTTTCGCGTTTTTTCGCTATAAAAACGCGAAAAAAACGCTTACACATGCCTCCTATTATTTACAGTGTATTCCGCATTTCTTTTTTTTTTTTTAACCATTCAAATTTTTATTGAATAAAAGGTTTACAATAACAACAGAATAAAAAAACGGGGAAAGGGAAGTCAAGGGAAGAAATCACCATTGATAGTTTACCAAAGGTCAATATACACAATATTTCTAGAGACAAAAGTGAGTATAACATTACAAGGAAGGAACAAACATAATACTTCTCATTTAACTGGGAAGGGTAGGAAGAAGTGAGGCAGGGATTGAAACATAGGATGAAATCCAAGGGTCCCACCAGGTGAGGATCTTGTTTTTTTTAGAAAGACAGTCTGCTGTGATCAACTCGTAGCTAAGGTGCAGGTTGACCCTTGCAACTAATTCGTCTTTAAAAGGAACTATAGAGGTTTTCCAATATTTTGCAATACAGTGTCTCGCAGCCACAAGGATATTAGAGATTATGGGTTGAAGAGGGCGGGTGTTGTGAACTCCGTTTTCAGGCTCCCTCTTGTGGTCACAGATGGTATTGTGTGACTTTGGTTTTTTGGCTCCCCCTGGTGGTTTGGTTTATTATCCTGCGGGTCTGGCTGGATCAGCTGCCTCGTTATTCTCCAGGGAGGCTCCTATTTAGCTCTGCTTCACTTCCACTTGTTGCCGGCTGTCAATGTATTCAGTGCTATTCTGATTACTCCTGATTATCTCGTTTTCTGCCTCTTCAGGATAAGCTAAGTTCTGTTTGAATATTTTTTGCTCATCTGCCTGCAATATGATTTCTGTGTATGATGAGTCTAGTCCAGCTTGCTAATATGTGATTTCTTGTTGCTGGTAAGCTCTGGGGTACGGAGTTGCTTCCCCCGCACCGTTAGTTGGTGCGGGGGCTCGAGCAATCTCTGCGTGGATATTTTGAATAGGGTTTTTTATTGACCGCACAGTTCCCTTCCTATTTTTCTGCTATCTAGTATTAGCGGGCCTCATTTGCTAAATCTGATTTCATCTCTGCGTTTGTGCTTTCCCCTTAACTCACCGTTAATATTTGTGGGGGGCTATTCTATATCTTTGGGGTCATTTCACTGAGGCAAGAGAGGACTTTCTTTCCCTCCAGGAATAGTCAGTTTCTCAGGCCGTGAAGAGACGTCTTGGATTTTCAGGTAACGTTCCACGGCTGCCTATAGTTGTGTGCGGATAGAATCAGGTTGCGGTCAATCTAGTTACCACTTCCCCAGAGCTAGTCGTCTGTTCAGTTACTTAGCTAGTCTGACCTGCTATCCTTGCCACTAGGATCATAACAGTACAGCCGGCCACGTAAAGTGTTAATTGCATGGCAGAAGCAGGAGAAAAGAAGCTTGGAGAAATTTTTTTTTTTTGCCGCCGTGTGTCTATCTGCTGTGTGTCTGGCTTCTCTCCTCCTATTAATCTTGGTGTGGCTCTGAGTTCAGCTGCTGATATGGATATCCAGAGTTTAGCCTCCAGTGTAGATCATCTTGCTGCAAGGGTACAAAGTATTCAGGATTTTGTTGTGCACAGTCCTATGTCAGAGCCTAGAATACCTATTCTGGAGTTGTTTTCTGGAGATAGATCTAGGTTCCTGAATTTTAAGAACAATTGCAAATTGTTTCTTTCTTTGAAACCTCGTTCCTCTGGGGATTCTGTTCAGCAAGTTAAGATTATTATTTCTTTCTTGCGTGGCGATCCTCAAGATTGGGCTTTCGCATTGGCTCCAGGGGATCCTGCATTGCTCAGTGTGGATGCGTTTTTTCTGGCCCTTGGATTGCTCTATGAGGAACCTAATCTTGAGAACCAGGCTGAAAAAGCGTTGTTGGCCCTCTCTCAGGGGCAAGATGATGCAGAGGTGTACTGCCAGAAATTTCGGAAATGGTCGGTGCTTACTCAATGGAATGAGTGTGCCCTGGCTGCAAATTTCAGAAAAGGTCTTTCTGAAGCCATTAAGAATGTCATGGTGGGGTTCCCTACGCCTGCAGGTCTGAATGAGTCAATGACTCTGGCCAATCAGATTGATCGGCGTTTGCGGGAGCACAAACCTGCGCACCATTTGGCGGGGTCTTCTGAACAGACACCTGAGTCTATGCAATGTGATAGAATTCTGACCAGAAGTGAACGGCAAAATTATAGACGGCAAAATGGGTTGTGCTTTTACTGTGGTGACTCAGCTCATTTTATCTCAGCATGCTCTAAGCACACAAAAAAGATTGATAAATCTGTCACCATCGGTACTTTACAGCCTAAGTTTATTTTGTCTGTTACCCTGATTTGTTCCCTGTCATCTTACCCGGTTATGGCTTTTGTGGATTCAGGTGCTGCCCTGAGTCTGATGGATTTGTCATTTGCCAGGCGCTGTGGTTTTGTTTTGGAGCCTTTAAAATTCCCTATTCCACTAAGGGGAATTGATGCTACACCATTGGCTACGAATAAACCTCAGTACTGGACACAAGTGACCATGTGCATGACTCCTGTTCATCAGGAGGTGATTCTCTTTCTTGTATTGCATAATTTGCATGATGTTGTCGTGTTGGGCCTGCCATGGTTGCAGACTCATAATCCAGTCCTGGATTGGAAAGCAATGTCTGTGTCAAGTTGGGGTTGTCAGGGAATTCATGGCGACGCTCCTGTGGTGTCAATTGCTTCATCCACTCCTTCTGAGGTCCCTGCGTTTTTGTCGGATTACCAGGATGTATTTGATGAGCCCAAACTCAGTTCTCTACCTCCTCATAGGGATTGTGATTGTGCTATAAATTTGATTCCTGGTAGTAAGTTTCCTAAGGGACGACTTTTCAATTTGTCAGTGCCGGAGCATGCTGCTATGCGGAGTTATATAAAGGAGTCTTTGGAGAAAGGACTTATTCGCCCCTCCTCCTCCCCTCTTGGTGCGGGGTTCTTTTTTGTGGCTAAGAAGGATGGTTCCCTGAGACCTTGTATTGATTATCGCCTCCTAAACAAAATCACGGTCAAATTTCAGTATCCTTTGCCATTGTTATCTGATCTGTTTGCTCGCATTAGGGGGTCTAGTTGGTTCACCAAGATAGATCTTCGTGGTGCGTATAACCTGGTGCGTATTAAGCAGGGTGATGAATGGAAAACTGCATTTAATACGCCCGAAGGCCATTTTGAGTACTTGGTGATGCCTTTTGGACTTTCTAATGCTCCTTCTGTCTTTCAGTCCTTTATGCACGACATCTTCCGCGAATATCTGGATAAATTTATGATTGTGTATCTGGATGATATTCTGTTTTTTTCGGATGATTGGGAGTCCCATGTTAAGCAGGTCAGGATGGTGTTTCAGGTCCTGCGTGCCAATGCTTTATTTGTGAAGGGCTCAAAATGTCTTTTTGGAGTCCAGAAGGTTTCTTTTTTGGGTTTCATTTTTTCTCCTTCTGCTATTGAGATGGACCCAGTCAAGGTTCAGGCTATTCATGACTGGACTCAGCCTACATCTGTTAAGAGTCTTCAGAAGTTCTTGGGTTTTGCTAATTTTTACCGTCGCTTCATCGCTAATTTTTCTGGTGTTGTTAAGCCATTGACGGATTTGACCAAGAAGGGTTCTGATGTTACTAATTGGTCTCCTGCGGCTGTGGAGGCCTTTCGGGAGCTGAAGTGCCGGTTTTCTTCGGCTCCGGTCTTATGTCAGCCAGACGTCTCCCTTCCTTTCCAGGTCGAGGTTGATGCTTCTGAGATTGGAGCGGGGGCTGTTTTGTCGCAGAGAAGCTCTGATGGTTCTGTGATGAAGCCATGTGCTTTCTTTTCAAGAAAGTTTTCGCCTGCCGAGCGGAATTATGATGTTGGTAATCGGGAGTTGTTGGCTATGAAGGGGGCATTTGAGGAGTGGCGACATTGGCTCGAGGGAGCTAAGCATCGTGTGGTGGTCTTGACTGATCACAAGAATTTGATTTATCTCGAGTCGGCCAAGCGGCTGAATCCTAGACAGGCTCGTTGGTCGTTGTTTTTCTCTCGTTTTGATTCCGTGGTCTCATACCTGCCTGGTTCGAAGAATGTGAAGGCTGATGCTCTTTCTAGGAGTTTTGTGCCTGACTCCTGGTGATTCAGAGCCAGCTGGTATCCTCAGAGAAGGGGTGATTTTGTCTGCCATCTCCCCAGATTTGCGACGAGTGCTGCAGGAGTTTCAGGTGGATAGACCTGACCGTTGTCCACCGGAGAGACTGTTTGTCCCGGATAGATGGGCCAGCAGAGTTATTTCCGAGGTTCATTCTTCGGTGTTGGCAGGCCATCCTGGGATTTTTGGTACCAGAGATTTGGTGGCTAGGTCCTTCTGGTGGCCTTCCTTGTCGCGGGATGTGCGTTCCTTTGTGCAGTCTTGTGGAATTTGTGCTCGGGCTAAGCCTTGCTGTTCTCGTGCCAGTGGCTTGTTGTTACCTTTGCCTGTCCCGAAGAGGCCTTGGATGCACATTTCCATGGATTTTATTTCAGATCTCCCTATCTCTCAGAGAATGTCTGTCATTTGGGTGGTGTGTGATCGTTTTTCTAAGATGGTCCATTTGGTGCCCTTGCCTAAGTTGCCTTCCTCCTCCGAGATGGTTCCTCTGTTTTTTCAAAATGTGGTTCGTTTGCACGGGATCCCTGAAAATATTGTTTCCGACAGAGGATCCCAGTTTGTGTCTAGATTTTGGCGGACCTTTTGTGCTAAGATGGGCATTAATTTGTCTTTTTCGTCGGCCTTCCATCCTCAGACGAATGGCCAAACCGAGCGCACTAATCAGACTTTGGAAACCTATTTAAGATGTTTTGTTTCTGCTGATCAGGATGACTGGGTGACTTTTTTGCCATTGGCCGAGTTTGCCCTTAATAATCGGGCTAGTTCTGCTACTTTGGTTTCGCCTTTTTTTTGTAATTCAGGGTTTCATCCTCGTTTTTCCTCGGGTCAGGTGGAGCCTTCTGACTGTCCTGGAGTGGATGTTGTGGTGGATAGGTTGCATCAGATTTGGAATCATGTGGTGGACAATTTGAAGCTGTCACAAGAGAAGGCTCAGCGCTTTGCCAACCGCCGTCGCTGTGTGGGTCCCCGACTTCGCGTTGGGGACTTGATGTGGTTGTCTTCTCGCTTTGTTCCTATGAAGGTCTCCTCTCCTAAGTTTAAGCCTCGGTTTATCGGTCCTTATAAGATTTTGGAAGTCCTTAACCCTGTGTCTTTTCGTTTGGACCTCCCGTCATCGTTTGCTATTCATAATGTGTTCCATCGGTCGTTGTTGCGGAGGTATGTGGTGCCTGTGGTTCCTTCGGTTGAGCCTCCTGCCCCTGTGCTGGTTGAGGGAGAATTGGAATACGTGGTGGAGAAGATCTTGGATTCTCGTATTTCTAGACGGAGGCTTCAGTATTTGGTTAAGTGGAAAGGCTATGGTCAGGAGGATAATTCCTGGGTTGTCGCCTCTGATGTTCATGCGGCCGATTTGGTTTGTGCCTTCCATGTGGCTCACCCTGATCGCCCTGGGGGTTTTGATGAGGGTTCGGTGACCCCTCCTCAAGGGGGGGGTACTGTTGTGAACTCCGTTTTCAGGCTCCCTCTTGTGGTCACAGATGGTATTGTGTGACTTTGGTTTTTTGGCTCCCCCTGGTGGTTTGGTTTATTATCCTGCGGGTCTGGCTGGATCAGCTGCCTCGTTATTCTCCAGGGAGGCTCCTATTTAGCTCTGCTTCACTTCCACTTGTTGCCGGCTGTCAATGTATTCAGTGCTATTCTTATTACTCCTGATTATCTCGTTTTCTGCCTCTTCAGGATAAGCTAAGTTCTGTTTGAATATTTTTTGCTCATCTGCCTGCAATATGATTTCTGTGTATGATGAGTCTAGTCCAGCTTGCTAATATGTGATTTCTTGTTGCTGGTAAGCTCTGGGGTACGGAGTTGCTTCCCCCGCACCGTTAGTTGGTGCGGGGGCTCGAGCAATCTCTGCGTGGATATTTTGAATAGGGTTTTTTATTGACCGCACAGTTCCCTTCCTATTTTTCTGCTATCTAGTATTAGCGGGCCTCATTTGCTAAATCTGATTTCATCTCTGCGTTTGTGCTTTCCCCTTAACTCACCGTTAATATTTGTGGGGGGCTATTCTATATCTTTGGGGTCATTTCACTGAGGCAAGAGAGGACTTTCTTTCCCTCCAGGAATAGTCAGTTTCTCAGGCCGTGAAGAGACGTCTAGGATTTTCAGGTAACTGTTGTGAATTGTATTTCTTGGCTCCCTCTTGTGATCACTAGCGGTATGACACTTGGATTGCTTTTCTCCAGGTTTGTACCCACCTGGGTCGTTAGACCTTGGGTGTTCCTATTTAGACTTCCTGGTAACTCAGTCTAGTGCCTGGAATCGATGTAATCAGTCTATGTCTTTTGGCTCCTGTCTCCTGGTCTCCTGTTTTTTGCAAGATAAGCTAAGTCCTGCTTCCTTATTTTTGTTTATCCGCATTACTGCTATTTTGGTCCAGCTTGTTACAATGTGATTCCTGATTTTTGCTGGAAGCTCTAGGGGGCTGATATTCTCCCCCCACACCGTTAGTCGGTGCGGGGGTTCTTGGATATTCAGCGTGGTTATTTTGGTAGGGTTTTTGCTGACCGCATAAGTCCTCTTTCTATTTTCTGCTATTAATTAGTGGGCCTCACTTTGCTAAATCTAGTTCATACTTACGTTTGTCTTTTCTTCTTACCTCACCGTTATTATTTGTTGGGGGCTTGTATCATACCTTTGGGGTCCCTTCTCTGGAGGCAAGTGAGGTCTTATTTTCTCTGAAAGGGTTAGTTAGTTCTCCGGCTGGTGCGAGACGTCTAGAATCAACGTAGGTACGTTCCCCGGCTACTGTTAGTTGTTGTGTTAGGATCAGATATTCGGTCAGCCTAGTTACCACCTCCCTATGAGCTAGATTTTGTGTTTGCGGACTTAGCTGGAACTTCTGAGATCCTCTACCACTAGGATCACAACAGGTAACGTTCCACGGCTGCCTATAGTTGTGTGCAGATAGGATCAGGTTGCGGTCAATCTAGTTACCACTTCCCCAGAGCTAGTCGTCTGTTCAGTTACTTAGCTAGTCCGACCTGCTATCCTTGCCACTAGGATCATAACAGGCGGGGGAAGTTCAGGCGTGATATACCCAGGACGGCGAGGGGGCCTGTTAAAACAAGAGGGAGCTGAGTAATCTCTATTAATATGGATTCAACTTGACACCAAAATGACCGAAGACACGGGCATTCCCACCATACGTGAGCTAGTGAACCAATAAGGTTGCAACCTTTCCAGCACAGAGGGGAGGAAGAAAGGTGGAATTTAGCCAATTTGACGGGAGTAAAGTACCATTGGAGGTGAATTTTTTTAATTTGCTCTAGGTGCCCAATACAAGAAGAAAATTTGGACGGGTGAATCATAGTGAAGTCCCAGTCATCCAGGGGGGCCCCGAATGAAAGGGCAGCCTCCCAGGAGAACATGAAAGGAAGTTTGCTTACTAAATCATGTGATAGGAGAGCTTTGTAAATGATTGAAATGCCATGAGCAATCGAAGTGTTTGGTCTGAAAAATCTTTGGAATGGAGTCTCCTCTCCCGGATGGGAGGCGGCGGCTCGAATTGGGTGCAACGTTTCAGGAGGCTGCGAATTTGGAAATATTGGAAAAGACATCCTCCAGGGAGAGAGTAGCGGACAATCAGATCCGGGAATGGAATCAGGCCAACAGAGTTAAATAAGTCGCGTACCCAGAGAATCCCACACCCCCTCCAGGCAGAGAGAGACAAACCATCAACAGCAGATTCCAAAGCTTGAAGGGACACATAATGGTTTAAGAAAGAGAGAAGGGTAGGGCATAATTCTGACCATATTTTGATGGCAGAGCGGATTGTATTAAGAAAGGAGCCATGTGGGGTAGACTGGAGCAAACATAATTCCAACAGTACTTTGAGAGAATGTCTAGGGGCATAGTTAGATTCTATATTAAACCACATAAGCGACGAACCACCTTCCCACCAGATTTTGAGGGGTTCTAGAAGGGCAGCCTTATAGTAAGCTTGGACTTTAGGAGCACCAAGACCTCCTTTGGAGTAAGGGAGTGACATTAGTGATCGTTTGATTCTATGGGGTTTACCATTCCAAATAAAACAATCGATCAGTGATTGAAATGCTGATATAAATCTAGATGGGACAGAGAGGGGGAGACATTTAAAGAGATAAATGAGCTTAGGGAGGATTAGCATCTTGCTGGTTTGAATTCTGGCCATCCAGGACAAGCGAGAGTTAAGGCCCCGTCTCACATAGCGAGATCGCTAGCGATATCGCTGCTGAGTCACAAGTTTTGTGACGCAACAGCGACCTCAGTAGCGATCTCGCTATGTGTGACACGTACCAGCGATCAGGCCCCTGCTGTGAGATCGCTGGTCGTGTCGGAATGGCCTGGACCTTTTTTTGGTCGTTGAGGTCCCGCTGACATCGCTGAATAGGTGTGTGTGACACCGATCCAGCGATGTCTTCACTGGTAACCAGGGTAAACATCGGGTTACTAAGCGCAGGGCCGCGCTTAGTAACCTGATGTTTACCCTGGTTACCAGCGTAAATGTAAAAAAAAACAAACACTACACACTCACCATCTGATGTCCGTCAGGTCCCTTGCCGTCTGCTTCCTGCTCTGACTGACTGCCGGCCGTACAGTGAGAGCACAGCACAGCAGTGACGTCACCGCTGCGCTTTGCTCTCACTGTACGGCGGCACTGTCAGAGCAGGAAGCAGACGGCAAGGGACCTGACGGACATCAGATGGTGAGTATGTAGTGTTAGTTTTTTTTGGTAACCAGGGTAAACATCGGGTTACTAAGCGCGGCCCTGCGCTTAGTAACCCGATGTTTACCCTGGTTACCTGGGTGCTGCAGGGGGACTTCGGCATCGTTGAAGACAGTTTCAACGATGCCGAAGTCGTTCCCCTGATCGTTGGTCGCTGGAGAGAGCTGTCTGTGTGACAGCTCCCCAGCAACCACACAACGACTTACCAACGATCACGGCCAGGTCGTATCGCTGGTCGTGATCGTTGGTAAATCGCTATGTGAGACGGGGCCTTTAGAGAATTGGTCTAAATCTTTTTTGATTTCAGAGAGGGTTGCGTCACAGTTAATACGAACAATGTTTTTGGTATGGGATATTTGAATACCTAAGTAGGTAAAGCCAAGGGGAGACCAGAAGAAGGGGAACTTAGATTGGATATGCCGTTGGAGAGAGGAAGGAAGGAATAGGGGAAAAATTGTAGATTTAGATAAATTTAATTTATAATATGAGGCTTCAGCAAACTGCGTAAGAATGTCGGAGATCGCATAAAGAGAGTCAAGGGGAGCTGAACAAGTCAAGACTACGTCATCGGCGTATAGGCCGATTTTATGTTCATGATCTCCCACCCTTATCCCTCGTATGTTAGGGCACTGTCTTATGATAGCAGCAAGAGGCTCCATGATGAGCGCAAAGATGATGGGGGAGAGAGGGCAGCCCTGGCGAGTACCATTGGAGATGGGGAAGATACTGCATCTAAAACCACCAGAGCGGACAGATGCACAGGGATTGGAATAAAGGACCATAATAGCTTTGGTAATTTGGCCAGAAAGACCGAATCTTTGAAGAGTGAGATCAATATACCCCCAGTGCACTCTGTCAAACGCTTTCTCTGCGTCAAGGGACAGAAATACACTGGGGAGACTCCCCCTCTCCACCACATCCAGCAGATCGATTAAGCGTCTTGTGCCGTCTCTAGTTTGTCTACCAGGAACAAACCCAACCTGGTCTGGATGTATGAGGGAGGGAAGAATTGTCATTAGTCTATTGGCCCAAAGTTTAGCATAAATTTTGACATCGCAGTTTAAAAGAGCAATGGGGCGAAAATTCCCTGGGGAGGTCATAGGCTTCCCTGGTTTGGGAAGGGTTGCAATAGAGGCTTCTAGGCCTTCTCTTTTAATATTACCTGCGGAGAGCCAATGATTAAAGAGACGCAGAAGGTAAGGGGACAGGATGGAGAAGAATTGAGAATAATAAGAAAAAGAAAAACCATCCGGACTGGGGGCAGAACGTTTTTTAGCTTCTTTAATAATTTGGTTTATTTCAGAGATCTCGATCGGCGAATTAAGGAAGGATAGTTGCTCTGAAGTAACTGAAGGGAGATTTGCCTTATCTAGAAAGGCGGTTATGGAGAGTTGGGATGGTTGAGGAGTATTGGCATCTAAGTTAAGGTTATATAAGGAGGAGTAGTAGGACGCAAACTCTTCCGCTATGTGGATTGGATTGTAAATGCGAGAGCCGTCTGATCTTAGAAGGTAGTGAATTTTGGACTTGGTTTCCTTCTTTTTGACACGCCTGGCCAGCAATGCACCCGCTCGATCCCCCATTGAGTAAAATTTGGCGTTGGATTTTCTGAGAGCATTTTCTGTTTTACGAAGAAGCAACTGGCGGAGATGAAGACGAGCTTCTGAGAGCGCTGAGAGCAACTGCGGAGATGGGAGTAGCTTATGTTGAGCCTCAAGCTGGGCCACCGCACACAAAGCCGTGTGGAGATTCATGTTATATTTTCGCTTAGCTAAGGCAGCCAATTTGATAAAGTGGCCACGAATCACCGCCTTGTGAGCAAACCAAAGGGAGTCATCACATATCTCCTCAGTATCGTTAATAGAAAAAAATTCCTTTAAATAGGCCTCTAAAAGTTGAGAATTTGAGTGGTCCTTTAGAAGGAATTCATTGAGCCGCCAATGTGAAGGGGGTCTAATTGCAAGAGGGTCATTTAGGGAGATCGAGACAGGCGCATGGTCAGACCAAGTAATATTACCTATTTCTGCGGAAATACAGTGAGGGAGGGCCACATCGTCCACAAGAATATAGTCAATTCTGCTATAAGAACCGCGCCTCGATGACCAGAATGTGTAATCCCGCTCATTACAATGGAAGTATCTCCAGATGTCGTGAAGGTTGAATGTGCTAATAAGTTGAGCTGCTTCACCTCTGGACAAAGAAGAGGCCGAGCAGTCCAAGTCCTTAGACACGGGAATGTTAAAGTCACCTGCGATCAATTTATATCCGTGTTGGAAACTGCTCAATGTTTGGAAAAAAGTGTTTAAAAATTTGATTTGGCCAAAGTTTGGGGCATAAATGGAGGCAATAGTATAGGGGGTGTTATTAATTAAGCATAGCACTATGAGGAATCTGCCCGTGGGGTCAACTACAGAATTAACTAATTGAAAAGAAGTCGCTTTGTTAACAAAGATGGCAACCCCAGCTTTTTTGGATTGGGCATTGGCAAAAAATTGGTGTGGGTATAGGCCTGAATTCATTCTACAGTTATCATGTTTTAACAAGTGAGTCTCCTGAATGCAAATGATGTCATGATGCATTTTAGAAAGTTGACGCCAAACCAGTGACCTCTTCCCAGGCGAGTTGAGGCCATTAACATTAATAGAAAAAAGTGAGATACTCATTATTAATAACAGGGGGAGTGCAAATGAAGTCACGCTTCCTGAAATATTGCAATATCTTATGGCAACAAGGTGGACCAACATAAATTACCAACAAGTAAGATGGTGCGGGAAAGGGGAAGAGGGAAAAGGATAGGGTATGAACAGACAAACAACAAAAAAACCATAACATAAGAGTCCATTCAGGCAATGCCCGAATCCAAAGGTGAAACCAGAGAAACAATTCACCCGTGGGGCAATATGCTGAGGAGGGCCCTACAAGGGACCGAGCTCAGCAGAAAAAAAAAATAAAATAAAAGTTTGCGCGGGAAAAAGGAGAACTGATAAACAAAAAAAAAGAAAAAGAAGTAGAAAAAAAGAGGATTCCAGCCAGGAACCAATAAAGTTGTGGCTTCAGGCAACCTTCCAGTCCGGAGAAATCCGGCGTCTTCCAGGTCTAGATCCACCAGGACCAGGAGTAGCAGTTGACGAGAGAGGAGGGCCGGGGGGATTCAGCCCCCACTGTGACAGAGTCTTTGCTGCCTGCGAGGGGGATAAGCAAGTGGTAACCACACCATCTTTGCGAATGCAGAGTTTAGTGGGAAAGCCCCAACGATATAGGATCCCTTTCTCTCTTAATATTGTGGTGTATGGCAAAAAAGCCCTGCGCTGGGCTAGAGTACCGGCTGACAAGTCAGGGAAGACAGAAATATTAGCGAAGCGTTCAGGCAGTGTTGGTTTATTTCTTAGCGATTGCAGGAATTCCTCCTTCATGATGAAAAAATGAATACGTGCCAGCACATCTCTGGGAACAGAGGGTCCCAATCCTGAAGGCTTGGGGATCCGATGAATGCGATCAATAATAACTCCCTCTTTAGTTGCGTTAGGGAGAACAGCAAGTATGAAATCTTGTAAAAAGGATCTTAAGTCATCTGAGCCTACTGTTTCTTCAATGCCTCTGAGCTTCACATTATTTCTTCTAGATCTGTCCTCCAGGTCCAGAGTTTTGGAGAGGGTTTTAGTGGCGAGAGAGCTTAAGTCCTCATGTGCATCCCATAAATCATTATGTGAGGTCACAAGCTCTGACATCTTTTGTTCGAGGTGGTCTGTGCGGCTCCCTAGCTCCTCCACCTCCCCTTTAAGGTCTGCCAACATGGCGCGCATATCTTCCTGAAGGGAGGTACGGAGATCTCCCAACATAACCTTCATCATGGGCGCTGTGATCGGGGCGTCGGTGAGGTCCGTTGCAGCTACACTCGAGGAGGATGATTGAGAGCCTCGGCGCGCTGAGCGGGAGAGCCTGGGTGATAGCGGCGCCATCTTGGAATTCTGGCGCGGCTGGGGGGAGGCCGCAAAGAAATCACCGATGCGCCTAGTGGGATCCCTGGAGTCGGCTTTCGTTTTCCCCATGTACTCACCGCCGGGTGAGATAGTAGTACGTGATGGCACAGAACCGGAAGGGCCACGGATATGTCGTTGTGGGCCGATTAGATATTCCTGGCAGCGGAGCTCCCGCGTTATGCGACCTGCTTCATTAGCGGTCAGGCCACGCCCCCTGTATTCCGCATTTCTTGTGCAAATGTTGCATTTTTTTCCGCTAAAAAATCGCATCGCAGAAAAAAAAAGCAACATGTTCATTAAATTTGCGGAATTGCGGGGATTCCGCACAACTAGGAATGCATTGATTTGCTTACTTTTTTTACTTTGGCTGTGCCCACCATGCGGGAAGTAAGCAGATCATGTGCGGTTGGTACCCAGGGTGGAGGAGAGAAGACTCTCCTCCACGGACTGGGCACCATATAATTGTTAAAAAAAAAGAATTAAAATAAAAAATAGTCATATACTCACCCTCTGATGGCCCCAGAGTCTTCCCGCCTCTCATCGGTGCACGCTGCCGCTTCCGTTCCTATAGATGGTGTGTGTGAAGGACCTGCGATGACGTCGCAATCTTGTGATTGATCGCGTGACCGCGACATCATCGAAGGTCCTGCACACACACCATCTATAGGAACGGACGCCGCTGAGGAGATCGGCTGTCTGCAGGTGAGTATAACCATTTTTTTAATTTTTTGTATTATTTTTAAACATTCTATCTTTTACTATTGATGCTGCCTAGGCTGCATCTATAGTAAAAAGTTGGTCACACTTGTCAAACACTATGTTTGACAAGTGTGACCAACCTGTCAGTCAGTTTTCCAAGCGATGCTACAGATCGCTTGGAAAACTTTAGCATTCTGCAAGCTAATTTCCTATGCAAAATGCTAAAAAAAAAGGGAAACAAACGCAAAAAAAATGCGGATTTCTTGCAGAAAATTTCCGGTTTTCTTCAGGAAATTTCTGTAAGAAATCCTGACGTGTGCACATACCCTTAGCCTCCTCCAACAGAAAAAAAGCTTTATCATGCTCCATCAGTTATCATTTCAGTATATAACTAACAAAACAGGGCAGTATGAAATAAAGACCAGGGCGCTATAAATAACAATGCTGTACATAACGAGAGGGCACTGTGTAATAAGTGACGGCGTTACACATAACAAGAGAGGGGACTGTGTAATAACGGGTGGCAATATACATAATGAGAGGAGACTATGCAATATGCCGTATTTTTGGGATTATAAGACGCACTTTTTTTCCCTCAAATTTGGGGGGAAAATGGGTGTGTGTCTTATAATGTGTATATACCTTACCGGTACCTTTGCTGCTGGCTGGGATGAGGGGGTGTCCGGCAGTGTTGCAGGGGTGTCCAGTGCTGCGGCGGGTGTCTCCGATGCTGCAGGGGGCTCTGCCGACATTTTGTAAAAGGCCAAAGCCCCCCGCAGTTCCATGGTTTCCTGTGCGGTGGACTCCAGGAAAATGGCGCTGGGGGCGGCGCATGCACAGATGGAGATCACCCGCAGCAGCACCGCCGGACACCCCCGCAGCGCCAGACACCTGCAGCATCGGAGACACCCGCAGCAGCACCACCGGACACCTGCAGCAGCACCGGACACCTGCTGTGGCGGGCCCACATTGGAACACCCCCTCATCCCAGCCTGCGGCCTGCAGCATCACCCCACTCCTGCCTCCTCCAGCAGCGACCCTGGGACCCCGTTTCACCGCAGCTACTACCCCCAGTAAGCAATAAGACGGAAGGATTATAAGAAGCACCACCATTTTATTAAGAAAAAAAAAAAATCCCATTTTTCTCCTCAAAATTTGGGGTGCATCTTATAATCCGGAGCGTCCTATAATCCGAAAAATATGGTATGTATATATCTGTACATTGGTAGCCATAAAAGGAGGGGGGCCCAAACACATTTCTTGCACAGGGGCCCCAAATCGTCTGTGTCCGCCCCTGCTGTAGACTATAAGTCCGCAAGGGCAGAGCCCATTCCCCTTTATACCAGTCTGTCACTGTTATTTTTTTTGTCCATTGTAATTTGTATTTTGTATGTAACTCCTTTTATCACATACAGCACCTTGGAATCAATGGTGCTCTAAAAGTAAATAAATAATAATGTGTATTAGGGCCTTTAGTCATCGCCATTACTACCTCTCCATTTCTAGCAAAAATCACAATTTTATTATGTTGGATTTTCTGTAAAGGACATCACTCCTGCACAAGTGACTTGTAACATATTTTTAATATTGCCTCAGCCATTCATTAGTAAACTTTCTTGATGAAGGGGCCTCAGTGCTACCAAAACTTGCAAATATAATTTTTCTGGTTATCCAATAAAAGTATCACTCCTAAAATACTATTGTCTTTTTTGTGCATAAAAGTTTTTTTATACTGAGGATACAAGATACAATTGATAAAAGTGCATATTGTTTATCTTGTAACCATTATCTGTTTACAAAAAAAAAAGATGGGAATATTCTTTGAACTCTCAAGATGTACACAGACACTGAATCCTGGTTGGAAGGGTAATGCAACCCATATGGAAAAGCAGTAATCTTGCCCTTTACACAATCTCCAAATAATGCAGATAAAAAAGAGCTTTAATAATCCATTAGAAACGTAATGTAGAAAAAACACGCAAGTTTAAAAATAGGACATTCTGAGAAAAATGCGACGTGTTTCGAAAGTGATAAAGTATCTCATACTATCGTTATTGGAAAAAATGACCATGTATGGGTTAGGTGGATTGATAACTGGCTCAGTGATCGTACTCAAAGAGTGGTAATAAATGATTGCACATCCAATTGGAAAAGTGTTTCAAGTAGGGTACCAGAAGGATCTGTCTTGGCCCCAGTGTTGTTCAACATTTTTATAAATGATCTAGATAAGGGAACTAAAGGTGAACTAATCAAATTTGCAGACGAACAATGCAAAGTTAGGAGGGATAGTTAACACCGTAGAAGACGGAGAAAGGATTCAGAGGGATCTATATAAGCTTGAACAATGGGCAGTGACTAAAGGCTGAGTCACACATAACGATATCGTTAACAATATCGTTGCAACGTCACGCTTTTGGTGACGTAGCAACGATCCCGCTAACGATCTCGTTATGTGTGACAGCGACCAACGATCAGGCCCCTGCTGGGAGATCGTTGGTCGATGGGAATGATCAGGACCTTTTTTGGTCGCTGATCACCCGCTGTCATCGCTGGATCGCTGGATCGCGCTTAGTAACCCAATATTTAACCTGGTTACCATTGTAAAAGTTAAAAAAAAAAACAGTACATACTCACATTCTGATGTCTGTCACGTCCCCCGGCGTCCACAGGGTTAAAACTGCTTTCGGCAAGAGCGCTGCTAATATGCATGCGCTGCTGCCGAGAGCTTCCCTGCACTGAATGTGTCAGCGCCGGCAGTAACAGCGGTGACGTTACCGCTGTGCTCTGCTTTACGGCCGGCACTGACACAGTCAGTGCAGGGAAGCTCTCGGCAGCAGCGCGTGCATATTAGCAGCGCTCTTGCCGAAAGCAGTTTTAACCCTGTGGACGCCGGGGGACGTGACAGACATCAGAATGTGAGTATGTACTGTTTTTTTTTAAACTTTTACAATGGTAACCAGGGTAAATATCGGGTTACTAAGCGCGGCCCTGCACTTAGTAACCCGATGTTTACCCTGGTTACCCGGGTGCTGCAGGGGGACTTTAGCATCGTTGAAGACAGTTTCAACGATGCCGAAGTCGTTCCCCTGATCGTTGGTCGCTGGAGAGAGCTGTCTGTGTGACAGCTTCCCAGCGACCACACAACGACTCACCAACGATCACGGCCAGGTCGTATCGCTGGTTGTGATCATTGCTAAGTCGTTTAGTGTAACTCCAGCTTTACAGAATGGTATTTAACAGGGAGAAATGCAAGATTCTACATCTGGGTAACCAAAATGAAAAATGCGTCTACAGAATGAGAGGAATAGAATTAAGCACCAGAACATGTGAAAAACACTTGTGTATACTAATAGATCACAGACTGCACATGAGTCAACAGTGTGATGCAGCAGCAAAAAAAGGCAAACACAGTTCTAGCATGTACGAAGAGAAGCATAGAGTGTAGATCACGTGAAGTAACTATTCTCCTCTACTCCACCTTAGTCAGACCTCATCTGGAATACTAGTTCTGGGCACCACAACTTTAAAAAAAGACATTGAAAAACTGGAGCAAGTTCAGAGAAGCGCTAACAGGATGGTAAATGGACTGCAAAGTATGTCCTACGAAGAACGGTTAAAGGATCTGGGAATGTTTAGCTTGCAAAAAAGAAGACTGAGAGGATACTTAATAGCTGTCTACAAATATCTGAAGGGCTGTCACGGTGTTGAGAGATAATCATTATTCTCATTTGCACATGGAAACACGAGAAGCAATGGGATAAAACTGAAAGGGAGAAGATACAGATTAGATATTAGAAAAACTTTTTGACAGTGAGGGTGATCAATGAGTGGAACAGGCTGTCACGAGAGCTGGTGAGTTCTCCTTCATTGGAAGTCTTCAAACAGAAGCTGGACAGACATCTGTCTGGGATAGTTTAGTGAATCATGCATTGAGCAGGGGGTTGGACACGATGACCCCTGAGGTCCCTTCCAATTCTAACATTCTAGGAGTCTATGAACCTGAAAATATAAATAGTTCTTAGTCATGGCCATGGGTTGCTACTATTCATCTATCTTTTAGACTTTATTTGAATGGGATGATGACTCTATAATCATGGTCTCTACTAAATTGTCTATTTGGGAAGTATAATGATTAATAGAATGCTGTGCATGTGAGCTCCAGAATGGTGCAATACATGACGATAAACTATAGGCTGGATGCGTTAACATTGTGTTTAGGGACACGCTCTGTGGCCCTGTCTTGGCATACACCCCAACCACCCTCAAAACAAGATTCGGACATATGCACTGACGGGGCTATGTATTGTAATAGTGTGGGAGAGCAAACGTGCTCTCTGATGTGCATCATTTTCAGGAGTGTACACCTCCTGTAGGCATACACTCCCGAAAACGATGCACGTCAGAGCACATATTCGCTCTGCCGGCACCATTACCGTCTATAGCCCCATCAAGGCATACGTCTGAATCTCATATTGCAGGGGGTTCGGACGTATACCCCGATGTGACCAGCGAATGTGTACCTAACCGCAAAGTGAAAGAACCCTAACGGCACCTGTATGCTGATCATACAAACACTGATTATACTGATATGTGCTGTTGGCTGGATACTTAACAGACCTCCACAAGTAACTGCTCACAGATGGTATATACTGTATATGACGTCACCTTTCCCTTTTATGCCATATCACTTTGTTCAACCAAATCTGTTTTGTGCATTTTCCTAATACAGCAGTATTTGATTAATGCATTCATGTTTGATCACTGCTCAATGTGATTGACCTCTGCTCAGGTACCTATTTGTCAGCTATACTGATAGATGATGCTGATAGGTTTGATGGACAGGCCAAGCACTACAATATCCCGGACAATATTGGAGGATCAGAAAGAACTTTACGGAGGATTCTGATTTCTTTAAAGAGGCTGTTATTTTAAAAAACCGTTTCAGGAGCAAAGGTTATCCTAAAAAGCTGTTATGTGGTGCCTTTACTAACGCCAAAACATTTACACAAAAGAAATGCATCGAGAAAATAAAATCTAAGGAGAGCATGTCGGATAAATCCTCCGATGCAGTGAACTGGAGTTTCATCACTGCGTTTAACCAATCCCATGCCACCATACGAAATTTGATTAAAAAATATTGGTTTATCCTTAAAGGGGACCCTATATTATCAATACACATACCCGCACAACCTAGAACGATTTTTCGAAAAAATCGTACTCTTAGGAATCTTGTCGCCCCCAGCAACACAACTCTCAAGTCCTCATCTTCTTGCACAACCCAGATATGCCCCAGTCCAGGTTGTGTTGCATGTAGGACCCCTAAGTGACTGTGCTGCGCTTCCATATTGAATGGGACACAGGAATTTAAGTCTCGTACTACAGGTTAATTGCCGATCCTGCTACGTCATTTATTTAATTGAGTGTGGTTGTGGTTTGCAGTACATTGGTCGGACGATACAGACGATGCATGCTAGACTCAATAAGCACCATCAAAATATCCGTAATGGGTTCTTGTTGCATAGTCTCTCTAAACATTTCTCTTTAATGCACCAAAAGAATTTGAATACATTAAAACTTACTGTCTTTGACCAGGTTCCAAATGATTGGCCTGACCGATATAATAATCTAATAAGAAGGGAGAGTTTTTTAATTTTCAAGGTTGACACACTGGCCCCTGAAGGGATAAAAACCTCACTATTGAGAAAACTGCATAATATATGCATGCCATTGTATATATATTATTTATGTGTATATTCTACGTGTATTGTTCCCGCTTGTCTTCGAATCAATTTTAGATTGTTTTTAAATCATGTGTTTTATATTGTACCTTCCTTGTTATACTCTTTTAGTGCAACCTTGATTGGCTTTTTTAACCATGTGGGCGTTCTGTGGAATTGCTTCTTATTGTTCATAGGCTGCTTTCCCTTTATATACCTTCCCCACCCCACTCTATCTATAACTGCCACCTGAGGAAGATGGAGCTATTCCGTTGAAACGCATTGTGTAAATTAATAAATGAAGATTTTATATCAGTTCACCATCTCACATGCGCTCCTGTGACAGTTTTTTTGTCCCTTCTTGTTTGATCCTCTTGTGAGGCATCCTGCTGGAGCTGCAGCGTATCTTCTGTTTTAACCACCCTAACCGTCAGCTTGGCGCTCCTGTGAAGCCGCTCATTATCTTTTTTTCTCTATAAGCCCTACTGTTTGACACTTTGATCATGTGTTGCGTGAAGCATGTCAGAGATCACGGCACGCTACTCTGGCTTCTAGATGTACAATTTTGTTTTCAAGAACACCCAAGGCTATCCTTAATTTGTGGGCTTAGTTTTGTTTCACATAATCAGATGGGAGATTTTAGACGGTTAATCCAATGAACGGTGATTGTATTGTGGGTAAATGTGGCCAGTAGTATAATAGTCTCATTGGTGTGGCGAGATTGTTCCTCTTGAAATAATCTTCCAGATGAGCCAGATCTTAGGCTACGTTCACATTTGCGGTCAGCGCCGCAGCGTCGGGCGCCGCAGCGGCGCCGCATGCGTCATGCGCCCCTATATTTAACATGGGGGCGCATGGACATGCGTTGTGCTGCGTTTTGCGCCGCATGGCCGCAAGCGTTGGACGCAAGAAACGCTTCAAGTTGCATTTTTTTTGTGTCCAACTTTTGGCCAAAAAGGACGCATGCGGCGCAAAACGCAGCGTTTTAGCGTGCGTTTTGCCGCGTTTTTGTTTGCGTTGTGCGCTGTGGCGCCGACGCTGCGGCGCACAACGCAAATGTGAACGTAGCCTTAAGGTCTCTTTACAGGAGCAGAGCATTGTTTCAATGATGAACAATGCGATTGTAACTCACGATTAGCAAACAATGTATGGGAAGTGTATATAGGATGACTATCGTGAATGCATGAATTCATAAAGTATTGTAAACATTTCAGTTGATACTGTACAAAGAAAATTTTAGCAAATTAGTGAAGCAAAACATTATTCAATAAACACAACTATGCACTAGATCCAATACTCCAACTGGTGCTGAACTATTTATCTCCTTAGAACAGGATCAATCCTATTTAGAACTTGAATTCACACTCCTTTTTGATGACCGAATCGTTGACTGAGTGAACGATCTCCATGTATGTTGCACAATTTTCGAAAGTTGAACGAGAATTTTTTTGCTCGCCTAATTGATTTCGTACACGATGAACGAAAGTCTTTGGACACATTGTAAAGTCACTCAACCTATTCACATTACACAATTATCATGGACAATGGGTCTTAACCATTAGAATCTGTTGGATTGTCGGCCTGTTTATACAGACCTTTAGTAAAACACATAGGAAAAAAGCTGAGGAGCACAGTAAGGCCAGGTTCACATTGCGTTAACAGCAGCCCGTTCAACACATGCGTTAAAGGGCTGCTGTTAATGCAAGTGCTGGTGTGTCAGCGCGCTAGTGCAGATAGAGCTAGCAGATGCTCTATCTGCGCTAGCAGTGACGGGCCTGGAAACGCTGCAGCCCGCGCCCCAGGGTCCATCACTCAATGACGGCACATCGCTAGCGCACACCCACAATGGGCATGCGCTAGCGATGCGTCCGACATTTAACTAAATAGCGGCGTTAACGGACTGCGTTACACAGCGTTATGCCGCGGTGTAACGTAGTCCGTCTAGCGGATGCCAAAAACGTAATGTGAACCCAGCCTAATAGGTGGAAGTTACGTAGGTCTAGGTTGTAGGTTTTTTTTATTACCATATGTCAGTAAATTTCTCTCTTACACATTTTGCATTTATCCATCAATTTAAATCAAATTAATTTTGAATTCAAAATAACCAGCGATGTAAAAAATATATAAGGGAACAATGAGGAAGTAGAAAGGTGGGAGGATCCTATACCATGAGGCAGACAGGAGGCATTCACATATGTCAGTCATGTGGTATGAATATATTTCTTATTTTTTTTACTAATTTATAACACTGTACAGTGAAACATGCTAAAATTGTACTTTCTAATTTGATTTCCTGACTATTTTTCTTAATTTTAACAAGTTTACAGCAAATGGCCAGACATTCCTAATTAACTTATAGGGGAAGGGTTTGGGAGTTGTCTATGTCATCTATTGTAAGTAGAGAAGTCCTTTGTTATTTGCCTCCATCTGTATATCAGAGGTGTTACTTTCATTCACATCTTATCTCCAATGTTAGGAAGATGTCTGGGGGAGAGTTTGTGTATTGTAGGGACGTAGGGACTCAGTGACCAGTTTGAAAACGAAAAGCAAATATAAAACACCAGAGCATACGACTGAAAAAGTGATAAATTCGGATTTTCATTGATGAAAGTAGGCATAGAAATCAATTGGTAATGGAGAATAGATACTTTGTCAATTGGGCTTTGACTGCAACTGACAGAATATTTTAGCTGATGTTTTACATGATCAGGAGATTAACTGTAATATTTTATTATTAGATGTTTACTTACTGTATATAAACGCAGGAATGTAGAAACAAAGATACGAAATGCTAGAATTTTACATAAACTTGTGTTATGTGTATTTTTATGGTTTCAGAATCAATATTTCTTACATTTCCTGGATACATGAATGAGACATGTTTTCTTGAAGTTTTATGGGTGTTTAGAATTGCCAAGTAGGTAAAATTATTGGACACAAGCAAAGGATCGTGAAAAAGGGAACCATAATGTTATGTCATTTTTTTCTAGCTTACTTTTGCACTGTATAATAAATTGGGTTTTTCTGCAATTAATAGTTATCAGTCTCTACATGTCCACGCCTCATCATTCAATATACCTGTTTATATGAAGTTACTAAGCCTTTAAGGACTGGATTATTTTTTGTTTTTATACTTTTTTTTTATTTCTTCCCCTTTTTCCGAGAGCAATAACCTTTATATTTTTCTGTCACCATTGCCATATGAGGGCTTGTTTTTTTTTCGGGATGAGTTGTACTTTTGAATGATGCCATTCATTTTATCATGTGATGTACTGGAAATCAAGAAAAAAAAATCCAAGTGAGGTAAAATAGCAAAAAAGCATAATTCAACAATTTTTTTTAATTTTTACTTACAGCATTTATACTGACCAGTCATTATGATTCTCCAGGTCAAAACAATTATGCAGATATCAAACATGCATAGTTTTTCTTTTAAGCAGTAAAAAAAGCAAAACAGTAATTTGTAAAGAAAAACGTTTTTCTTGTGGCGCCACTTTCCAAGAACTGGAACATTTTAATTTTTTGAGCTATAGAGCTTTATGAGGGCTTGGATACAATGTTTTTAGAGCCTATTATATTTTTTGTTGCAACAACCAAAAACACACAATTCTGGTGTATTGATGTTTTTACCTATCAGATTAATTTATTTAATATTTTCATAGATTAGACTTTTTTTTATGAACATAGCTATACCAAATATGTATTTTTTTATTTCTTAAATTTGAATGGGGAAAAGGGGATTGATTGAACTTTTATATAAATATTTTTTTAAACATTTGTTTTTATTTTTTACTTTACTTCTCAGTCCCCTTAGGGGATTTGAACCTGCAATCGTCTGATCACTTGTACTATATACAGCAGTGCTATGGTACTGCTGTGTACATTGAAAATCGGTCTGTTATAAATACCAGATAAATGTTGACTTTCAAAGGAGAACAGTCATGACAAGCATGGGGGTCTTCTGTAGACCCCCTCATTTTCATGGCAACTCATCAACGTCACCAATGAGCAGATAGAACAGCGCGCTCCACCTCCCTTATGCTGTTAGTGTCACTGTCACATAATAACAGCAGCTCTGCCTAACTCATGGCTGTTAGAGGCAAGTGATGGCTTAATATCACCGCCATCATCTGCCCGGAAAGATGAGGGCTCGGCATGTGAGCCTGCATCAGAGGCAGGGAGGCGACATATGATGGACACAATACGTCATATGTCATCAAGGGGTAATTTGAAGATGCATTGCAAATAGTATTGTAACTCCAAGCAATCTCCCTGGATCTGGGAAGGGATCAGCTTTATAGTCTTTTTAAGGATCCTGGTAGTGCGAGACTAAATAGTGGCCATTGGCCATCGCGATTGGTGAAGTTTCAGCCTCACCGTTTGATCTCACCCTACATTGATCATAGCGAACTAATGTAATTACTGCTTTATATTGGAGCCATCATTAGGGTTTCATACAATTGATTGTTCATGCAATCCCCTAACAATCAGTGCATCCCCTGTGTATATGAGGGGTTTTACTACCCTTATTGATCATTTTTTCCGTAAACCTTAAAAAATGGGATCAACAACACGTGAGAATTTTATAATTTGCCACTGATCGCTTTACAACCAATTTACAAACAATCCTTTTTTCATTTCCTTGTCCAAAGGGCCTTTACAATCAGATGAGACAGAAACAAGTGTCTCCAATGCATTAGAAGGAAGAAAGAGCTAACTGGCGATTGCATTACTGTTTAGCAATTCTTTTAAAGGGAAACTTGCACCTAATATGCATTTCTAGAGACGAGGCTGAACCTTTTGTCATTTAGCATTCTCATAATATTTAGAGAAGACTGAATAACAAATGGCCGTGTTACAATAGCTGGATCTAAAGCCAAATAAAGCAATAGCTGTAGAAAAAAGACCCCACACAGGAATCTTATACATTGATCCACTGAGCAAAATTTACAAAACTAAACATCAGATTTCAAGCCAAAAGCTGCGCTGAAACGCTGACGTTATTACTGAATGACTGAAATATTAATGATCCTGAGTGCATTTAATTCAGCGCTGATCTGAGCATGCGAGACATTACAGATCTTCAACTGACAGATTATTCTCTCAGCTATCAGTTTCTTTGGCTGCGTCACTGATTACATCTATGTGCCTTCAGTTATCAAAAATAGTGATTATGTCATAAACTGATTCACTTACGGCTCAATCGTCTTCCAGTCACTGCAGTAATATCGTTCCTGTAAAACCATCACATTCAATGCTCTCCCCATGTAATTTTCTTGTCTCTATATAGCCACATGTGAACTGTTCTGTATTTCCACATCTGAAAAAAATGTGTGTGTGTGTATATATATATATATATATATATATATATATATATATATATATATATATATATAAGATCATCTGTATTTTGGCTGATCATCCGTTGGCTATTGATGGCTAACCATTGTTTATTCATATGCAAGTATATAATGAACTTTGTCTCTTTGTCTGGAAGATTTGCAATGTGATCTTTAAGTTGTAAAATAGAATGAAAAGGGTTGATATGTTCACTGTATCAAGATGTACTGTACCACCCAGGTTAAGAAAGAAAATGTGACTATACCCCACCCCAAGGATTATTGGCTGTCCAAATCTCAGGATCAGACCCATGAAAACTGCAGCACATCCAGCTGACCACATATTCTAGTAAATGTAATCATATTACATAACTGGCTTATGCTGGGCTTAGACATCATCGATTGGATGCATACAAGCTGATCACCAGTAGTTTAATAACCTGCTTAGAATTCTATGTGCAAAGAATGTTCGCCAATGCCATCGCACTGCGTGCCTAGAATATCATTGTCCTCGGCAGCACATCACGTGTTTATTTGGGCCACTGTGCTGATGCGAACTATGATTTCTAAGCTGACTAAAAATTATTGCACCCATTTTTGCTCTTTCTGTGGCGTGATTGCCGGCCCATTTAGATGGCCTGGAATGAGTATTCCTAGGAATGCTGATTCCCCAATCAGTCAATCTAATATCAATATTACTCAAGGCTTAACTTGGTTCTACTGAGTCCTAATTGGAGAGTCTTAAAGGGCAGAGCAAAGTACTGTAATGTGCATGCTCCATCGTTCTTATGACCTTTCCCGACACGTGCACTACAGTACTATGCTCTGCCATCAGAAGGGCAGAAAGAAGTGCGCAGAAGCTAGAAGGGGGACACTGTGTGGATGATGAGGACACGTCATCCACATGAAGCACAGAAGGAGCACAGCATAGTAAGAAGAGAGGAGGCACCGGACCAAGACCAGAGACGCCCACTGGACCAGACCGCCCCGTGGGTGAGTATAATAAACTAGATGGTGGCCCGATTCTAATGCATCGGGTATTCTAGAATATGCATGTCCACGTAGTATATTGCCCAGTGACGTAGTATATTGCCCAATGACGTAGTATATTGAGTATATTGCCCAGTGACGTAGTATATTGCCCAGTGACGTAGTATATTGCCCAGTGACATAGTATATTGCACAGCCACATAGTATATTGCCCGGTTACGTAGTATATTGCACAGCCACGTAGTATATTGCCCAGTGATGTAGTATATTGCCCAGTTACGTAGTATATTTCCCAGTTACGTAGTATACAGCACAGAGCCACGTAGTATATTGCACAGCGACGTAGTATACAGCACAGAGCCACGTAGTATATTGCCCAGTTACGTAGTATATTGCCCAGTTACGTAGTATATTGCCCAGTGACGTAGTATATTGCCCAGCCACGTAGTATATTGCCCAGTGATGTAGTATATTGCCCAGTGACGTATACAGCACAGAGCCACATAGTATATTGCACAGCGACGTAGTATACAGCACAGAGCCACATAGTATATTGCCCAGCCACGTAGTATATTGCCCGGTTACGTAGTATATTGCACAGCCACGTAGTATATTGCCCAGTGACGTAGTATATTGCCCAGTTACGTAGTATATTGCCCAGTTACGTAGTATACAGCACAGAGCCATGTAGTATATTGCACAGCAACGTAGTATACAGCACAGAGCCACGTAGTATATTGCACAGTTACGTAGTATATTGCCCAGCCACGTAGTATATTGCCCAGTGATGTAATATATTGCCTAGTGACGTAGTATATTGCCAGTGATGTAGTATATTGCCCAGTGACGTAGTATATTGCCCAGTGACGTATACAGCACAGAGCCACGTAGTATATTGCCCAGCCACGTAATATATTGCCCGGTTACGTAGTATATTGCACAGCCACGTAGTATATTGCCCAGTGATGTAGTATATTGCCCAGTTACGTAGTATATTTCCCAGTTACGTAGTATACAGCACAGAGCCACGTAGTATATTGCACAGCGACGTAGTATACAGCACAGAGCCACGTAGTATATTGCCCAGTTACGTAGTATATTGCCCAGTTACGTAGTATATTGCCCAGTGACGTAGTATATTGCCCAGCCACGTAGTATATTGCCCAGTGATGTAGTATATTGCCCAGTGACGTATACAGCACAGAGCCACATAGTATATTGCACAGCGACGTAGTATACAGCACAGAGCCACATAGTATATTGCCCAGCCACGTAGTATATTGCCCGGTTACGTAGTATATTGCACAGCCACGTAGTATATTGCCCAGTGACGTAGTATATTGCCCAGTTACGTAGTATATTGCCCAGTTACGTAGTATACAGCACAGAGCCATGTAGTATATTGCACAGCAACGTAGTATACAGCACAGAGCCACGTAGTATATTGCACAGTTACGTAGTATATTGCCCAGCCACGTAGTATATTGCCCAGTGATGTAATATATTGCCTAGTGACGTAGTATATTGCCCAGTGATGTAGTATATTGCCCAGTGACGTAGTATATTGCCCAGTGACGTATACAGCACAGAGCCACGTAGTATATTGCCCAGCCACGTAATATATTGCCCGGTTACGTAGTATACAGCACAGAGCCACGTAGTATATTGCACAGCGACGTAGTATACAGCACAGAGCCACGTAGTATATTGCCCAATTACGTAGTATATTGCCCAGTGACGTAGTATATTGCCCAGCCACGTAGTATATTGCCCAGTGATGTAGTATATTGCCCAGTGACGTAGTATATTGCCCAGTGACGTATACAGCACAGAGCCACATAGTATATTGCACAGCGACGTAGTATACAGCACAGAGCCACATAGTATATTGCCCAGCCACGTAGTATATTGCCCGGTTACGTAGTATATTGCACAGCCACATAGTATATTGCCCAGTGACGTAGTATATTGCCCAGTTACGTAGTATATTGCCCAGTTACGTAGTATACAGCACAGAGCCATGTAGTATATTGCACAGCAACGTAGTATATTGCCCAGTGATGTAGTATATTGCCCAGTGACGTAGTATATTGCCCAGTGACGTATACAGCACAGAGCCACGTAGTATATTGCCCAGCCACGTAGTATATTGCCCGGTTACGTAGTATATTGCACAGCCACGTAGTATATTGCCCAGTGACGTAGTATATTGCCCAGTTACGTAGTATATTGCGCAGTTACGTAGTATACAGCACAGAGCCACGTAGTATATTGCACAGCGACGTAGTATACAGCACAGAGCCACGTAGTATATTGCCCAGTTACGTAGTATATTGCCCAGTGACGTAGTATATTGCCCAGCCACGTAGTATATTGCCCAGTGATGTAGTATATTGCCCAGTGACGTAGTATATTGCCCAGTGACGTATACAGCACAGAGCCACATAGTATATTGCACAGCGACGTAGTATACAGCACAGAGCCACATAGTATATTGCCCAGCCACGTAGTATATTGCCCGGTTACGTAGTATATTGCACAGCCACATAGTATATTGCCCAGTGACGTAGTATATTGCCCAGTTACGTAGTATATTGCCCAGTTACGTAGTATACAGCACAGAGCCATGTAGTATATTGCACAGCAACGTAGTATATTGCCCAGTGATGTAGTATATTGCCCAGTGACGTAGTATATTGCCCAGTGACGTATACAGCACAGAGCCACGTAGTATATTGCCCAGCCACGTAGTATATTGCCCGGTTACGTAGTATATTGCACAGCCACGTAGTATATTGCCCAGTGACGTAGTATATTGCCCAGTTACGTAGTATATTGCGCAGTTACGTAGTATACAGCACAGAGCCACGTAGTATATTGCACAGCGACGTAGTATACAGCACAGAGCCACGTAGTATATTGCCCAGTTACGTAGTATATTGCCCAGTGACGTAGTATATTGCCCAGCCACGTAGTATATTGCCCAGTGACGCAGTATATTGCCCAGTGACGTATACAGCACAGAGCCACGTAGTATATTGCACAGCCACGTAGTATATTGCCTGGTTATGTAGTATATTGCACAGCCACGTAGTATATTGCCCAGTGATGTAGTATACAGCACTGAGCCACGTAGTATATTGCACAGCGACGTAGTATAAAGCACAGAGCCACGTAGTATATTGCCCAGTTACGTAGTATATTGCCCAGTGACGTAGTATATTGCCCAGTGACGTAGTATATTGCCCAGTGACGTATACAGCACAGAGCCACGTAGTATATTGCACAGCAACGTAGTATACAGCACAGAGCCACGTAGTATATTGCCCAGCCACGTAGTATATTGCCCGGTTACGTAGTATATTGCACAGCCACGTAGTATATTGCCCAGTGACGTAGTATATTGCCCAGTTACGTAGTATATTGCCCAGTTACGTAGTATACAGCACAGAGCCATGTAGTATATTGCACAGCGACATAGTATACAGCACAAAGCCACGTAGTATATTGCTGTTATGGACTGGTGATTTAGGAGCGACATGCGACGAGCTCTGAGCAGGTGGTAGCTATACTGACCGCAGTTCCTGATCTTAACACAAACACAGGTGTGGAGGGCAAAATCTGCTGCCCAGAGCTTCCAGCTTAGCTGAATAGATCCATACTGATAAGCTGGACTAAGAGAAAAAACATAGAATGTGCTGAACAATCAAGTCCACCACAAGTGGACTGCAAAAGGACAAGCAAGGACTTATCTTTGCTGAACTGGTCAGAGTGTCAGGGAAATCCAAAAGAGCTGTGACTCCAAGCAGGAACAATTGACAACTGGCATTGACTGAGGGATAAGGCCAGACTAAAATAGCCGAGCCAGAAAGATGATCAGTGGAAGCAGCTGCTGATGCTAAATCCAAGAAGCAGCCATTCCACTCAAAACCACAGGAGGGAGCCCAAGAGCAGAACTCACAAAAGTGAATTCACAACAGTACCCCCCCCTTGAGGAGGGGTCACCGAACCCTCACCAGAGCCCCCAGGCCGATCAGGACGAGCCAAGTGAAAAGCACGAACCAAATCGGCGGCATGGACATCGGAGGCAACAACCCAAGAATTATCCTCCTGGCCATAACCCTTCCTTTTGACAAGATACTGAAGCCTCCGCCTCGAAAAACAAGAATCCAAAATTTTCTCAACCATATATTCCAACTCCCCCTCAACCAACACCGGGGCAGGAGGATCAACAGAGGGAACAACGGGTACCACATATCTCCGCAACAAAGATCTATGGAAAACATTGTGGATGGCAAAAGAGGCTGGAAGGGCCAAACGAAAAGACACTGGATTGATAATCTCAGAAATCTTATAAGGACCAATAAACCGAGGCTTGAACTTAGGGGAAGAAACCTTCATAGGAACATGACGAGAAGATAACCAGACTAAATTCCCCACCCGAAGCCGAGGACCAACACACCGACGGCGGTTAGCAAAACGTTGAGCCTTTTCCTGAGACAACGTCAAATTGTCTACCACATTAGTCCAAATCTGCTGCCAAGGTTTGATTAGTTCGCTCAGTTTGGCCATTTGTCTGAGGATGGAACGCCGAAGAAAAAGACAAATTAATGCCCATCCTAGCACAAAAGGCCCGCCAAAATCTAGAAACAAACTGGGAACCTCTGTCAGACACAATATTCTCCGGAATGCCATGCAAACGAACCACATGCTGAAAAAACAATGGAACCAAATCAGAGGAGGAAGGCAATTTAGGCAAAGGTACCAAATGGACCATTTTAGAAAACCGGTCACAAACCACCCAGATAACAGACATCTTCTGGGACACAGGAAGATCCGAAATAAAATCCATGGAAATATGCGTCCAGGGCCTCTCAGGGACAGGCAAAGGCGAAAGCAACCCACTAGCGCGGGAACAGCAAGGCTTAGCCCGTGCACAAGTCCCACACTGCACAAAAGAACGCACATCCCGCGACAAAGAAGGCCACCAAAAGGACCTAGCAACCAAATCTCTGGTACCAAAAATCCCAGGATGACCGGCCAACACCGAACAATGGACCTCAGAAATTACCTTACTTGTCCATCTATCAGGAACAAACAGCTTCCCCATAGGACAGCGGTCAGGTTTATCAGCCTGAAATTCCTGAAGCACCCGCCGTAAATCAGGGGAGATGGCAGAAAGAATCACCCCCTCCCTAAGAATGCCAACCGGCTCAAGGACTCCAGGAGAATCAGGCAAAAAACTCCTAGAGAGGGCATCCGCTTTAACATTCTTAGATCCCGGAAGATATGAGACCACAAAATCGAAACGGGAGAAAAACAGGGACCATCGAGCCTGTCTAGGGTTCAGCCGCTTGGCCGACTCGAGGTAAATCAGATTCTTATGATCGGTCAAGACCACAACGCGGTGCTTGGCTCCCTCAAGCCAATGTCGCCACTCCTCAAATGCCCACTTCATAGCCAACAATTCCCGATTGCCGACATCATAATTGCGTTCCGCAGGCGAAAACTTTCGGGAAAAGAAGGCACACGGTTTCATCAAGGAACCATCAGAATTCCTCTGTGACAAAACAGCCCCTGCCCCAATCTCAGAAGCGTCAACCTCAACCTGAAAAGGAAGAGAAACATCCGGCTGACGCAACACAGGGCAGAAGTAAATCGACGTTTAAGCTCCTGAAAGGCCTCTACAGCCGCAGAGGACCAATTCGTCACATCAGCGCCTTTCTTCGTCAAATCGGTCAGGGGCTTAACCACACTGGAAAAGTTGGCAATGAAACGGCGATAAAAATTAGCAAAGCCCAAAAATTTCTGAAGGCTCTTCACAGATGTGGGTTGAATCCAGTCATGAATGGCTTGGACCTTAACAGGATCCATTTCTATAGACGAAGGAGAAAAAATAATCCCCAAAAAAGAGACCTTCTGAACTCCAAATAGGCACTTAGACCCCTTCACAGATAAGGCATTATCATGAAGGATCTGGAATACCATCCTGACCTGTTTCACATGAGACTCCCAATCATCGGAAAAAATCAAAATATCATCCAAATACACAATCAAGAATTTATCAAGATAATTGCGGAAAATATCATGCATGAAGGACTGAAATACAGAAGGAGCATTAGAAAGCCCGAAAGGCATCACAAGGTATTCAAAATGGCCTTCGGGCATATTAAATGCAGTTTTCCATTCGTCACCCTGTTTAATACGAACAAGATTATATGCCCCTCGAAGGTCAATCTTGGTAAACCAACTAACACCCTTAATTCGAGCAAACAAATCAGAAAGCAAAGGCAAAGGGTATTGGAACTTGACCGTGATCTTATTAAGAAGGCGATAATCAATAAAAGGTCTCAAGGAGCCATCCTTCTTGTCAACAAAAAAGAATCCTGCTCCCAATGGTGACGAAGACGGCCGAATATGCCCCTTCTCCAAAGACTCCTTAACATAACTCCGCATGGCGGCATGCTCTGGCACAGACAGATTGAAAAGTCGGCCCTTAGGGAACTTACAGCCAGGAATCAAGTCAATAGCACAATCACAGTCCCTATGTGGAGGAAGGGAACTGGACTTGGGCTCATCAAATACATCCTGGAAATCTGACAAAAATTCCGGAACATCAAAAGAGGGGGAAGAGGAAATTGACATCAAAGGAACGTCACTATGTACCCCTTGACAACCCCAACTAATCACAGACATAGATTTCCAATCCAGCACTGGATTGTGTACTTGTAACCATCGAAAACCCAGTACAACAACATCATGCAAATTATGCAACACCAGAAAATGGCAATCCTCCCGATGCGCTGGAGCCATGCACATAGTCAGCTGAGTCCAATACTGAGGTTTATTCTTGGCCAACGGTGTAGCATCAATACCCCTCAAAGGAATAGGGCTCTGCAAAGGCTGCAAAGAAAAACCACAGCGCCTGGCGAATTCTAAGTCCATTAAGTTCAGGGCAGCGCCTGAATCCACAAATGCCATGACAGAAAAGGATGACAATGAGCAAATCAGGGTCACAGACAAGAGAAATTTAGGCTGTACAGTACTGATGGCAACAGATCTAGCGACCCTCTTAATACGCTTAGGGCAATCAGAAATAACATGAGCAGAATCACCACAGTAAAAACACAGCCCGTTCTGACGTCTGTATCCCCGCTGTTCCGCTCTAGTCAAAATCCTATCACATTGCATAGGCTCAGGACTCTGATCAGAGGACACTGCCATATGGTGCACCACTTTGCGCTCGCGCAGGCGCCGATCAATCTGAATGGCTAAAGACATAGATTCGCTTAAACCAACAGGCGTGGGGAACCCCACCATAACATTTTAAGGGCTTCAGAAAGACCCTTTCTGAAAATTGCTGCCAGAGCATCCTCATTCCATTTAGTGAGCACAGACCATTTTCTAATTTTCTGGCAGTATAATTCTGCCGCTTCCTGACCCTGACACAGGGCCAACAAGGTTTTTTCTGCATGATCCACAGAGTTAGGTTCATCATACAACAATCCGAGCGATTGAAAAAATGCATCTACATTAAGCAATGCCGGATCCCCTGACTCAAGGGAGAATGCCCAGTCCTGAGGGTCACCACGCAGCAGAGAAATGACTATTTTAACTTGCTGAATGGGATCACCAGAGGAACGGGGTTTCAGAGCAAAAAACAATTTGCAGTTATTTTTAAAGTTCAAAAACTTGGATCTATCCCCATAAAACAAATCTGGAGTAGGGATTCTAGGCTCTAAAGCCGGAGTCTGCACAACATAATCTTGAATACTCTGTACTCTTGCAGCAAGCTGATCCACATGAGAAAACAAACCCTGAACATCCATGCCCATGCCAAAATCCTGAACCACCCAGAGATTAAGAGGAAAAAAAAAGACAAAGCAGACTAAAGAAAAAAAAAGGCTCAGAACCCTTTTTTCTTTCCTTCTTTTGAGATGCATTTAACTCATTCTTGGCCAGTTGTACTGTTATGGACTGGTGATTTAGGAGCGACATGCAACGAGCTCTGAGCAGGTGGTAACTATACTGACCGCAGTTCCTGATCTTAACACAACACTAGAAGTAGCCGTGGGATGTTCCTGTCACTCCCTAGACACCTTGTCACAGCCTAAGAGCTAACTACCCCTAAAGGTAGAAACAGGAAAGCTATCTTGCCTCAGAGAAAATCCCCAAAGGATAGACAGCCCCCCACAAATAATGACTGTGATTGGAGAGGGAAATGACATACGTAGAATGAAACAAGATGTAGCAAAGGAGGCCAATTCTAGCTAGACAGATAGTACAGGACAGAACACTGTGCGGTCAGTAGTAAAAACTAGAAAAAAGTCCACTGCAGAGAATGCAAAAATCTCCACACCTGACTAAAGGTGTGGAGGGCAAAATCTGCTGCCCAGAGCTTCCAGCTTAGCTGAATAGATCCATACTGATAAGCTGGACTAAGAGAAAAAACATAGAATGTGCTGAACAATCAAGTCCACCACAAGTGGACTGCAAAAGGACAAGCAAGGACTTATCTTTGCTGAACTGGTCAGAGTGTCAGGGAAATCCAAAAGAGCTGTGACTCCAAGCAGGAACAATTGACAACTGGCATTGACTGAGGGATAAGGCCAGACTAAAATAGCCGAGCCAGAAAGATGATCAGTGGAAGCAGCTGCTGATGCTAAATCCAAGAAGCAGCCATTCCACTCAAAACCACAGGAGGGAGCCCAAGAGCAGAACTCACAAAAGTGAATTCACAACATATTGCCCAGTTACGTAGTATTTTGCCCAGTGACGTAGTATATTGCCCAGCCACGTAGTATATTGCCCAGTGATGTAGTATATTGCCCAGTGACGTAGTATATTGCCCAGTGACGTATACAGCACAGAGCCACATAGTATATTGCACAGCGACGTAGTATATTGCCCAGTGATGTAGTATATTGCCCAGTGACGTAGTATATTGCCCAGTGACGTATACAGCACAGAGCCACATAGTATATTGCACAGCGACGTAGTATACAGCACAGAGCCACGTAGTATATTGCCCAGCCATGTAGTATATTGCCCAGCCACGTATGTCACAGGTTAAAAAATAAACATATACTCACCTTCCGAGGGGCCCCTTGTAGTTCTATCGCCTGTGTTCGGTTCAGGCGGAAGCTTCCGGTCCGAGGGTGTGATGACGTCACGGTCACATGACCGTGACGTCACGGCAGGTCCTTCTCGCGCAGGCTCGCAGGGCCTGCGATGATGTCACGGTCACATAACCATGACGTCATGGCAGGTCCTTGTCGCACACCAACCTTAGCACCGGAACCTGCCACTTGCATGGATCGGTCACCGGAGCGTCGGAAAGGCAGCGGAAGGTGAGTATATAATGATTTGTTATTTTTTTAAAATTATTTTTAACATTAGATGTTTTTACTATTGAGGCTGCATAGGCAGCCTCAATAGTAAAAACTTGGTCACACATGGTTAATAGCGGCGGTAATGGAGTGAGTTACCCGCGGCATAACACGGTCCGTTACCGCTGGCATTAACCCTGTGTGAGCCGTGACTGCGGGGAGTATGGAGCAGGCGCCGGGCACTGACTGCAGGGGAGTAGGGAGGGACTAATCGGACTGTGCCCGTCGCTGATTGGTCGCGGCAGCCATGACAGGCAGCTGGCGAGACCAATCAGCTAATGAATATCCGTGATGGAAGTTATTATTATTATTATTATTTATTGTTATAGCGCCATTTATTCCATGGCGCTTTACAAGTGAGGAGGGGTATACATAATAAAAACAAGTACAATAATCTTGAACAATACAAGTCATAACTGGTACAGTAGGAGAGAGGACCCTGCCCGCGAAGGCTCACAATCTACAAGGGATGGGTGAGAATACAGTAGGTGAGGGTAGAGCTGGTCATGCAGCGGTTTGGTCGATCGGTGGTTACTGCAGGTTGTAGGCTTGTCGGAAGAGGTGGGTCTTCAGATTCTTTTTGAAGGTTTCGATGGTGGGCGAGAGTCTGAGTGTTGTGGTAGAGGGTTCCAGAGTAAGGGTGATACGCGAGAGAAATCTTGTATACGATTGTTGCCAACAGAAAGACGAAAGTACCCCTTAGACAATTATATATATAGGTCTTTTTCTTACCTTGCAGGGCAAATTGGAGTCATATGTAGAATGTTATCACGTAGGGTCAAAAGGTAGTGGCCATAGGTTATATCGGACAAAATGGCGATAGGTTCCCTTTGAAGCTCTGTAATAGGATCACCACTTGTCATGTGCTATTTAACTATATGTCTGGTCATACACATTATTTGGCTGTCGGCCGAGCAATACTTTGGATGATTGTTCAGCCGACAGCAATTTCAGCAAAGCCAACAACTGGCACGTTGGCCGGCAGCTTATATCAGGGAGAACTATGTGATCGGCAGTCCGAAACTGCACATGCTCGATCGTCATCTCTACGGCGCACACATACACAAGACGGCTGGGGGCCTTAAGTGTCTTATGTAGAAGGGTTGATGCGGACCTCCTACCCCAGCATTACATGAACTCCCGATTTCCTACACTATGGCTGGTCCGAACAACAAAAGCAAATGTTACCATCCACCTCTCGTGTCTCCCCTATTTCCTCATAGTCTGTAAGCTTGCAAGTAGGGTCCTCATTCCTCTCGGTATCTGTTGATCTATGTGTTTATGGCTATGCTGTAATGTCTATTGTCTGTACAAGTCTCCTCTAAAATGTAAAGTGCTGCGGAATATCTTGGCACTATAGAAATAAAATTATTATTATTATTATTATTATTATTGAGTCCATGAAGTTTGCCATATAGTAGATTTCTTTCCTTTTCTAGTCTTTTTACAATTGCCAAGGGAAAAAAGAGAAATGGAAGGAAAAACATTATTAGCACAACTTTATAGTCAGTTCTTCCTTTTAGTTTGCCAAATACATTTTATATACTGTATGTAAGATGAAACATCATATATTTATTAGACATTAATATTAATAGAGGACGCAGATCTCGTGTCCACTGACTACAGATTCATTAATTAAGTCCTCTACCCTCTGTACCAGTCTGTCATTGTTAGTTTGTTTACTGTAAGTGATATTTGTGTTTTGATGTATCCCCTTTTCTCATGTACAGCACCATGGAATCAATGGCGCTATATAAATAAATAATAATAATAATAATTAACAGTTGAGAGACTGTAACTCGTTAACAAGGTACTGAGTGGTGTAGATGGTGAGGGGTGACACACTCCGGACTTTGTCAAATATCTCTTCATTTAAAATAAAATAAAATAAAATAAACATTGTAAAGAATGTGAGAATAAAAGACATACCCAGAATGCAAGATGGATAGTGAGAATATAGGTACCAATAATCAAGTAGCAAATAAACTGCAGCATTTTTTTAACATTGTTGATGGGTGGTTGGAACGTAGGAAACTTTGACCATTGGGGAACGTTGGCATTATCGTTAGCAGATGTGGGATGATGTCTTGTACCTTATTCCTGGGGAAACTATTAATTATGTATTTATAAACTATAGATATAAAGAGCAGAGTTAGCAGATATTATGGAGAACTGATTGATTCATATCTTAGGTTGCTACAGAGATGGATGTATGTGATTGCGGTGTGATCTCAAGGAATTTGTTTTCAGGATGTCGAGATGAGGTTATCTGGGGGGACCATGGTGTAGATGCATGGAGGTGGTCGTCTGACGGGTTTGGACAGCAGCGTTAGCAGTTTGGTGGGTTGAGTACAGAAATATAGAACAAATCATTTTTTTTCATTGATTTTTTTGTATCAGTCTGCTATGGAGACAAATGTACGCAATGAGACTATGGAATCTAACAGTGGTCTAAAATGGTGAGATCTAAGTTTCATGTAGAAGACATTTAGGCATGATGAAGTTTTATGATATTTTGCGGTGGGCAAACAAGATTTATATTTGAGTAAAAGTTAAGTCTGGACAGACTGGAAGGATGTTTTTAATCTTGGAGTTTATCCAGTACGTACATATTGACAGCTTATCCATTAGATAGATAGGATAGTACGGACACCCCAATAACCAGCTGATATCAGCGTCAGCAATGTGCAGAGTGGACCATTGCAGCGCCGTACATTGAGTTGTATTGGGCTTGTATTAGCGTGTACTCTGTTGGGATGCGAGGTGCTGGTGTAATGGGTGAAGCGACCCCTGTTCAAAGAAGTCAAAATGCACCGCACACTCTTGGGGTCAGGTGATGCAGGATAATTTTATTAAAGTCCGTGAACAAGGAGGAGACAAGAGGGAGGGTGAAGTAACAATGCACAGTAACTATAGTATATTATAAATGTTTCAACCCATCCCGGGCTTTACTCATTGCATTGCGGTAAAAGAAAAGACAATGCATGAGAGTGTTGTTCACACACAAAAAAGTACAAGTGTTTCTCACTAAATTAGAATATCATCAAAAAGTTAATTTATTTCAGTTCTTCATTACAAAAAGTGAAACTCATATTATCTAGAGTCATTACACAGAGTGATCTATTTCACATGTTTATTTCTGTTAATGTTGATGATTATGGCTTACAGCCAATGAAAACCCAAAAGTCATTATCTCAATAAATTAGAATAATTAGCAAAAAACATCTGTAAAGGCTTCCTAAGTGTTTATAAAGGTCCCTTAGTCTGTTTCAGTAGCTCCACAATCATGGGGAAGACTGCTGACCTGACAGATATCCAGAAGGCAGTCACTGACACACTCTACAAGGAGGGTAAGCCACAAATGGTCATTGATAAAGAAGCTGGCTGTTCACACAGTGCTGTATCCAAGCATATTACTGGAAAGTTGAGTGGAAGGAAAAAGTGTGGTAGAACAAGGTGCACAAGCAAAGTCTACATAAACAACAATAAGAACTGTTTGGGTAATGAATAATAGTAACTTGTGGTCATATATACTGGGGTCATAACGTTATGGTACTTGTATTGTTATTAATTAGGGTTATAAACAGCACCTCTCTCTCTGGAGGACCCATCCTGTCCTGCAGTGCACAGTCAGCACTCGGGCACTGTGTAATTCTTAGTTTCCTCTGTGGCGGTGCTGCAGGAATAATGAACTCTTGATGTTCAGCTTTCACAGAGATTGCAGCGGATCAATAAATAAGAATTTATTCATATGACCAATGTGGAAATCATACATTTTCATCCTGATAAACCATGCATTTTGGCATAAGTTTTCTGTGCATTTTTCATTCATGTTCATGTCAGTTTAACGATATGATAAACTTATGTCTGTGTCTTTTTGTCCTTTTTCATTTCTATTGTCCTACCTACTGTAATTGATTATTGTAAAATGGGTTTGTTCAATTTTAATATTCATCTGAATGGAGCGATCGGCTATAATAGGGTCTGTGCGCAGTCTGATAGGAAGATTTTGCTTGTACGGACTAAATACAGATGGGAAAATCTTTGCTGAGAATAAGTCCTAAGGGGGCACTTTGTGACGTGTTTAGTGGTAAAGGACTATTGTAACAAGTATGGATTCTTCATAGCAGAGCTGCCCTTTAAAATCTGTAAAATATTTTAGATGCCTGTGTACAGAAATACAGAATTTTAAAATCACAAGAAAACGAATTTTTACCTAAATTTCGTCAATTATTTTCAAAGTTAACTCTCCAGTGTCAATGCATTGTGCATTAGTAACATCACCACCATCATATTATGTTTCTTTGCCAAGTTTGCCAGGCAGCCAGTCCAGGACTAAAGGTTTTATTTATTTTTTGAATTCAAGGTTTATCCCTAACTTAAAAGGGAATAATATGTCTGGGAGTTTTTTTTATTTCACTCTCGATGCACAGTAGGAGCAGTTTTCCAGGAGAGGGCAGCACATCCAAAGGCCAGGAGAGGAGAGATGATGAGTATATGGAAAGTGAGAACACACAAAGCAAGAAATATAGTCTCTTATTTATGTGTTTACTGTTTGTTTTTCTTTTGTTAAACTTGATGGTTTTTGTCTTATATCTACCATAAAAGGAAAAACTGAAGGGAATATCATCAGTCCATCATCAGCCAAATATGATTGTGGCCTTACGTGACTGGCAAAGTCCTTGTATAGAACAATAAAGACAACAACTTAAGGAGGAGGCTTTATAAAATAAAATTAAGGAGTCCATCTAAATAGAGAAAATGAGGACTGGACCCTGCAATGCCAGCTGTGATGTGAAGACTACCCGAAGCAATTCCACATAAAACTCTTATTCTCTGACAAAATTTTTAAAAAATGTATAGAATATATCCCTCCCTGGATACTTAAAAGGCTTATCCAAGTTTTTTTTTTTTACTATGTGCCTAAAAACGAACATGCAGCTAGATGCTAACAGAGGCAACCACCTGCCTGTTGTACCTGTCGCCAGGCTCGGAGAAGTCACTGACCACTCCTGCCTGCGATTCAGCTGCTCCAAGTCAACAGATCCGCTCTTCTCCTCCCGATCCCGGGCTGCTCTGTAGAAGGGATGTGACTGCCTGCGTCATGCTGATTGACAGCTGACTCCCCGCTGAATCGCCAGGAGTTGTGGTCTGTGACCACTCCGTGCCAGCAGAGATTGGCGCTGGGCACAACTACCGGCCTGTCAGTGCTAAGGTACATTATAAAAACAAAGTCCTGGTTATCCACTCTAACTGCTGTGTGTTTTTTCTCTCTAAATAACGACTTTTAGGATCGCTGCATCTCATAGCTGGCACTGGAGTTCCTGTCCTTTTCGTCTCTGAAAAAGCTATTTACATATCTATATGGCAGTGGTTATTGAAGGGAATCTGTCAAAATGATTCCTCCCAAAGCACTTTACATGGTCAGGTTTCTCTCTGAAAGATACTGTCATCCCCACCATTACTTGTACAATCTGACTGAAAAATGTTTTAGTTCAAATGCAAACAAGGCTCAAGTGCTCTGGGAGTGTCAAAGCACTTCCCAAGTCTCTGTCTACCTGGCTGTATTCCCCGCTCAGCCTCGCCTTCCTCTGCTTTACTGGCCGCTCACGGGTTGGCAACACATTGTATAAGTGAAGGTGTGGATGACGTTATCCTTCAGAGAACAACGTGACCATACAAACTATTTTTGGGGTGCGGCTCGTGCTGACAGATTCCCTTTAAGCTTCTCTTTTCCTGGTATAGGAAAAACAAACCTCCTGGAAGGACTCGTGGAGATAAAGAAATATCTGTTTATGAGAACAACAGAGAGGAACAGGATTATTGTGTCTCGGAAATCACCGAGCAAAAGTCCTGGGATTCCCCTAGAGGTGGATGTATGTGTGATATTAGGGCTGATCATACAATGATGGTCATCATAACAACTATACAAGAAAATCTATTATCTATCAATCTACTATCTATCTATTATCTATCTATTATCTATCTATAATCTATTATCTATCTATAATCTATCTATTATCTATTATCTATCTATCTATCTATCTATTATCTATCTATAATCTATCTATTATCTATCAATCTGTTATCTATCTATCTATCTATCTATTATCTATCTATTAGCTATCTGTTATTTATCTATTATCTATCTATTATCTATCTGCCATCCATCTATCTGTTATCTATCTATATATCCTATTTATCTATTCTCTATCTGTTATCTATCTATTATCTATCTATTATCTATCTATCCATCCTTTCATCCATCCATCCATCTGTTATCTATCTATCTATCTATTATCTATCTATCTTCCATATATCTATTATCTATAATCTATTATCTATCTATTATCTATCTGTTATCTATTATCTATCTGTTATCTATATATCTATCTATTATGTTATTTATCTATTATCTATGTTATCTATCTGTTATCTATCTGTTATCTATCCGTTGTGCTGCAGTAATGGAGTCATTATAATCAGTATCTTGCTCACTTCCCCCCAGTATGATGACTTTGGTCACTTTTTATCACTTTTGGTCACTTTACCACACTATGGTCGTGCAGACATCGCTGTCATGTTTCTCCATTTCATACATTGTGGTGTAATAGAAATGACTTTTGCACAATCCTTTCCGCTAATCCGGAGTTATACTAGGATCACCATGCCCGGCTCCAGTGTTCTCGACTCTCCGGTCAGCACCCGTGGAGTAGCCCGCCCCGGACCCTTTGCCCCGTGTGACCCCATACCTACACTCACATACAGCCGTCATCTCCTTTCCCTTACGTAATGAGTAAGACAGGAAGCAATTAGTGTAGAAATATAACATAAAAGAAGATATAAATCCAAAGATTTCCAGCAAATCCCATGAATCCCTGATCACAGACAGGATGAGGCTGAGCGAGGAGTCTACCCGGTAACATGTGACGGTCCTCCGCAGAGCTCGGGTATTGGCTGCCTGTGAGTGTGGAGGATGATGGGCGTGCTGTGCGGAGATGGTGACACTGAGGGACGGACTGAGGTAGTACTAGTGATATAGAGAAGTGCCGGACTCCATGCCTACCACACACAGACAGTGTCCTGCCCGCAGCAGCACGTGATGTAGAGGCCACCATCACTATTATTATTATTATTATCATCTCTGGATCTGTGCACAGGAATGGACGCTCTCCCGGTTATCACACGACTAGTACTGTGCTGTGGAGTTACCTACGACGCAGCTCGTTAGATGCTGCACTGGTTATAGAGGAGCTCACTGACAGGCGCCTTACAACCCTCACTCCGAGCTCGGCGGACAGGACATGCCGCAGCTCCGGCCCTACCGGGACGGTCTCCGCACCTTGGCGCTAGTGCTCCCCCTGCTGGCCACACTGGGGCTTTGTGGTAAGTGACTGCTCCTTCCATGGATACAATGAAAGCAGCAGGTGAATTATTGGAGATGAATTCATAACTCACCGGACACAGAAATGTATTTTTTTATATCGATAATTTTACGTCAGCTCTTGATCTGTAGGACGATCACAATTACCGCAGGACGGCTAGAAACAATTAGTTTTGTTCCTGACTGTGAACGATATTATTAATGTTGTATTCCCTTAGCCACAGGTGACGCTGTAAGTGTCTGATAGATGCGGATCCCACATCTCTCTTGCTTGTTTGGAAATACAAATAAATGGAGAATTCCTTTTAGCTTCCTTTTTTTCGGCACTATGGGGGTATTCAGAGCAATTAACATATCCCTTAAATTAAATGGAATCTGAGATACCCCTTCAGCCGAGGCCCGAGGAGTTGTCTCATCTACTTTCATGGGTGAAATTGCAAAGTGCTTGCAATTTACTTATTAAAAAATCCTCTCCTCAATAAAAATGAGATTAGTTTTATTTCTACAGTGTGCCACTCATTGGCAATGTTACCGGCCATCACTTCCACCCATCAGCGGTGGTCAGTCTCCTAGACTCTTGGCTATGGAACTTATAAGCGCTGCTCTGAAGCAGGCCGGGTCTTTTAATTCAGCCGTCTTCTTCCTTCAATGCTGCAGAGGAAAGCTGCCTTTGCTTGCAGTATTGGAGTGGACACAGTTTGGACCAGCTGCTTAACCTTAACCATGTCAGCAGTCCGAACTGTCAATCATCAGGAGCGCTCCACCCACAGGAGGCCGGGAGGCAGAGGAGCCTTGTGCTAATGATGGTAGAGGATGAGGATAACCCTCTAACTCCTGCTCAGAGTGCAGCTCAAAAGTCCATGCTGCATCCTTTTCTGGTAGACAGGTGCCACAGCGATGACCACGTGATGCCTCTCCGCCAGTTATGACAGGTGGTGCTGGTGCCACAGCAATGACCACGTGATGCTTCTCCCCCAGTTATGATAGGTGGTGCAGGTGCCACAGCGATGACCACGTGATGCTTCTCCCCCAGTTATGATAGGTGGTGCAGGTGCCACAGCGATGACCACGTGATGCTCCTCCCACAGTTATGATAGGTGGTGCAGGTGCCACAGCGATGACCACATGATGCCTCTCCCCCAGTTATGATAGGTGCTGAAGGTGCCACAGCCATGACCACGTGATGCTTCTCCCCCAGTTATGATAGGTGGTGCAGGTGCCACAGCGATGACCACGTGATGCCTCTCCCCCAGTTTTGATAGGTGGTGAAGGTGCCACAGCCATGACCACGTGATGCTTCTCCCCCAGTTATGATAGGTGGTGCAGGTGCCACAGCCATGACCACGTGATGCTTCTCTCCCAGTTATGATAGGTGGTGAAGGTGCCACAGCCATGACCACGTGATGCTTCTCCCCCAGTTATGATAGGTGGTGCAGGTGCCACAGCCATGACCACGTGATGCCTCTCCGCCAGTTATGACAGGTGGTGCAGGTGCCACAGCCATGACCACTTGATGCCTCTCCGCCATTTATGACAGGTGGTGCTGTAGTTATCATACAACACTTGTCTTTTCTCACTTATGAGCCTCTTATAGCTAAACTGTAAAATATGTTAATACAAGGATGCATGAACACTTTAGGAGCCACTTGGACCCTACCATTTATTTTATTGGCCACATCATGGGAAAACAATCGAAAAAGTTGGGTGCCAACAACTTATTTCTAGACATCTTGGGTGCTATACCATTATTGTAATATTTATATATATTTTGCTTGATGTTTTGTTTCATATGTTTCTTGTACTTTTAGTTCTCGCCATCACTTTTCACTCCCGTTTTTATATCGTCTTTTTCAGATGATGATCATTATTTAAGCCAAGTGTTGTTCTGTCAGCCCAGCAAGCCATCCGTGGGGCTCCTGAAGATGTTTGATGGAGATCAGATGTTCAGTTACAACTTTGAGAATTACTCCGTCTCTCCTTGGATCAAAGATTTTGACAATTGGCGTGACCAGGCTTTCCCCAACCCTTCGAATATAACCTTCCTCGCGAATCTATGTGACCAGTTTAGGCATAACTTGACCCAAGCCCTTGTTGACATCACTCCTGAAGCCAGAGGTTAGATTTTATAGGGGTCTTCCACATTTACAAATTCAGAACAATTGTTGAAGGAGACGGTTTACCGGGATCCACAGGGATCTCTTAAATTGAAGGGACCACAATGTCTTCTGACATTCATCTGGACCCCAATTGTTTCATGGAAATTGTATGTGAACATTGCAGTTTGTCCAAAAATCCTTTGCCTTTCGTATAAAAAATCTAAGCAATGTGTACTGTTTTTATATCATTTTATATATAAAATATACATGAAAATTAAAGGACATGGGCTTGAATATTAAAAATGAAAAAAAAAAAACTGTACTTACCTCCCAGACAAGCGCCAATCCTCACGGGCTTCTCGGTCCCCCATCGGTATCCACTCTTAGACGATGTCACATGGTGGTTGCAGCCAGTCAGCGGCTTCTGATGGGTTGCAGCCTTCACATTTCTGCCCAACAGAACTAAGTAGAGTTTTTTTCATTTTTAAATCCTGACCCTGGAGCTTTTTACACTACATATAAAGTAGAGGAAATTCTGAAATATTAATAATCTAGACCCGATCCTGAGTTAACACCTGTATGATACTCCAGAGCAGCATTCACAGCAGGCTTCAGGGATGAGATCATCTATCATCCACTACTTGTTCAGTGTCTGCGGGGAGTATTCTGCTCTAGAAAAAAACAGTCTGTAAATAAAATAGAGACGAAACTGCAGCTTAAGGGATCTTAAAAATTATTCAGAGTAAGGAAGTCTTTATAAGCGAAGGATTGTATGTCTTCTTCCATCTAGATTACACAATGTACTATTTATTCTCCTTCTTTTAGGTAGTACACGTCTGAAAGTTTTTACTGCACATCCTCTCCGAATTGGCAAAGAGAACACATTGATCTGTGCCATTGATGACGTCTATCCTCCGGCTCTCACCATCACCTGGAGGAAAAATTCTAAAAGTCTAATCACCACATCGTTAAACTCAAATAAATATTTTGTGATGAATGACCTGTCCTTCCAGGCGTTCTCCTACCTCAATGTCACTCCCTACCATGGTGATATCTTCTCATGTGAAGTGCAAGTGTCAGGAGACCGTACTACTAGTATAGCTTTCTGGGGTAAGTACCTCAGTGTGACGCGGGTATGGACTCTAACCTCAAATTATTTTTTGTTTTATATACAGAAGGATGGAGCCATGTTCTAGAATAACTTAGTTGATTGCGTTCTGAGTTAGATTGACAGTGATAAAGTGAACATTGAAGGGGTTGTCTGGCTGAATATTTTTATTCTTAAGTCTCTATGTAGCATAAAATACAAAGGAAGCAGTACTTATCCCCACTGATTCCTTGCCACTTCAGCTCTGATGCTCTTTGGGTCACCCACTGGTCTCTCGTTTCCTGGTCCATCTCAACACCCAGGAAACACCATTTAGCCATTTACTAGCCTCAGTAGTGACCCTCCTCAGCCAGTGATTGAAGAAGGAGAGATTAGCTGTGGACCTGAAGTTGTAATTACTGGTCACAGAGATGACCCGTCTCAAAAAGCTAGTCACTGGCCAGAGAGCTGACCTGTCTCAGCCAGTGACTGAAGACATAGAGACCAGAGGTGGACCTGAAGTTGTAATCACTGGTCACAGAGATGTCCCGCCTCAAGAGCTAGTCACTGGCCACATAGAGATGACCTGTCTTAACCAGTGACTGAAGAAGTAGAGACCAGAGGGGGACCTGAGGTTGTAATCACTGGTCATAGAGGTGACCAGCCTCAGTCAGTGATTGAAGGAGAGACCAGCGGTGACACAAAGAGGTAATAACTGACCACCATTGTGACTTGCCTCAGGAGGTAGTCACTGAGCACAGAGATGACCCGCCTCAGCCAGTGATTGAAGAAGCAGAGACCAGAGGGGAAACCAGTTAGCTGATCACAGAGGTGACCTGCCTCAGGAGGTAGTCACTGACCACAGAGTTTGACCCACTTCAGCCAGTCATTGAAGAAGTAGAGTCCAACCGGGACACAAGGAGGTAATAACTGTCCACCACGGTAACTTGCCTCAGCCAGTGATTGAGCAAGCAGAGATCAGAGGGGAACCCAATTAGCTGATCACAGAGGTGATCCACCTCATCCAGCGATACAAAATTCAGAGACCGGCAGAGAACTCAATTAGCCAATCACTGGTCACAGTGGAGCCCCACTTCAGCTTGTGATTGAAGAGGCCGAGTCCTGCAAGGGAACTCAATGATCATCAGTAATTCAGTGCTATTTTAATGTTCCTCTTCTTAGTGGGCTAACAACCCTGCATGCTGATCAGTACGATATTGGTATTACTCTTTTGCCCATTCACTGTACATTATATTTGAATGGGGTCTTTAAAATGACAGCCACACATAGCTAATATTTTCGAGTCAAAAAACTAGTATGGTGTGGATTTTCAGATCCAGCCCAGGCTCATTCTGTTGCAAAAATTCACTTGAACCTCACTGCTGATTTTGCCTCTTATGTATAGCAGTGATATCTGCCCTATGTGAGCAGTGAAATCTTCTCCCAGTCAAAAATATGCCTGATACGCAAAAGAAAATGTGTCGAGAAACGTTCTCGACTCTTTTTTTTGTGTTGATTTTCACCCAGAAAAATTGTGAAATTGATAATTGGGTTACTCTTGAAGTGAATGGGGAGAGGGTGAGAATTCTGATCATACTTTGTGGAATTGTCTTTTAGGCAACTTTCTAGTGTTTGTATGAAAGTTAATTTCTTTTAACGTGTTTTAACACAAATGATCAGCTCTGCTCATGTTAGTAATCATCAGGCTGGATTCTCATGTATTTGATATCTGTAACCTTCCTTCATGCTTTGTCCTCATCGTTTCTTCACAGCTGTGACTTGCAATGAAGCAGTAAAACGCGGAGTATTTATATCACCCATGGCCAAGCAGCGTTTAATAATCAGTCGAGAAACAAATGTGATCAGAGAAAAATTAGTTATATCTTGTCCATTCTGATAGTTACAACAGACTTAGGAAGATAATTGTTCTGCTGCATTAAGAAAGAGGTGTAAATTTACCAAATGTCGGATAGATTCAGGATATATATATATATATATATATATATATATATATATATATATATATATTAGTGCTAATCAGTGATAAAAAGATTTCACTTTATTGCCCTAGTGACAGCTGCATTCTGGTGATTGGGATACAATTGCTAGGATATAGCGTCAATCAGTAATCAGAGATTTGGCTTTAATATCCTAGTGATGGCTTCACTGTGGTGATTGGGTCCAAATAAAAATGTTCACATGTGATGTACCACTTAACAGTATGGAGCACTACATGTCCTCCCCTTTCGTTTGCTAAATACTAATTACAAGAAAGTTCTAACATTGCAAGAAAGAAGTGAAGGAAGCAAGCTAAGGGTGTATATTACTTAAAGATGATCTGACACTGCTCAAAAAATGGGCTATTGCCTTGTGAAAATCCCTGCGCTCCCCTGATTCTGCAGCTCTTTTCCATTTTTCGCTACGTCGCTCCATTCCAGAGATATTCACATTTGTTGCTTTGGAGCGCAGTGTGTGAAATCTTTGCTTTTAATTCAACTGGTCGTTTCTTCAGCATTTTCTCTGGGAGCGTGCACTTTCACTCCTCTCTCCCAAATGCTGCCAGTCGTAGCCGATCTAGCAGTTTGTCAGTTTCAGATGCTTCCAAGCATTGATCGGCAGTGTTTGGGAGGGGTGACAGTCACGCCCCAGAGAAGACTCTGAAAATTGCCTAGTTGCACTACAAGCAGAGAATTCACATACTGCACTCCAAAACAACAAATGTGAAAATCTCTGGAATGGAGCGAAACAGCACGAAACAAAAAATAGAGTCAGAATCCGAGGAGCTTAGGAATTTTTTAAAGGTATTTTACTCAAATTTTTGCAGCAAGTGACAGGTTTTCTTTATATAGGAGAACAGTGACTTCCAGACACCTTTAACAATCTTTTTCTCCCAGAAATAAATGCAGGATCAATATAAACAATTGTTTTTCCCTATAAATATCTAAAAAAAGAAATAAAAAGTTTTATCTTTTTAGGGGACCTTGCTAATTTGATCCATTATGCTTTCTGTATTTCTAGTTCTCCAACCTCAGGCTTCTTTCATATATTCACTACATAGATGTTAAAAATAAGGACACAGATGGCGACCACATATCAATCCTTCCTGTCTTTCAGTTCCCCAGTTTCCAGTTCCTTCTGATCTGATGGAGAATGTCCTGTGCGGTTTTGCTTTCGTTCTCGGCATCATCTTCCTCCTTGCGGGTTTCGTGTTCTTCTATTTAGCTAAGAAGTTGCACAACACCGGTAAGCGCGGGGGGGGGGGGGGGGCGTCTTCCTCTGTTAATTGTACTCCATAACTTTTACTTGTTCCCTTGTGATCGTTGTAATCACTCACATTTATTACATTTATTATTATATTTATTTATTCAAGGGTCGTTTTTCATCAACAGCCATTATATAAAACCAGGAATTGTGTGAATTTGGTGCCAATTCTATTCGGTAGTTTGGTGCATGGACCATAAAATTGGAAAAGTTGCAAAACATTAGAAATTAAATAAAAAAACCTGCATTAATCACATATTAACTAGGATCACGATTGCAGTTTTCATGGCAGTTTTTGGGTCATTTTTTAATCCGAAGCTGGGAAGAGAGTTAAAAGAAATGGGAAATGTATGATGGAAGGACATAAATGTCTCCTCCCTGACCCACTTCTGGCTTTGTTACAAAAAAATACACAACTCAAACTGCATCGAAAAAAGAATGCCTATTTCTTGCTTAAAGGGAATTTGTCAGATGTTTGCCATGTAATCCGATAGCAGCATGATGCAGTTGCTGAGACCCTGATGTGCTGCTTGTTGTTTTTTTTTATAAAATCACTGTTTTATCAGCAGGAGATTATCACTTGAGGACTAGTTTTCTCATGCCAGGTATTCCTCCTGCTCTGTGTAACCCCGCCCCAACCACTGATTGGCAGCTTTTTGCCTATGCACAGTGTAAACAGAAAGCTGCTAATCGGTGATATGGGCACCACAGTGACTGACAGCAGCTCAGCATTAGGGCCGGCTGTCAGTCAGGCCTAGGGACGCAGTTACAGTCTCCGGTCTCTACACACAACGGTGACTGAATCCATGCCAGTGCTGCCCCTGTGACTAAAACCGGCGGGGAATAAAGTTCATTTCCTCCTGGCAGCGTGGTTCTGTCAGTGCTGGGCGGCTTCACAATGCCATTAACCTGCAGATTATTAGCCTGCAGATATGGGGTTAGTGTTTTTAAAGGTGACATGTTCCTTTTATTCTCAGCTTTTTGACAAATTTTTATTGCTCCAGTTTTTAGTGTCAAAAAGTTGCAAACATTGTAAGACTGTTTTCATCAAGAAGTTCCGACTAATTTTGCGCCGTTCTTGCACCTTTTAAAAAATTGATGGGAAAGTGGCTCTGAAAATAGATTAAAGCCAGAGTTATGAATTTTGACTTCTTTCAAAAAGTTTCACTTTCTGCTATTAGTGGGTAAAGTAAAAATTGTAGAAAACGCAGTTACAAAAGTGTTATTTTCCAGATGCGATAATTTGATAAACTTGGCACAAATAAAAGCAACAGAAGCAAGACTGAAGTCAAAGATCCTCCATGTTAAACGTCTCCTCTATGTCTATGTAGTCAAACCTGATCCTACAGTCGTGCTTTACTCCACATTGTCTGCCTCATCTTCATCACTTCAGACAGTTTCGGAGGGGATACAGAGTACAACTAGGGTCTAATAACTAAAAGAATTAGTAATGTACGGTAACGAGTAGTGTAGTAGCTTATATTTTGTGTTTCGGTCTTTATACATAACATTGCTTGTTTCTTTTGTTTTCTATGATAATTTTGTAGAACTGTTGTCCTGAAAAACCTATTGATCAGTTACAATTAAGTTTTTCTTGCTTTGTTCCCTTCAGACTGAATTTTTCATTACCTCAGACGCTCCTAATCCTAAAGAGACTGTTGTGCCTTGACTTCTCTGGACCAAAGCGTTCCTCGTCACGTGCCTTGATCTCCAGACCTTACGTGATTATCTACTGTATCACTCTCCATCGCGGCATTACTGTATCATTCTCCATCCCGGCATTGCTTTATTTAGCTCAATGTCACTAGAAGCCCTTATGAAAGTATCTGAGAAGTGATAGATGACTAATGTCCTACCCAGATCTGCTGTTCATCATGTCAGATAATGTTGGCGCCGTTCAAGTCATGGACAGTCGACTACTTCAGTTTTGATGGAGTCATTATCCCAATCTGAATTGAAACCCCATTTTTTATAGGAAAGTTCCATACACTGTGTTATTCAGAAACAAATTCCTCTTTTTATGCAGTTTCTTGACCCAAAGCCAAATCTACGGTAATTCCAGCAAAAAAGAGAATTAGACGTCCAAACTCTATATTTCCTATTCCAGTATTTATGCTCAGAAAAACTGTAAAGATGAAAGTGTAAATCTGATGCTCGTTAGGACTGGTAATTATGTACAATCAATGCTGATGTGGGACGATTGCTTTACATGTAGGGAATATTAATGCAGTGATTCTTATGTGCACTTTTTAATAAATGTTCACGATTGCCTCTGACTGTTTCCTTTAGTCTCTGAAGTCCATACTGTAAAGCTTATTGAACCCCGTAATGACCAAGCACAATACATTTACAACGGTCAATCCTTGGCTTTAACACGCCCTCCATTGTAAATTTACAGTCTAGGGTGAAAGCTCCTACTTCTGCAATCTAGCAGGTCCAGTCCCCAAGTGTCAGGCACAGCAGGGGGAGGTTCTCCTCTGTAACTGGGGCTATTATAGAATCCCCAGTTACATTGGAAAAAAAAATGGGTGATGATTAAAAAAATGTGCTCTTAATAGATATCTTATGATCTATCAGAATAATATATAAATTTATATAATATATACAGTACAGACCAAAAGTTTGGACACACCTTCTCATTTAAAGATTTCTCTGTATTTTCATGACTATGAAAACTGTACATTCACACTGAAGGCATCAAAACTATGAATTAGCACATGTGGAATTATATACTTAACAAAAAAGTGTGAAACAACTGAAATTATGTCTTATACTCTAGGCTCTTCAAAGTAGCCACCTTTTGCTTTGATGACTGCTTTGCACACTCTTGGCATTCTCTTGATGAGCTTCAAGAGGTAGTCACCGGGAATGGTCTTCCAACAATCTTGATGGAGTTCCCAGAGATGCTTAGCACTTGTTGGCCCTTTTGCCTTCACTCTGCGGTCCAGCTCACCCCAAAACATCTCGATTGGGTTCAGGTCTGGTGACTGTGGAGGCCAGGTCATCTGGTGTAGGTAGCACCCCATCACTCTCCTTCTTGGTCAAATAGTCCTTACACAGCCTGGTGTGTTTGGAGTCATGGTCTTGTTGAAAAATAAATGATGGTCCAACTAAATGCAAATCGGATAGAATAGCATGCTGCTGCAAGATGCTGTGGTAGCTATGCTGGTTCAGTATGCCTTCAATTTTGAATAAATCCCCAACAGTGTCACCAGCAAAGCACCATTACACCTCCTCCTCCATGCTTCACGGTGGGAACCAGGCATGTAGAGTCCATCCGTTCACCTTTTCTGCGTCACACAAAGACACGGTGGTTGGAACCAAAGATCTCAAATTTGGACTCATCAGACCAAAGCACAGATTTCCACTGGTCTAATGTCCATTCCTTGTGTTCTTTAGCTCAAACAAGTCTCTTCTGCTTGTTGCCTGTCCTTAGCAGTGGTTTCCTAGCAGCTATTTTACCATGAAGGCCTGCTACGAAAAGTTTTCTCTTAACAGTTGTTGTAGAGATGTGTCTGCTGCTAGAACTCTGTGTGGTACTGATACCACGAAGGAGGGAGAATAATGACTCCAATACCATCAGAATGATCTGTGCATTTGACAACGGGGCTCCACAGGTGAGAGATGTCCTAAACAAGTATTGGGGCATTCTTGCGATGGATGAGGACCTTAAGGAGGCAGTGGGTACGGTACCTCAGGTGACTTACAGAAAGTGTAGAACACTAGGGGATAGACTGGTGCATAGTCACATAACTACACCTGTCCAATCCACCTGGTTACCCAAGAGGCCTCACGGCTGCTACAGATGTAGTGGCTGTGTCGCATGTGAATCAATACAGGTGGCCAAGGAATTTTATAACATCCGCACACAGAAAACATATACCATCAAGCAGTTTATTAACTGTAAGTCCAAAGGTGTGGTATACCGGGCTGTGTGTATCTGTGGTATTTCATATATTGGCAAAACCATCCGGGAATTTAGGAGACGAGTAGGAGAACATTTGGGGGATATTCGCAATCAGATGGATACCTCCATTGCCAGACATGTAAACATGGAGCATGGTGGAGACATTAAAGTTATTGCCTTCTTGGGGATTGACAAGGTGTCCGTACCACCCAGGGGAGGCGATTTTGACAAAATCTTGCTACAAAGAGAGGCAAGATGGATATTCCTAATAGACACCTGTCACCCGCATGGGCTTAATGAACAGCTCAATTTTGGCTGTTTTCTGTAGTGCCTGTGGACACATCTGGGCCCCACCCCCCCTGGTGTGCTTTCCTCCATCTTACTATTGTGTCTCCTCTCAAGTACATCCCGTTGTGTTCTGTTTTCTCTCTTATGATACCCTCTATATTTTTGTGTGCATCTACCATTATTGATTGGATATACATTAGTGTCTGGACCGGTCCCTCAGAACGGTCGTAGTAAACAAAACACATGCAAATTTACGGTGTAGGGTCATTATCCTGCTCTATGGTTTCCCTTCTTAGCAGTCTGGTACCGATGGGTTATAAATTTTGCTAAATACATCGGGTTATCTTCCAGTAATTAGGGATGTGTATGTTTATTTTGGACAAACTTAATTAATTGTTTAATTTTGCTGCTGCCATTTCTAGCTTATTTAGCTGTTTTTCCTGTACCTCCCTCCCCCCCCCATTTTTTCTTCAATTATATATGATATGTACATCTGTTGCACATACCATGTGGCTTGGACACTTCCAGCCACCGAGGGTATGAACAGACATGAGAGTAACGGCACACAATGGCCTTATAATGAAGGTCGCGGTAACGTATGTATTTGTAAACGCACTCCGCTATTGCCGTACAGGTTGGAATGCATATCTATAACTATTTGTCGCTTGTCATTGGGTACAATGGGACGCATGTCTCTTTGTCACACTGTGCGCCCTATCTCTGGAACGCATACCAGTCACGGCGCACCGGAAGTCGGTCGTCCAAGATGGCGCCGGCACTTCCGGTTATCCGGCGCGCCCATTACAAGCGGCGGCCGGTTTTTAGTTATCTATAGTAGCCGCTGAGCGTCCCGGGAATGTGGAGCACAGCAAGGTACATTGATTGGGGTATGCGCGGTCTCTTTTGGAATTATATCATTGTCGGCGTACCGGAAGTCGGTCGTCCAAGATGGCGCCGGCACTTCCGGTTATCCGGCGCGCCCAGTACAAGCGGCGGCCGGATGTCAGTCATCTATAGGAGCCGGCGTGCGTTCCAGGAACGTGGAGCGCAGCGAGGTACAATAACGGATTGGGGCATGATGCACGGGGGTGAGTTGATTCTCATTATAATCCCCTGGTGGGATACCGCCCACTATCTTTATAAATAGGCAGCAGGTGCTAAATCTGGTTTACTCACCGGTTGTGGCAGACGGCCACACAGAAACCCTCTTGCTACCAGAGGACACACAGCCACTGCTGACATCCTCAATACTTTATATTTGAGCAATATCTGGCTCATGGACTTATGGAACTCCCCTGATGAATCTCTGTGACTGGAGAAGAAACGCGTTGGGAGGCGTTTTACATTAACATACTTGGTGGGGGGTGTCCAGTGTAGGGCTCATCTGGGCCTGTCCTTGTTAGGACAGGAGTCAATGCTGGGGCACGACAGGGGAGTAGGTGAGAGTTCCCCATCCCCTTACATATTGCTCCATTTTGTTGCTGGACCCTCCCTGGGACCCTTATTTATCTACGTGGGTACCCCAGTCTACGATTGGTGAGATACAACCAGTTTTTTATCTGCACTGTTATCGGCGTGAGCACTTGTGTGTATTATTTGTTTGTTCCATTTTAGCTATGACAGTAAAAGTTATGTTTTAAATATATGGGTCATACTCTTCTAGCTGAATTTACTATAGAACTCTGTGTGGCATTGACCTGGTCTCTAATCTGAGCTGCTGTTAACCTACGATTTCTGAGGTGGGTGACTCGGATAAACTTATCCTCAGAAGCAGAGGTGACTCTTGGTCTTCCTTTCCTGGGGCGGTCCTCATGTGAGCAAGTTTCTTTGTAGCCCTTGATGGTTTTTGCACTGCACTTGGGAACACTCTCAAAGTTTTCCCAATTTTTCGGATTGACTGACCTTCATTTCTTAAAGTAATGATGGCCACTCGTTTTTCTTTACTTAGCTGCTTTTTTCTTGCCATAATACAAATTCTAACAGTCTATTCAGTAGGACTATCAGCTGTGTAGCCACCAGACTTCTGCACAACACAAATGATGGTCCCAACACCATTTATAAGGCAAGAAATCCCACTTATTAAACCTGACAGGGCATACTTGTGAAGTGAAAAACATTCCCGGTGACTACCTCTTGAAGCTCATCAAGAGAATGCCAAGAGTGTGCAAAGCAGTCATCAAAGCAAAAGGTGGCTACTTTGAAGAACCTAGAATATAAGATATAATTTCAGTTGTTTCACACTTTTTTGTTAAGTATATAATTCCACATCTGTTAATTCATAGTTTTGATGCCTTCAGTGTGAATATACAATTTTCATAGTCATGAAAATACAGAAAAATCTTTAAATGAGAAGGTGTGTCCAAACTTTTGGTCTGTACTGTATATAATAAAATAATATATACAATTTATACCCTGAATGATCAAAAAAGATCTCTTAGAGATTTTTTTTTAAACAGTATTCATGAAACACCCGTAGAAGAAGATTAAAAGGAAGTAATAAAAAAACTCCATGATAATACGGTAATTCTGAAAAAATATTTATTTTCATATAAGATTGATATATACATAAGACAAAATACCTCCCATAAACTCTTCACATATTTGGTATTCACAAGATCATAATAAAATAGAGAGTTCATTCAACAGGCTATTTGGTGTAAAACGTGGAACAGTAAAAAAAAATGAACACAACTAATATATAAAAATAGAGATATAAATTACAATAATTTATATGCACCCAAAAATAGCGTTAAAAAAATAATACAATTTGTCCAACATGAAACAAAGCCTCATACATCCTCATACATAGATGCTAATGAAAAAAAAATAAAAAGGTTAAGGCTACTGCAAAGGGAAGATGCAAACCCTCCAAAAAATTGGTTGGTCATTATGACCCGTTCAGTCCTGGTCATTAAGAAGTTAGAAGAAGAAGTGCTGACAAACAGTGGAGTAGTGGCCATAGCAGCCAATGAGATGTCATCCTTGTGTACTCTGGTAGATGAAAGGGTGCTCAGTAATGTGAAAGTCATGTGACAAAGCCATTTTGATTTACCGTGCAGCTGCATCCAGTAGGTGGCACTAGAGAGACAGCTTTTTCTTCCTGGAGGAGGACGAATTTGCATACTGTTTTCCCAGAGGGCAATGCACTACCCTTAAGTCTCCCTATACTGATCGGTGGCCTCTATAAGGAGAAGCAGGACCCCATACATGGATAAAGATGTGCTAACATTACAGTAATAGACTTACATGATCTAATGGTTATATTCGGTATAATAGGAACAAACATCAAGCAATATTAAATTCTTACATTTTTAGGTATGGCGTTTACTGTTCTTTGCTTAGGTTACCGACCACCTGTGCAGTCTACCAGCGGTGGTTAGTCTCCTAGGCAGGGATTACAGTGTGTAAGCACTCCTGTATCCAGCCGCGGACAGTTTGGGCCACCAGCGTAACCATGTCACTGGTCCGACCTGTCGGTCAATCAGTACTAATCACAAGAAGTCGAGACAATCCATTTAAGTTTGAAGGCTTTAAGTAGTTAAAATGTTATTCCTATATTCATAAATGCACACTTGCAAAATTGCCTGTATTCATAACTTCTACCCGACAACATCCATCTATGATGATGGGACTAACCCCTTTAAATATGCCTATTTTCTGAAAGTCCTAGCCAAAAATGTAAAGTCAATTTTTTATACTACTAGATCATTAGGAGGAAGTTGTAGATGTGGTCCAACAGCAAACATGAAGTGGGTGGAAGCATGTTAATAACAAATTAGCTAAACCCACAATCTTCTAAGTAAAAGGAAGTCGGCAAACTTTACGGGGATTTCCACTACAAACCGTCATCAAAATAGATCACTCATCAGACATGCACAGAATGAAAAATAAATAAATATAATTAGAATGATAGAAAAATAATTTTTTTTTTTATAATAATCAACCTTGAAATATTCCGATCTCAGAGGGAGTCACCCTGATTCACTATGAAACATGGTGCATGGGACAGCGGGCTCAAGTCTTGGTGTAAATGAGAAGTATTTAGGTTGTTTTGTTACTCACTTGTCCCTTTTCCAGCGCAGAGCAATGCCTCACCTCTCCCCTTCGTCCGGTTCTCTCTATTCGCCTGCAGGACGGTTGCTTCAGCAACCTGATGCACATTAATGACGTCATCCATTCGGTTCATTTAAACCCCACTCAGGCAGTGGGTGATTTTTTTTCTTCAAATTACGTACTGAGAATGCCCTAAGAATTTTCTGATTTCCCATAATGAAAAAAATACGGCACTTCGTTATATTTTTTTTTTACACACGTCTTTTACCTGTTTTTTTTTTTCATACAGAAAATATAAGAAAATGTATGAAAAAAAAAAACAACCCTGAGAATGGTGACATGGAAATATGCGCACGTAGGAATGATCCGGTCTTCACAAGGGTTTTGAAAAAAAAAATTAGGACAAGTGTTACAATTAAAAATTGATAGATAAATATAAGAGATAAAATAAATATGGGTGCATGGAGATCAAAATGGATGTGAGAGAGATCTGACCTGCTGCCAAAGGGTGGAGTGCTTAAAGGGAACCTGTTATGTCCTCAAATGCTATTACCCTGGAGATACGGAGATTATCTGCAGGTTAATAGAGTTATAAAGCCGTGCACTTGTATCCCTTATTCTAAATACTACTTTTTTTTTTTAATCACAGCCGCTACTCACTTTGCACTAAGTGGTGACTGAAGCCGCACATCTATGAGGCCAGTCTCACACGTCCAGATAATTCCAGTACCGGAAAAATCGGTACCGGAGTTATCCGTGTCCGTGTGCTCACGTGGCACATCAGTGTGGCACACGTGCGGCAGCCGTGTGCCGACTGAGGACCACACAGACCGTGCAGGAGACAGCGCTAGAGTTAAGCGCTGTCCCCTGCTTTTAGGGCTGAAGCCGGCATTCATTCCTTCTCCCCAGCAGCGTTCACTGGAGAGAAGAAATGAAAAATCAAGGTTTTTTTTATTTTTTTTTGTGCTTAAAATAAAGTTCGTGGTCACCTCCTGCCTCCCACCCCCTGTGCGCCCGCCCACTTGCATTAAAATACTCACCCAGCTCCCGCGATGCCTCCTCTCAGCGCCGGCAGTTTGTCCTGTGTGAGCGGTCATGTGGTACCGCTCATTACAGTGATGAATATGCGGCTCCACCCCCTTGGCCAGGATAATACGTCCGAGGTCAGATACCCCGCTTTGATGCAATGCTCCGGCAGTGAGCCCGCATCAAAGCCGGGAAATGTCAGCTGTTTTGAACAGCTGACATGTGCGCGCAATAGCGGCGGGTAAAGTCGCGATTCACCCGCCACTATTAACTAGTTAAATGCCGCTGTCTAACGCTGACAGCGGCATTTAACCGGCGCTTCCGGCCGGGCGGCCGGAAATGAGCGCATCGCCGACCCCAGTCACATGATCGGGGGTCAGCGATACGTCAGAATAGTAACCATAGAGATCCCCGAGACCTCTATGGTTACTGATGCTGGCCTGCTGTGAGCGCCCCCCTGTGGTCGGCGCTCATAGCACACCTGCATTACTGCTGCATAGCAGAGCCGATTGAGTTGTGCCAGCTGTGGCAAAAGTAAAAAAAATGTGAAAAAAATAAAAAAATATATGTTTAAATCGCCCCATTCAAAATAAATCAATAAAAAAAAAAATCAAACCTACACATATTTGGTATCGTCGCGTTCAGAATCGCCCGATCTATCGGTAAAAAAAATTAACCTGATCGCTAAACGGCGTAGCGAGAAAAAAATTAGAAACGCCAGAATTATGTTTTTTTGGTCGCCGCGACATTGCATTAAAATGCAATAACGGGCGATCAAAAGAACGTATCTGCACCAAAATGCTATCATTAAAAACGCCAGCTCGGCACGCAAAAAATAAGCCCTCACCCAACCCCAGATCGTGAAAAATGGAGACGCTACGGGTATCGGAAAACGGCACAATTTTTTTTTTTTAGCAAAGTTTGGAATTTTTTTTCACCACTTAGGCCACTTTCACACTTGCGTTTGTAGCAGCTGCTGAGGGCTGCGGACTTCCTCCGTGAAGCCCCGCCCTCCGCCGCTAGCTCCGCCTATTTCTGCATGCGGCCGGCATGCAGCCTGTGTACCTATATTTAACATTGGGTACGCAGGTCGTGCCGCAGTATGCGGATGCTTCCGCATGCGTCGTTTTGACAATGCGGAGACCAGCGTAGGACGCAGCTTGTAGCAATTTTTTTTTCCGAATCGTCAAAACGACGCATGCGGAAGCATCCGCATACTGCGGCACGACCTGCGTACCTAATGTTACATATACTGTAGGTACACAGGCCGCATGCCGGCCGCATGCAGAAATAGGCGGAGCTAGCAGCGGAGGTGCGGCCGAGGGCGGGGCTTCACGGAGGAAGTCCGCAGCCCTCCGCAGCTGCTACAAACGCAAGTGTGAAAGTAGCCTTAGATAAAAGAGAACCTAGACATGTTTGGTGTCTATGAACTCGTACTGACATGTCGAATCATAATGGCAGGTCAGTTTTAGCATTTAGTGAACCTAGTAAAAAAGCCAATCAAAAAACAAGTGTGGGATTGCACTTTTTTTTGCAATTTCACCGCTCTTGGAATTTTTTTACCGTTTTCTAGTACACGACATGCTAAAACCAATGATGTCGTTCAATAGTACAACTTGTTTCGCAAAAAATAATCCCTCACATGGCCATATTGACAGAAAAATAAAAACGTTATGGCTCTGGGAAGAAGGGGAGGAAAAAATGAACACGGAAAAACGGAAAATCCTAAGGTCATGAAGGGGTTAAACTAAAAAAAAAAAAAAATGTGCAATTGCACTTTTTTTTTTTTTACAATTTCACTGCATTTGGATTTTTTCCCATTTTCCAGTACACTATATGGAAAAATCAATAATGTATTTCAAAAGTACAACTTGTCCCGCAAAAAGAAGCCCTCATATGGCTGTACTGATGAAAAAATAAAAAAGTTATGGCTGTGTGAAGAAGGGGAGCAAAAAAACAAAAATGCAAAATCGCAAGGTGATACTGAGACAATTCATAAGCAAAATATAAACAATCAGTTTTCAAGGAAAATTAAGGGTATGTTTCCACCTTTAGGATGGCCGGCGGTTTGGACGGAGTGGCAAACCCGCTCCGACCTAAGCCCCGCCCCCTTCTGTGACGCGATGATGCCGGATGTGTTCATTGCACACATCAGACATCATCGCACCCCACTCATAGGGCCCTGTGATTTACCTTGCGGCGGCGCAGCGTTGCCACAAGGAACACGAACATGTTGCGATCTTAAAAGACGCGCAGCATGTCCGGAGTCGCAGGGCCGCCGGGTGCGTGTTACCACGCATAGTGGAGACGGGATTTCATAAAATCCCCTCCACTATGCTGTAACATCTGGACGCTGCGTGTTTGACACTGCGGCTGTACGCAGCGTCAAACACGCAGCGTTTCCTGAACGTGGAAACATATCCTAAGGGTCAAAAGACTGAGAGACGTCTTATCCGTCAGTGACGTCTTATCCAGAGAAAAGCATCTTATAGAACATCCCATGAATATGTGCAGCACCAGAAGCGATGGTGTGCTAATAATAATAATAAAGATAATAATAATAATGATTGATAATAATAATAATGAATATCTTCAGCTTTAGTTTCTGTAGTTGAAATTAGCAAAACATAAATTATAGACTTGGAATGTAGCTGACATATAGCCGGTAATATAACATGGGCTACTTGTAGAATATAATAGCTGCGTTCATTATCTTCTTTATCAATGGTAAGTTTGCGGGAAAAAAGTGTAACAGATCCCCAAAATGCACCAAAAGTCAAAAAGAAAACCCGAAAAAAACATTGTTTGCATTTCATATTTTCCTCTTGCCAACATCGAGCTAATTATTTCTGCATTAAAAAGTGAAGGTACACAACATAAAAATGTATCGTGTGTGACACCTAGACACACATTGTTTTGGCAGCATTTTTTTTCTTATTGTGGAAAAAAAAAAACATTATGAATTTCCTGCATTTTTAAAAAATACTTTTTTTTTTTCCTGTAGAAAAGTGTATGAAAAAATTCTATACCCTTTGCATTTTGCCATTAAAAAAAATACAGTATGTTAAAATGCACAAATGCAACAAAAATTGACGGAAAACAAAAATACATAAATGGTCAATAGAAATGTACTAAGTAGCAATGTAATTGTCTGTAAATGTTATTCTTTCACGCCAGCGTTTCCCACAAGCGGTGCGCCCGGTCAGACCTGAATAACTTGGCACGGTATTTTCTTCTTTCCTGCGGTTTCTCGTTCAGTTTCGCTTTGGCTTCTCAGCCCCGTCCGTCCAGGAATAAGCTGCTGCCGGTTACAGCTGACGTCATCTCACTTCTCATTTCCTACTGGCTACAAACTGCAGGAGCGACTTCTGTGCTGCGGATTATTACTTATCACTGTCATATCCCAGCAAGCTGCCGAGATGAAAGGGTCGATAGCGGGGCTGCTGCTGGTATATGGGGCCATATCCCTCCCTGTAACAGGTATCCGGCGCCGCGTGCTGCACACAGAGCGATCCGCACCTCACTGTTTGTTGGTAACATCATATGTGACTTACGTTATTGTTATATAGTGAAACGTTACGGCTTTATTATAAGTCCAGTAAATATTGATGTCCGTCATCTGCACACCGGCGCCCCCTATAGGGCACTATAACGTGAACATTAAGGACAATTTTACAATTTTTAGTATTGCTGAATATTTCCTTGTTACCGTGGGTTGGTGTATGGAGTTTTATGTTGGTGTCTATTCTTTTTTGCAGGTTACGTCATGCAGGAGATTTCACTCTGCAGCTATGGAGATGATGAGAAAGGAAATGCTACGTTTCAGTATGTTTTTGCTTTCAATCACCAGTATATACTGGGATATGACAGCAAGGCAAATATGTTTCTGCCTTATCAATCTATCGAACAGATGAAGGCAGTAGTGAGAGAATTTACAAAGGAATTCAACACTAATCCTGACATGTTAAATTATGTGAAAAATGAGGAGAAAAGGTGCAAAAACGAAATAAAGACGTTCTGGAAGGAGACAGTGGAAAGACGCGGTGAGTAGAGACATTCAGCCACAACACATAACGCGTGCAGGCGGTGTCATGGCGCTGCGATACCTAAAGCTTTATATATGCCCATAGACCTAACGTGAAGCTCCCGGGCCTCAATGTAAAATCTGTGAGAGTATGTGCCCACAATCAGGAAATGGCACCGCTATGGGCGCAGAGTAATTTCGCTGCCTCCAGAACGCTACGTCCTAATCATGCAGGTATATCTGCACGGGTTCACCGAATAATGCAGATTTACCGCATCCAATACATTTCTATTGTGAAAATGACATACTGCGGCTCATAAACCCGTGCCGCGGGTGAGATTACGCAGCGTCAAATAGAAGCGCAGTGCGCAATGGATGCCTATAAATCCCATCCATTGTGCTTGTATTGTAGACCGTAGCATCAAAAACGCTTCTATCCCCGATCGTGGGCACATACCCTAATGGGGCCCAGCTTCATTTTGTTCAAAAAATATGATAAAGCAGAGGTGGCAACAGCTACTACACACAGGGCAAACTGCAATTTTTGTAATTCTTCACACGAAACCTTTATATTATCGTATAACAGGTGTAATAAAAGCTTCTAAAGACACAGATATAACTAATAGATTATGCTCTTTATACTTGAGGCTATACCTAATGTAACACACCCATCATGGTTAGGAAAATTGTAATTCTACCTGCTAAAAAATATCTAATTGCTGCAATACTGCTCCTATGTACAGGAATGTAACTACTATAATACTGCTAAACCAATAGTAGAAAGAGATGCGGCACTCACCCTTTTTGCTTGTGAAATTGTGCTGTTTTTATTTGGACCGACATGAAAAAGTTGTTACATGTCCATGTGATACATCAGGCACACAGGAGGGTGCGGGGAGAGAAGGTGGACTTATAAAGCGACTATAATACTGCCCCCTATGTACAAGAATATAACTACTATAATACTGCCCCTATGTACAAGAATATAACTACTATAATACTGCTCCTATGTACAACAATATAACTACTATAATACTGCCCCCCTGTGTACAAGAATATACAGTGGGGCAAAAAAGTATTTAGTCATTCAGCAATAGTGCAAGTTCCACCACTTAAAAAGATGAGAGGCGTCTGTAATTTACATCATAGGTAGACCTCAACTATGGGAGACAAACTGAGAAAAAAAAATCCAGAAAATCACATTGTCTGTTTTTTTATCATTTTATTTGCATATTATGGTGGAAAATAAGTATTTGGTCAGAAACAAAATTTAATCTCAATACTTTGTAATATATCCTTTGTTGGCAATGACAGAGGTCAAACGTTTTCTGTAAGTCTTCACAAGGTTGCCACACACTGTTGTTGGTATGTTGGCCCATTCCTCCATGCAGATCTCCTCTAGAGCAGTGATGTTTTTGGCTTTTCGCTTGGCAACACGGACTTTCAACTCCCTCCAAAGGTTTTCTATAGGGTTGAGATCTGGAGATTGGCTAGGCCACTCCAGGACCTTGAAATGCTTCTTACGAAGCCACTCCTTCGTTGCCCTGGCGGTGTGCTTTGGATCATTGTCATGTTGAAAGACCCAGCCACGTTTCATCTTCAATGCCCTTGCTGATGGAAGGAGGTTTGTACTCAAAATCTCACGATACATGGCCCCATTCATTCTTTCATGTACCCGGATCAGTCGTCCTGGCCCCTTTGCAGAGAAACAGCCCCAAAGCATGATGTTTCCACCACCATGCTTTACAGTAGGTATGGTGTTTGATGGATGCAACTCAGTATTCTTTTTCCTCCAAACACGACAAGTTGTGTTTCTACCAAACAGTTCCAGTTTGGTTTCATCAGACCATAGGACATTCTCCCAAAACTCCTCTGGATCATCCAAATGCTCTCTAGCAAACTTCAGACGGGCCCGGACATGTACTGGCTTAAGCAGTGGGACACGTCTGGCACTGCGGGATCTGAGTCCATGGTGGCGTAGTGTGTTACTTATGGTAGGCCTTGTTACATTGGTCCCAGCTCTCTGCAGTTCATTCACTAGGTCCCCCCGCGTGGTTCTGGGATTTTTGCTTACCGTTCTTGTGATCATTCTGACCCCACGGGGTGGGATTTTGCGTGGAGCCCCAGATCGAGGGAGATTATCAGTGGTCTTGAATGTCTTCCATTTTCTAATTATTGCTCCCACTGTTGATTTCTTCACTCCAAGCTGGTTGGCTATTGCAGATTCAGTCTTCCCAGCCTGGTGCAGGGCTACAATTTTGTTTCTGGTGTCCTTTGACAGCTCTTTGGTCTTCACCATAGTGGAGTTTGGAGTCAGACTGTTTGAGGGTGTGCACAGGTGTCTTTTTATACTGATAACAAGTTTAAACAGGTGCCATTACTACAGGTAATGAGTGGAGGAAAGAGGAGACTCTTAAAGAAGAAGTTACAGGTCTCTGAGAGCCAGAAATCTTGATTGTTTGTTTCTGACCAAATACTTATTTTCCACCATAATATGCAAATAAAATGATAAAAAAACAGACAATGTGATTTTCTGGATTTTTTTTTCTCAGTTTGTCTCCCATAGTTGAGGTCTACCTATGATGTAAATTACAGACGCCTCTCATCTTTTTAAGTGGTGGAACTTGCACTATTGCTGACTGACTAAATACTTTTTTGCCCCACTGTAACTACTATAATACTGCCGCTATGTACAAGAATATAACTACTATAATACTGCCCCCTATATACAAGAATATAACTACTATAATACTGCCCCCTATGTACAAGAATATAACTACTATAATACTGCCCCCTATGTACAAGAATATAATTACTATAATACTGCCCCTATGTACAAGAATATTACTATAATACTGCCCCTATGTACAGGAATATAACTACTATAATACTGCTCCTATGTACAAGAATATAACTACTATAATACTGCCTAGGGTTGAGCGACTTTTATTTTTATAGGATCGGGTCGGGTTTCACGAAACCCGACTTTCTCAAAAGTCAGGTCGAGTGAAATCGTCCGATCCTATAAAAAAGTCGGGGTCGGCCGAAACACGAAACCCAATGCAGTGCAATGGGATACTATGGTTCCCAGGGTCTGAAGGAGAGGAAACTCTCCTTCAGGCCCTGGGATCCATATTAATGTGTAAAATAAAGAATAAAAAAAAAAAATATTGATATACTCACCTCTCCGACGCAGCCCGATGTAACCGGCAGCTTCGGTACCTCAGAATGAGCGCTTGAAAGTCCTTAGATGACGTCGCGGCCTGTGATTGGTCGCGGAGCGGTCACATGGACAAGCCGCGACGTCATCTAAGGTCCTTCACGTGCTCATTCTTAGGAAGGAAGGCTGCCGGAAAGAAGCACGGTGCGTCCGAGGGTGAGTATATTCCTATTAGGTATATACTCACCCTCGGACGCACCCTGCTTCTTTCCGGCAGCCTTCCTTCCTAAGAATGAGCGCGTGAAGGACCTTAGATGAAGTCGCGGCTTGTCCATGTGACCGCTCGCGACCAATCACAAGCCGCGACGTCACCGCAGGTCATTCACGCGCTCATTCTTAGGTAGGAAGGCTGCCAGTTAGTACCAGGGCGCGTCCGAGGGTGAGTATATCAATATTTTTTATTTTGATTCTTTATTTAACACTTAAATATGGATTTCGATACCGATTTCCGATATCGCAAACATATCGGAACTCGGTATCGGAATTCCGATACCAGATTCAGAAGATCGCCGATCTCATGGCCGACCCCACACAGGGGTCGGGTCGGGTTTCATGAAACCCGACTTTGCCAAAAGTCGGCGACTTCTGAAAATGGCCGACCCGTTTCGCTCAACCCTAATACTGCCCCCTATGTACAAGAATATAACTACTATAATACTGACCCTATGTACAAGAATATAACTACTATAATACTGCTCCTATGTACAAGAATATAACTACTATAATACTGCCCCTATGTACAGGAATATAACTACTATAATACTGCCCCTATGTACAAGAATATAACTACTATAATACTGCTCCTATGTACAAGAATATAACTACTATAATACTGCCTCCATGTACAAGAATATAACTACTATAATACTGCCCCTATGTACAAGAATATAACTACTATAATACTGCCTCTATGTACAAGAATATAACTACTATAATACTGCCCCTTTGTACAAGAATATAACTACTATAATACTGCCCCTATGTACAAGAATATAACTACTATAATACTGCTCCCTATGTACAAGAATATAACTACTATAATACTGCTCCTATGTACAAGAATATAACTACTATAATACTGCCCCTATGTACAAGAATATAACTACTATAATACTGCCCCTATGTACAGGAATATAACTACTATAATACTTCCCCTATGTACAAGAATATAACTACTATAATACTGCTCCTATGTACAAGAATATAACTACTATAATACTGCCTCTATGTACAAGAATATAACTACTATAATACTGCCCCTGTGTACAAGAATATAACTACTATAATACTGCCTCTATGTACAAGAATATAACTACTATAATACTGCCCCTTTGTACAAGAATATAACTACTATAATACTGCTCCTATGTACAAGAATATAACTACTATAATACTGCTCCCTATGTACAAGAATATAACTACTATAATACTGCTCCTATGTACAAGAATATAATTACTATAATACTGCCCCTATGTACAAGAATATAACTACTATAATACTGCCCCTATGTACAAGAATATAACTACTATAATACGGCCCCTATGTACAAGAATATAAGTACTATAATACTTCCCCTATGTACAAGAATATAACTACTATAATACTGCCCCTTTGTACAAGAATATAACTACTATAATACTGCTCCCTATGTACAAGAATATAACTACTATAATACTGCTCCTATGTACAAGAATATAACTACTATAATACTGCCTCTATGTACAAGAATATAACTACTATAATACTGCCCCTATGTACAAGAATATAACTACTATAATACTGCCTTTATGTACAAGAATATAACTACTATAATACTGCTCCTATGTACAAGAATATAACTACTATAATACTGCTCCCTATGTACAAGAATATAACTACTATAATACTGCTCCTATGTACAAGAATATAACTACTGTAATACTGCCCCCTATGTACAAGAATATAACTACTATAATACTGCCCCTATGTACAAGAATATAACTACTATATTACGGCCCCTATGTACAAGAATATAATTACTATAATACTGCCCCTATGTACAAGAATATAACTACTATAATACTGCTCCTATGTACAAGAATATAACTACTATAATACTGTCCCTATGTACAAGAATATAACTACTATAATACTGCCTCTATGTACAAGAATATAACTACTATAATACTGCCCCTTTGTACAAGAATATAACTACTATAATACTGCCCCTATGTACAGGAATATAACTACTATAATACTGCTCCTATGTACAAGAATATAACTACTATAATACTGCTCCTATGTACAAGAATATAACTACTATAATACTGCCTAGGGTTGAGCGACTTTTATTTTTATAGCATCGGGTCGGGTTTCACGAAACCCGACTTTCGAGTGAAATCGGCCGATCCTATAAAAAAGTCGGGGTCGGGGTCGGCCGAAACACGAAACCCAATGCAGTCCAATGGGATACTACGGTTCCCAGGGTCTGAAGGAGAGGAAACTCTCCTTCAGGCCCTGGGATCCATATTTATGTGTAAAATAAAGAATAAAAATAAAAAATATTGATATACTCACCTCTCCGACGCAGCCCGATGTAACCGGCAGCTTCGGTACCTCAGAATGAGCGCTTGAAAGTCCTTAGATGACGTTGCGGCCTGTGATTGGTCGCGGAGCGGTCACGTGACCGCAACGCGACCAATCACAAGCCGTGACGTCATCTAAGGTCTTTCAAGCGCTTGAAAGTCCTTAGATGACGTCGCGGCTTGTGATTGGTCGCGAGCGGTCACATGGACAAGCCGCGACGTCATCTAAGGTCCTTCACGCGCTCATTCTTAGGAAGGAAGGCTGCCGGAAAGAAGCAGGGCGCGTCCGAGGGTGAGTATATTTTTATTAGGTATATACTCACCCTCGGACGCACCCTGCTTCTTTCCGGCAGCCTTCCTTCCTAAGAATGAGCGCGTGAAGGACCTTAGATGACGTCGCGGCTTGTCCATGTGACCGCTCGCGACCAATCACAAGCCGCGACGTCACCGCAGGTCATTCACGCGCTCATTCTTAGGTAGGAAGGCTGCCAGTAAGTACCAGGGCGCGTCCGAGGGTGAGTATATCAATATTTTTTATTTTGATTCTTTATTTAACACTTAAATATGGATTCCGATACCGATTCCCGATATCGCAAACATATTGGAACTCGGTATCGGAATTCCGATACCAGATTCAGAAGATCGCCGATCTCATGGCCAACCCCACACAGGGGTCGGGTCGGGTTTCATGAAACCCGACTTTGCCAAAAGTCGGCGACTTCTGAAAATGGCCGACCCGTTTCGCTCAACCCCAATACTGCCCCCTATGTACAAGAATATAACTACTATAATACTGCCCCCTATGTACAAGAATATAATTACTATAATACTGCCCCTATGTACAAGAATATAACTACTATAATACTGCTCCTATGTACAAGAATATAACTACTATAATACTGCCCCTATGTACAGGAATATAACTACTATAATACTGCCCCTATGTACAAGAATGTAACTACTATAATACTGCTCCTATGTACAAGAATATAACTACTATAATACTGCCTCCATGTACAAGAATATAACTACTATAATACTGCCCCTATGTACAAGAATATAACTACTACACTTTTCTCATACCCCAAGATCAGACAACAGAGCAGGTGGAGGCGTTGGGCTGCTCCTTTCACCCAAATGTACCTTCCAAGTTATTCCCCAAGTACCCTCACTTGTATTCCCTTCCTTTGAGGTCCATGCTGTCAGACTCTACGTCCCCTTCTCCATGCGAGTGGCGGTGGTGTATCGTCCTCCTGGCCCCTCTCATCAGTTCCTGGATCATTTTGCCACCTGGCTTCCACACTTTCTCTCCTGTGACACTCCCACCCTTATCATGGGTGATTTCAACATCCCCATTGCTTCTCCCCTTTCCCCGTCTGCTTCTCACCTTTTATCTCTAACCTCCTCTTTCGGCCTCTCGCAGCATACTAATTCTCCAACGCATGAAGATGGAAACTCCCTTGACTTGGTCTTCTCCCGGCTTTGCTCAGTGGATGATTTCACAAACTCCCCTCTCCCGCTCTCTGACCACAACCTTCTTTCATTCTCTATCAAGAACTGCCATCCCGCTCAGGTCACCCCCACTTTCCACACTTATAGAAACATACAGGCCATTAACACCCAGAAACTTATGAAGAACTTGCAGTCCTCATTGGCCCCAATCTCCTCCATCTCATGTCCTGATTCTGCTCTGAACCATTACAATGAAACCCTGCAAAGTGCCCTGGATGAAGCTGCTCCTCCTATACATAGAGCAACTCGACACAGACGGCGACAACCGTGGCACACGCTGCAAACACGCTTCCTGCAGCGATGCTCCAGGTGCGCCGAACGTCTGTGGAGAAAATCTAATCTACCCGAAGATTTCATCCATTATAAGTTCATGCTAAAAACATACAACTCTGCCCTTCACCTATCCAAACAAACCTATTTCAACACCCTCATCACCTCACTGTCCAATAACCCTAAACGTCTCTTCGACACTTTCCAGTCCCTACTCAACCCAAGAGAGCAGGCCCCAACCACAGATCTCCGCGCTGAAGATCTGGCCAATTACTTCAAAGAAAAAATTGACCACATTCAACAGGAAATCATCTCCCAATCTCTTCATACCAGGCACTGTCCTCCCTCCCCCACTGCATCTAGTTCACTCTCTGACTTTGAACCAGTTACTGAAGAAGAAGTAAGCAGGCTCCTTGCATCATCTCGCCCGACCACTTGCACCAGCGACCCCATTCCATCACATCTCCTCCAGTCCCTTTCCCCGGCTGTCACCTCTCACATAACAAAAATATTCAACCTTTCCCTCACTTCCGGTATTTTTCCCTCCTCATTTAAGCACGCCATCATACATCCATTACTTAAAAAACCCTCCCTCGACCAAAACTGTGCCGCTAATTATAGACCTGTCTCTAATCTTCCCTTCATCTCTAAACTCCTGGAACGCCTGGTCCACTCCCGTCTTACCCGCTATCTCTCAGATAACTCTCTTCTTGACCCTCTTCAATCTGGCTTCCGCTCTTTACACTCTACTGAAACTGCCCTCACTAAAGTCTCTAATGACCTACTAACAGCTAAATCTAATGGTCACTACTCCATGCTAATTCTATTGGATCTTTCCGCAGCATTTGACACTGTGGATCATCAGCTCCTCCTCACTATGCTCCGCTCCATCGGCATCAAGGACACCGTTCTCTCTTGGTTCTCCTCCTATCTCTCTGACCGATCCTTCACTGTATGTTTTGCTGGTTCCTCCTCCTCTCCCCTTCCCCTTACTGTTGGGGTTCCTCAAGGATCAGTCCTAGGCCCCCTCCTCTTCTCTTTGTATACTGCCCCTATTGGACAAACAATCAGTAGATTTGGTTTCCAGTACCATCTCTATGCTGACGACACCCAATTATACACCTCTTCTCCTGCTTTCACTCCGACCTTCTTAGAAAACACCAGTGATTGTCTTACCGCTGTCTCTAACATCATGTCCTCCCTCTATCTGAAACTGAACCTGTCAAAAACTGAACTCCTCGTGTTCTCTCCCTCTACTAACCTACCTTTGCCTGACATTGCCATCTCCGTGTGTGGTTCCACCATTACTCCAAAGCAACATGCCCGCTGCCTTGGGGTTATCCTTGATTCCGAGCTTTCATTCACCCCCCACATTCGATCACTGGCTCGCTCTTCTTATTTGCATCTCAAAAACATTTCTAGAATTCGCCCTTTTCTTACTTTCGACTCTGCAAAAACTCTTACTGTTTCTCTTATTCATTCCCGTCTGGACTATTGTAACTCTCTACTAATCGGCCTCCCTCTTACCAAACTCTCCCCGCTCCAATCTGTCCTGAATGCTGCTGCCAGGATCATATTCCTCACCAACCGTTACACCGATGCCTCTACCTTGTGCCAGTCATTACACTGGCTACCCATCCACTCCAGAATCCAGTACAAAACTACTACCCTCATCCACAAAGCACTCCATGGCTCAGCACCACCCTACATCTCCTCTCTGGTCTCAGTCTACCACCCTACCCGTGCCCTCCGCTCCACTAATGACCTCCGGTTAGCATCCTCAATAATCAGAACCTCCCACTCCCGTCTCCAAGACTTTACACGTGCTGCGCCGATTCTTTGGAATGCACTACCTAGGTTAATACGATTAATCCCCAATCCCCACAGTTTTAAGCGTGCCCTAAAAACGCATTTGTTCAGACTGGCCTACCGCCTCAACGCATTAACCTAACTATCCCTGTGTGGCCTATTAAAAATAGAAAAAAAAAAAAAAACACATAATCAGGTTCCTTGCATCGTGTTCTCATACACTTTATGCAGTTAATAGCACTCTGTGTCTGTACTGCTACATACTTAGGCAGTTAACTGGTGCATGCAGCTTTACATGAACACCCGAGCCTTACACTATGGCTGGTCCAAATAACTAAAGCAATTGTTACCATCCACCTCTCGTGTCTCCCCTTTTCCTCATAGTTTGTAAGCCTGCGAGCAGGGCCCTCATTCCTCCTGGTATTATTTTGAACTGTGATTTCTGTTATGCTGTAATGTCTATTGTCTGTACAAGTCCCCTCTATAAGTTGTAAAGCGCTGCGGAATATGTTGGCGCTATATAAATAAAAATTATTATTATTATATTATTACTAGAATACTGCCTCTATGTACAAGAATATAACTACTATAATACTGCCCCTTTGTACAAGAATATAACTACTATAATACTGCCCCTATGTACAAGAATATAACTACTATAATACTGCTCCTATGTACAAGAATATAACTACTATAATACTGCCCCCTATGTACAAGAATATAACTACTATAATACTGCCCCTATGTACAGGAATATAACTACTATAATACTTCCTGTTGTGAACTCTATTTTTGGGCTCCCTCTAGTGGTCACAAGCGGTACTGTGTAGTGTTGTCTTTCTGCAGGTTGGCTGCATCAGCTGGTTCGTTATCCTTGGTTGGTTTCCTATTTAACTCACCTGGATACTCAGTTCCTTGCCTGCTATCAATGTATTCAGTGCTCTTCAGATTCCTTGTGACTACCTTGCTCCCAGTCTCTCCAAGACAAGCTAAGTTCTTGTTTGTTCATTTTCTGATTATCAGCGTTCATCATGTTTTTTGTCCAGCTTGCTAAAATGTGATTTCTCGCTTGCTGGTTGCTCTAGGGGACTGAGTTTCTCCCCCCACACCGTTAGTTGGTGCGGGGGTTCTTGAAATCTCAGTGTGGATATTTTGTAAGGGTTTTTTACTGACCGCATAGATCCCTGTTCTATTTTCTGCTATCTAGTATTAGTGGGCCTCATTTGCTGAATCTGCTTTCACCCCTGTGTATGTGCCTTCCTCTTACCTAACCGTTATTATCTGTTGGGGGCTTCTATATCTTTGGGGATTATTTCTCTGGAGGCAAGAGAGGTCTTTCTTTCTCTCTAGGGGTAGTTAGTTCCTCAGGCTGGCTCGAGACGTCTAGGAATTTTAGGCACGTTCACCGGCTACCTGTAGTGTGTTTGGATAGGTTCAGATTTGCGGTCAGTCCAGTTTTCCACCTCCCTAGAGCTTGTCCTTTGTTAGTTTCCTTGCTGGAGTAATTTGTGATCCTCAACCACTAAGGATCATAACAACTTCCCCTATGTACAAGAATATAACTACTATAATACTGCTCCTATGTACAAGAATATAACTACTATAATACTGCCTCTATGTACAAGAATATAACTACTATAATACTGCCCCTATGTACAAGAATATAACTACTATAATACTGCCTCTATGTACAAGAATATAACTACTATAATACTGCCCCTTTGTACAAGAATATAACTACTATAATACTGCTCCTATGTTCAAGAATATAACTACTATAATACTGCTCCCTATGTACAAGAATATAACTACTATAATACTGCTCCTATGTACAAGAATATAACTACTATAATACTGCCCCCTATGTACAAGAATATAACTACTATAATACTGCCCTATGTACAAGAATATAACTACTATAATACGGCCCCTATGTACAAGAATATAATTACTATAATACTGCCCCTATGTACAAGAATATAACTACTATAATACTGCTCCTATGTACAAGAATATAACTACTATAATACTGCCCCTATGTACAGGAATATAACTACTATAATACTTCCCCTATGTACAAGAATATAACTACTATAATACTGCTCCTATGTACAAGAATATAACTACTATAATACTTCCTCTATGTACAAGAATATAACTACTATAATACTGCCCCTATGTACAAGAATATAACTACTATAATACTGCCTCTATGTACAAGAATATAACTGCTATAATACTTCCCCTTTGTACAAGAATATAACTACTATAATACTGCTCCTATGTACAAGAATATAACTACTATAATACTGCTCCCTATGTACAAGAATATAACTACTATAATACGGCCCCTATGTACAAGAATATAATTACTATAATACTGCCCCTATGTACAAGAATATAACTACTATAATACTGCTCCTATGTACAAGAATATAACTACTATAATACTGCCCCTATGTACAAGAATATAACTACTATAATACTGCCTCTATGTACAAGAATATAACTGCTATAATACTTCCCCTTTGTACAAGAATATAACTACTATAATACTGCTCCTATGTACAAGAATATAACTACTATAATACTGCTCCCTATGTACAAGAATATAACTACTATAATACGGCCCCTATGTACAAGAATATAATTACTATAATACTGCCCCTATGTACAAGAATATAACTACTATAATACTGCTCCTATGTACAAGAATATAACTACTATAATACTGCCCCTATGTACAAGAATATAACTATTATAATACTGCCTCCTATGTACAAGAATATAACTATTATTATACTGCCTTCATGTGTCTGCAGTGAGACCATCTATGGAGGTGTTTGTTCCTGATGAGAATACGGACAATCTCCCGTTACTAATCTGCTTTGTTTGGGGCTTTTACCCTGAAAATATTATTGTGTCCTGGATTAAAAATAATGAGACTGTGGTTAAGACTGAAGATCAGGCGGTGCAAACCGGGGAATGGACCTACCAGCTGGTATCCATTCTGGATCTGAGGGACTCTCTTCCTGAAGATAAATATACTTGTAAGGTGGAACATCAGAGCCTACGTGAGCCCATGACAACAACCTGGAGTAAGTATGAGACGAACATCTTGGCACCACCGGGAGCTCTATGTTGCATCGTCCAGACCTTCTTCTGGTGTATTTTTGTGTTTTCATCCCGTCTTCTTTATGTGGGGAATATTCAGGATCTAGTGCTGGATTTTTCTCCCTTACCTCAATATTCCATTTATAACATCTGATGTAAAACTTTAAGCTCCGAGCAATTTTCGCAAAGAAATAGGGAAGAAAAATGGGGGAAATTTACTAAGCAAAATGCCAGAATTGAACCAAACATGGCAACTATGCTCCAAATATATATAATTTACACACGTTTCAGTTTTGAGAATTGTTTATTAATGGGGACCAGGTCTGAAGCCAGTCCAAAAAATGGGCCCAGTTAAGGTGCTCCCATATTTTGCTGCAAATATTGGTGAAGAAATGTCAAAATGAGAAAGAGAAAGCGTCCAATGAGTCTAGAAAAATAATCAGCCCGGACATCGTGCCTCACTGTGATACATTTCGGCAGCTGATTATTGTTTCTTCCTCTTCTTCTTATGAGAACCATATCTTTTTAATTTTTCCGTCTAGAAGCCGTATGAGCTTATTTTTTTTGCAGGGCGAGTTGTAGTTTTGAATGATACAATCTATTTTACCATATAATGTGGTGAAAAATGGAAAAAAAATTCCAAGTGGGGTGAAATAGCGAAACCCTCCACCCTCCCACCTGCAGTTCTGACATCATTTTGTTGGGGGGGATGTTATGCCATAAATTGACCCAATAATATGATTTTTCAAGTCAGTAGGATTGTGGCAATGCCAAATTTTGTCTTTTCGCTTATAGTATGTGCTGTAATACCGTAATACTGAGGTATATGGTGAAAATCATGGTCTACTATGAAGTGTCTGTAGCTCAGCTTCATAGGAGAACCAAGATGGCAGTGATGGACCTTCATCAGGTGCCAGTCAGTGCCCAGTAATCACGTTGCGAGGGGCCATTGGGGGCCAGACCGGATTAAAGTGGATTTCCAGCCAATGAAAACTGTTCTTAATAGGGCTCAGCCAATCACAGGCCGCAGTCATCTTTACCCATCCTGAGAACCCTTTGGAAGCCCCCTGTAATGTATGTGAGGACCCCTGTGCTGTATTGTGGGGTCTTTTGTTCGGCCTCGGTTCTTTGCACTATCTGGTATTTTTCTCTATTTCCCCTTATGTTATGGTAATATTATTACGCGTTGCTTTGTTCCTGATTGTAATGATGTTATCTGACTTTGTGCAGAATCCTGATTGTTCTGTGGATCTTTCAGGATCCTGTAAGGCCTCGTTCACACGTCCGTGATTTGGTCGAGCTTCATCAGAGTTTCTGTCCTCAGTGTTTGCTCGTTGTCCCTTCACAGTTTCTTATTTTGCGTACAAGTTTTCTCACATTTCTATCAATCATGAGAATCAAACATCACATTGGTGACATCTGAGGGTTCGATTTATCTCACAGACTCATAAACGTCTATTGATGAGTTTTATTTGTGAGTTTGTAATGTTTTTCCTCAAGGAAACTCGGAATGTGAACAAACCCCCGACACTATAATGGGTGCGAGTCCTGTCCCCTGTCCTTGAGGAACGCAGATACGGCTCGTGCCAGAAAACCTGACGTGTGAATGAGCCTTTATATTGTAGAAAACTTTGGAATTTTCCCTAAATTTGTAGCAAATTCCGCAGTGTAAAGTGTCATCAGGTCGTGGCCTTAAAGCCTCAATCTCGGCCAGTATGTCTATGTGCCGCCATCTCCTCTGTCTCTGTAGTAGATCGGGGGCTTCTGCTCTGTCTCTGGAGCAGATGGGGTCTTCTCCTCTGTCTCTGTAGTAGATCGGGGGCTTCTCCTCTGTCTCTGGAGCAGGTCGGGGGCTTCTCCTCTGTCTCTGGAGCAGATCGGGTCTTCTCCTCTTTCTCTGTAGTAGATCGGGGGCTTCTCCTCTGTCTCTGTAGTAGATTGGGGGTTTCTCCTCTGTCTCTGGAGCAGATCGGGTCTTCTCCTCTGTGTCTGGAGCAGATCGGGTCTTCTCTTCTGTGTCTGGAGCAGATCGGGTCTTCTCCTCTGTGTCTGGAGCAGATCGGGTCTTCTCCTCTGTCTCTGTAGTAGATCGGGGCTTCTCCTCTGTCTCTGGAGCAGATCGGGGCTTCTCCTCTGTCTCTGGAGCAGATCGGGGGCTTCTCCTCTGTCTCTGTAGTAGATCGGGGGTTTCTCCTCTGTCTCTGGAGCAGATCGGGTCTTCTCCTCTGTGTCTGGAGCAGATCGGGTCTTCTCTTCTGTGTCTGGAGCAGATCGGGTCTTCTCCTCTGTGTCTGGAGCAGATCGGGTCTTCTCTTCTGTGTCTGGAGCAGATCGGGTCTTCTCCTCTGTGTCTGGAGCAGATCGGGCCTTCTCCTCTGTCTCTGTGGCAGATCGGGGGCTTCTCCGCGTCTCTGGAGCAGATCGGGGGCTTCTCCTCTGTCTCTGTAGCAGATCGGGGGCTTCTCCGCATCGCTGGAGCAGATCGGGAGTTTCTCCTCTGTCTCTGGAGCAGATTCGGGGGCATCTCCTCTGTCTCTGGAGCAGATCGGGGGTTTCTCCTCTGTCTCTGGAGCAGATCGAGGGCTTCTCCTCTATCTCTGGAGCAGATCGGGGGCGTTTCCTCTGTCTCTGGAGCAGATCGGGGGCTTTTCCTCTGTCTCTGGAGCAGATCGGGGGTTTCTCCTCTGTGTCTGTAGTAGATCGGGGGTTTCTCATCTGTCTCTGGAGCAGATCGGGGGCTTCTCCTCTATCTCTGGAGCAGATCGGGGGCTTCTCTGTCTCTGGAGCAGATCGGGGGCTTCTCCTCTATCTCTGGAGCAGATCGGGGGCTTCTCTGTCTCTGGAGCAGATCGGGGGTTTCTCCTCTACCTCTGGAGCAGATCGGGGGCTTCTCCTCTATCTCTGGAGCAGATCGGGGGCTTCTCCTGTCTCTGGAGCAGATCGGGGGTTTCCCCTCTGTGTCTGTAGTAGATCGGGGGTTTCTTCTCTATCTCTGGAGCAGATAGGGGGCTTCTCCTCTGTCTCTGGAGCAGATCGGGGGCTTCTCTATCTCTGGAGCAGATCAGGGGCTTCTCCTCTGTCTCTGGAGCAGATCGGGGGCTTCTCCTCTGTGTCTGTAGTAGATCGGGGGCTTCTCCACATCTCTGGAGCAGATCAGGGGTTTCTCCTCTGTCTCAGGAGCAGATCGGGGGCTTCTCCTCTGTCTCTGGAGCAGATCGGGAGTTTCTCCTCTGTGTCTGTAGTAGATCGGGGGCTTCTCCACATCTCTGGAGCAGATCGGGGGTTTCTCCTCTGTCTCAGGAGCAGATCGGGGGTTTCTCCTCTGTCTCTGGAGCAGATCGGGGGTTTCTCCTCTGTCTCTGGAGCAGATCGGGGGCTTTTCCTCTGTCTCTGGAGCAGATCGGGGGCTTCTCCTCTGTCTCTGGGGCAGATCGGGGGCTTCTCCGCATCTCTGGAGCAGATCAGGGGTTTCTCCTCTGTCTCAGGAGCAGATCAGGGGTTTCTCCTCTGTCTCAGGAGCAGATCGGGGGTTTCTCCTCTGTCTCTGGAGCAGATCGGGGGTTTCTCCTCTGTCTCTGGAGCAGATCGGGGGCTTTTCCTCTGTCTCTGGAGCAGATCGGGGGCTTCTCCTCTGTCTCTGGGGCAGATCGGGGGCTTCTCCGCATCTCTGGAGCAGATCGGGGGCTTCTCCCGCATCTCTGGAGCAGATCGGAGGCTTCTCCTCTGTCTCTGGGGCAGATCGGGGGCTTCTCCGCATCTCTGGAGCAGATCGGGGGCTTCTCCCGCATCTCAGGAGCAGATCGGGGGCTTCTCCCGCATCTCAGGAGCAGATCGGGGGCTTCTCCTCTGTCTCTGTAGTAGATCGGGGGTTTCTCCTCTGTGTCTGTAGTAGATCGGGGATTTCTCCTCTGTCTCTGGAGCAGATCGGGGGTTTCTCCTCTGTCTCTGGAGCAGATCGGGGGCTTCTCCTCTATCTCTGGAGCAGATCGGGGGCTTCTCCTCTGTCTCTGGGGCAGATCGGGGGCTTCTCCGCATCTCTGGAGCAGATCGGGGGCTTCTCCCGCATCTCTGGAGCAGATCGGAGGCTTCTCCTCTGTCTCTGGAGCAGATCGGGGGTTTCTCCTCTGTCTCTGGAGCAGATCGGGGGCTTCTCCTCTGTCTCTGGAGCAGATTGGGGCTTCTACTCAATCTCTGGAGCAGATCGGGGGCTTCTGCTCTGTCTCTGGAGTAGATCGGGGGCTTCTCCTCCTTCTCTGGAGCAGATCGGGGGCTTCTCTGCATCTCTGGAGCAGATCGGGGGCTTCTCCCACATCTCTGGAGCAGATCGGAGGCTTCTCCTCTGTCTCTGGAGCAGATTGGGGGTTTCTCCTACGTTTCTGGAGAAGATCGGGGGCTTCTCCACATCTCTAGAGCAGATCAGGGGCTTCTCCACATCTCTAGAGCAGATCGGGGGCTTCTCCTCTGTCTCTGGAGCAGATCAGGGGCTTCTCCTGCGTCTCTGGAGCAGATCGGGGGCTTCTCCGCGTCTCTCACTCATTATCTCTTGTTACACAGAAGCCGGTTTGACCTCCAATCAGATCATTAAGATCAGCGTTTCCTCTGTGGTCTTCGCCCTGGGACTGATCTCCATGATGGCAGGAGTTGTGTGGTGGAAGAACGCCAAGAAGAGCGGTAAGAGCATGACAGCGCGGGCAACGGGGTGATTAAAAAGGTTTTATAATTTCCCAACTCCAGTTTTTTGTACCTAAAACTAACCTTCTTCCCACAGCCTCCCCAGGTCCAGCACTGAGTCTCCGCTGCTGCTGCCAGTGTCTGTTACTGTCTGCAGCGCTAACGTCGCTTCCACAACACTGCAGCCAATCAACGAGAACGGCAGGTCTGAGCTGCTCATGCCGCCAATCGGGCAGAGAAGCTGAGCTCAGTGATTGTCTGCAGCGCTGGTGATGTGCATTCAAGTAACAGAGAACAGAAGCAGCGGTGGAGACTCAGCATTGGACCTGGGGAGGGCGAATAAGGTAAATTTTGCAACTATTTCTGGAGACGCAACTTTCTTAAAAACAGTAAATCCCTTTGTCTCTTGTCTCATGAAGTGAATGTCCTCCGATGATATCATCATTCATGGGATAGACGGGCGATATGGTGTAAAAGTCGGACATTCACTTTATAGGCGGAGACAAAAGTGCGTCCTACCATCCTCCGTACTTCTGTGTCCACCTAAAAAACATGGACACCTGTGTCGCCATCTGCCTCATAGTGAACGGCTCCTTATGGGGTTTTATCTGAATCTTGTCCTGAGCGTTGGCCTGGTTGCTGCCTGAGGACGTGTTCACACAAGGAGTTATTGCAGCTTATTTTTATGCACCCAAAAAAACAGATTATTGGCAGGAAAAATGCTGCCTATTTTTTAATAGTTTTGTGTTTTTACTTTTTCCCCCATTCACTTGAATGTGTGAAAAACACTACAAAAGCGTTAAAAGAATTGACACCGCAGATGTGAAAAAAACACTTTGATGGTTAAAATACTCGTGGAAGCAAAGCAGCGAGTGCAGGAGATATCAGAAAACATTCACTTTGCTGATACCGTAAAACACTATGTATTTTATGCTCCAAATACGCGGCAATCACCGCACACCCTATACACAAACGGCAGGTAAAATCCAACCACAGTACCAGGACTGAGCATTAGAGGAACCATGGCGCCACCTGCTGGAGAGCTATAATAATTACATTTTTGGGATTTTTGTTTCTTCAACCAAATATTGTAATCTTACGGCACATGGTCACAACCGGGGTAAGAAGTGATCACCAGTCTGTAACAGCAGATCTCTGACCGTGGCATTTACATGGCGTGATCACCGATGCACGGAGGAACCATAGTGGACAGCAGGACACCTAAGCTCTGACACATAGGACAGCAGGACGCCTAAGCTCTGACATATAGGACAGCAGGACTCCTAAGCTCTGACATATAGGACAGCAGGACTCCTAAGCTCGGACACACAGGAGAGCAGGACTCCTAAGCTTCTGACACATAGGACAGCAGGACTCCTAAGCTCTGACATATAGGACAGCAGGACTCCTAAGCTCTGACACACAGGACAGCAGGACTCCTAAGCTCGGACACACAGGACAGCAGGACTCCTAAGCTTCTGACACATAGGACAGCAGGACTCCTAAGCTCTGACATATAGGACAGCAGGACTCCTAAGCTCTGACACACAGGACAGCAGGACTCCTAAGCTTCTGACACATAGGACAGCAGGACTCCTAAGCTTCTGACACATAGGACAGCAGGACTCCTAAGCTCTGACACATAAGACAGCAGGACTCCTAAGCTCTGACACACAGGACAGCAGGACTCCTAAGCTTCTGACACATAGGACAGCAGGACTCCTAAGCTCTGACACATAAGACAGCAGGACTCCTAAGCTCTGACACACAGGACAGCAGGACTCCTAAGCTTCTGACACATAGGACAGCAGGACTCCTAAGCTCTGACACATAAGACAGCAGGACTCCTAAGCTCTGACACACAGGACAGCAGGACTCCTAAGCTCTGACACATGGTACAGCAGGATTCCGAAGATCTAACACACAGGACAGCAGGACTCCTAAGCTCGGACACACAGGACAGCAGGACTCCTAAGCTCTGACACATAGGACAGCAGGACTCCTAAGCTTCTGACACATAGGACAGCAGGACTCCTAAGCTCTGACACATAAGACAGCAGGACTCCTAAGCTCTGACACACAGGACAGCAGGACTCCTAAGCTCTGACACATGGTACAGCAGGATTCCGAAGATCTAACACACAGGACAGCAGGACTCCTAAGCTCGGACACACAGGACAGCAGGATTCCGAAGATCTAACACACAGGACAGCAGGACTCCTAAGCTCGGACACAGGACAGCAGGACTCCTAAGCTCTGACACATGGTACAGCAGGACTCCTAAGCTCTGACACACAGGACAGCAGGACTCCTAAGCTCTGACACAAAGGACAGCAGGACTCCTAAGCTTTGACACATGGTACAGCAGGACTCCTAAGCTCTGACACACAGGACAGCAGGACTCCTAAGCTCTTATGAGCGGCAGCCAGGGCCGTGGTCGTAGCTGAGAGTATGTGCTTTAATGCGCCCTGGCCTCCCGTCACATGAATATAATGTCCCTTCTGTAGCATACCTTCTGCTTCACCTTCTGCACCATCAGGGTCCCATTGGGCGGGCTGAAGTTCTGCTGCTGGCGTTGTTGCATATAAGGAGACAGAGTCTATTTCAAACTTATAATGTAAAACTTTACTTTCCTCTGTTTTCAGCATATCCTTTTCAGATACAGCATCAGCATAGAGTTCTATACAGTCCACATTCTCTACTTTCCTGCACTTCTTTCTACGTCCTTCAGTACACGCCCGAGTTGTTCCGTCTCTTACGGTATCGCAGTGTACTCCCTGTAAAGACTCACTACGCTTGAGGAATCCCTCGTCTGTTTTGCACCAGATATGAGGGCGTCAGCCCAGGTGATGATCTGCCACATGATGAGCGACCTGCATACTGTTTAGGACCTCTTCTCTCGCTTCTGCTCCACACTGCTGTCACACAGCTGCTTCAGCTGAGCTTCTGTCCATCCGGACTCTGGATAGCTGGGTACTTTGCTTTAACGTTGCGGAGCTATCAGCCCTACATGGGCACCCAGGCCCCCCTACTCCCTTACAACAGGAACTTGGAAGACTTCTCCTCTAACCATGGCAAGCTCCTCCTTAATTACTATGTACACTAATGTGCCCCATCTAGTGTCCGGTTCGAGGTACTACACTTACCCTATCTCTACTTACATACATAACACATAGCAGATTGACATATATACACAGCAGTGAAACAGTATACTCAACTTCAAGGGGGTAGGGATGTGTAACAGTTTCTGTACTCCGTTACACTCTGACACATAGAACAGCAGGACTCCTAAGCTCGGACACACAACACAGCAGGACTCCTAAGCTGTGACACACAGGACAGTGGGACTCATAACCTTTGACACACAGGACAGCAGGACTCCTAGTCTCTGATATACAGGATAGCAGGACTCCTAAGCTCTTACACACAGTACAACAGGGCTCCAAATTTCTGACACAGAACAGCAGGACTGCTAAGCTCTGAGTCACAGGACAGCAGGACTCCTAGTCTTTGACACACAGGAGAGCAGGACTCCTAAGCTCGGACACACAGGACAGCAGGACTCCTAAACTCTGACACACAGGACAGCAGGACTCCTAAGCTCTGACACACAGGACAGCAGGACTCCTAAGCTCTGACACACAGGACAGCAGGACTCCTAAGCTCGGACACACAGGACAGCAGGACTCCTAAGCTCTGACACACAGGACAGCAGGACTCCTAAGCTCTGACACACAGGACAGCAGGACTCCTAAGCTCTGACACATAGGACAGCAGGACTCCTAAGCTCTGACACACAGGACAGCAGGACTCCTAAGCTCTGACACACAGGACAGCAGGACTCCTAAGCTTCTGACACACAGGACAGCAGGACTCCTAAGCTCTGACACACAGGACAGCAGGACTCCTAAGCTCTGACACATAGGACAGCAGGACTCCTAAGCTCTTACACACAGTACAACAGGGCTCCTAATTTCTGACACGGAACAGCAGGACTGCTAAGCTCTGAGTCACAGGACAGCAGGACTCCTAAGCTCGGACACACAGGACAGCAGGACTCCTAAGCTCGGACACACAGGACAGCAGGACTCCTAAGCTCGGACACACAGGACAGCAGGACTCCTAAGCTCTGACACACAGGACAGCAGGATTCCTAAGCTCTGACACACAGGACAGCAGGACTCCTAAGCTCGGACACACAGGACAGCAGGACTCCTAAGCTCTGACACACAGGACAGCAGGACTCCTAAGCTCGGACACACAGGACAGCAGGACTCCTAAGCTCGGACACACAGGACAGCAGGACTCCTAAGCTCTGACACACAGGACAGCAGGACTCCTAAGCTCGGACACACAGGACAGCAGGACTCCTAGTTGACATACAGTTCACGGACATTTTGCTGAATTACTGCAGGATAATGGAAGTGAGCTGAGACATAACAACATGTTGGACACGAGGCTTATTACCACAGATGCACCAGGTATTGGAGCCATATTTTGCTATCAGACATATTTGTTGTTGAAGTGTCGGTCTGTCATCTCCGGCCAGCGCCATTTCTTTTATCCTTGTCTCACCTGTATTGTCTGTATTACTAACCCCTCTTGTTGTTGTCCTCACAGTGGATGTTCTCTTCCTGTTTTCTAGATGACTGTCACTTCTTACCCACCATTTTCCGTCCTTGGCGTCACATATTTGCACCATGTTTGCCTTTCTCATTAATTTCCTTAAGCAGAGAGGGGTCCATCACTAGCAACAGCGCATCATCATTAATTTCCTGTCAATCACAGTCACTCGTGGATGAAGAGAGGGATCTTGGAGAAGACAGTGAGACAGACTCTATGGATGGGCGGCTTATAGTAGGGACTGAGCCCCTTGCGCCCTTTCACCAGGGGTGTGCACTTAGCGCTGTACCAAACCTGGATGATGATGATGGTGCTATCCGCCGCTGCCCTGATTAACTTTGTAATGGAGCCCATACTTTATACATGATGATCCTTTCCTGTACATTGTCCAGAGGGCTTCATTGTGACCCCTACAGTGGACCTGTTATAGATGGCTGCAGGGGGTTGTCTCATGGTGAGACAGCGGGATATTTTCACTGTCATCTGTCAAATTATGCCATAGTTTAATCACGTTAAATCAACAGGAGTCTGATTGCCGGACCCTTCTGATCTATAGAGCCAGGGTGTTTGTGATGGGCTTGTGCTAATATATAGTAGTCAATTTGAAAAAGCAAAGCTGCAGTGTAAAGCATGGGAGGAACTGGGCAGAGATATAGATAAGATGTCTCTGTTAGCCACACTGACTAGCAGGAGTCTAAGCTTAATGGCTTATTCCCGTCTTTATAATCGGGTATTGTTGGATAGTGCATGTAAATACAAGCAATTTTGCAATTTACTGCTTATTAAAATGTTCAGCCATATTAACATTTTGTTTTATTTACAGCTCGTTGCCTTGGAGACCGACCCCCGCTGCTAGACAGCAGAACATGCACAGCGCTTACAAGCTCTTTCCTATTGAGTTATACAGTTATATCCACTATTCTGAAACTGGCTGGGATCCCTGACATGCGCCCTTACCTCCTAATATCAGACATCTTTATGGAAGTGCTTACAAGCTAGACAATAGTGGTGGTCGGTCTCCTAGGCAGCGAGCTGAAAAATAACAGAAAATTGCTCATATCTCAAGAATGGCTACAAATTTTAATAAGCAGTAAACTGTCAATATCCATCTATGAAGATATAGCAAAGAAGAGTGAAATCTCTGATGTTATAGTGCACCAGTCCTGACTGTATGTCTGTTATGTGGGTCAATTTGGGCAATTAGTGGGAGAATGAGGGTGATAGTCCGCGCTGCCGATGTGGATGGCAAGAAACCAGGAAACAGCCATATTGGATCCTGCAGTTTATTCTCTGCGCATTTCGAACTTGGACCAACTTCTTCCTCTAAAGAACTTCAGTACTGTGGGATAATATAACCCCGATAGATGAGCAGATCCCTATTCTTCACCCGACATATAATCCTCTCTCAGATAAGACCCCATTGCGCTTGGAGTCCCCCCATTTTGTACAGACCCCATGTTGTCATATTCATGTCACCTCGTCAGTGTTTTGTCACTTCTTATGTTTGTCGTTTCCTGTATTTGTAAATTGTCACAATGTCGGTTTATCTCCCGTCTATAAATATATTACATTTCTGTGTTTTGTGTTTGTCCTCGTCTTCATCCATCTTGTGATAACTGTTGAGGTTCTTCAGAACTTGTGCTGTTTCCTACACATAAAGAGGGACCCTAGGCTCTGTCAGATAACGGAGTCTGCAGCCCCCAAACCTTCACCTGGGAATCACTAATGTGGACCCCAACATGTGTCCAGCAGTAGTGTCAGCTCAGGGCACAGATCACTCGGCAGCTGAGGACGCTTTTACCATTTACAATTCACCTCGGTTTATAAGAGTTTATTCTCCTGTTTGAATATGGAGAAAAGTTTACAATTCTCGGCAGGAGAGAAGCCCGCTCTGTCCTCATGGCTGACTTGTGCTTCAAGAAGAAAAACTTAATGCAGTAATTAAAGTTTTCTAAAGAGTTCCAGTCCTCTTCATCTCTGAAGAGAGGAGCACACATGGCCTATAAGTCTCCTCACTCTGACCTGCCAGGCCTGGCTTGTCACTCTCCATAAGGAGAAACGTTACCCCGTAGGCCGCAGTCACTTCAGAAGAGGAGGCTGCAGACTGAAGGTGCTGGAATCAGGCTGAATATATCAGAATATATATAAATATATATTTGGGGTCCTTTCATCATTGTTTTTTAAATGTAATATATAGATAACTTTGGCTCGCTCACCTGTAGATGTTAGGGAATAAGGCTGGATTGACAGATCTGTGGGTCGCGGTACGAGTGTGAGGCTGATGTGTTCGGCTCAGGAAACCTACAGCCGGTCCGTGCCTCATAGTCTGTACTCGGAGCACGGATGTAACATGTGAGTGTGAGAGCGCTAGCAAGAAAGAAGCCAAAAAGGACAAAAAGAACATAAAGCTCAAAATGATTTCTGTGTGAGATACAGCCCTGTAAGATACGAGCTCCAAAACAATCCAGACATCACTGGCCACAGTGATGACCGCACTCGGGACGGCTGAGCGTCCGGTCTCTTATGCCGGAGCTGGACACTAATGAAGACTGGTCTGGATAGAAGGATCCTGCATCACACATTTTTCATCTGGCCCCGAGCAAAATAACTGATCTGCCAAATATAATCCCATAGAAAATCATGGAACAGTCAGAACATTAATTTCTCTTTAGCATTTTATTACCTCAAAGGCAGGAAAAAATGGATGTCTAAATATATAAGAGGCCGAACCAACCAGTCAGTGTAGTAAAAGGGAAGTGTGCGACATGTCTAGACGGGAGCGCCCAATTATCACACATGTGCCACGGTGATAAATACGGCACGGCTTCTTCTTGCATGATGAGTCCCAGGATCCCAGGACTCTCACCGATCCCTACAATCATGTGCTCTGGAGAAATCTGCATGTAATAAATGGGGCTGAGTAACATTACCCGCAGTCTGGTTGTGCTGGGGAAAAGAAAATAAGGGCCGCTATCCCTTTCCCTTTAAGATCGCAGCAATAGAAAGTTATGGCTCCCCCAGCAATATGTCAATTGTTTTCTGAAAAAAAAGCAAGAAAACTTCAACTATTGGGCAAAGTTCACATCCAACACTTGTTTTACAGCCTTTTGAAATAACAGAGTAAAGTTTGGAGATAACACAAGGAATATGTCAGAGAAGTGGCAGGTCATTCTTTTTTCTGTAGCAAGGCTTTAAAAACCTCATTAGACAAAAAAAAGCCCCAAAAAACTCTATGTATGAACAGCAAAGTGGATTTTCTGTTGAATCAAATAGTAAGATAATCCAAAGAGAATGTAAAGCGTTTTTCTTTCTAAGACTTTGGAGCAAATTTGCTTCAAATTCCTCAAAATACTCTTGGTGAGCGTAATATTTAATGAAGCATTATCCAACATCATTTACATGGAAACCCGCAGCACTGCGCTCACAGAACATTGGTTAGTGCAACCTTCAATACAAGATATGTGGAAGACATGGAGTACAGGAGGCAGTGGAAAAAGGGGTGAAATAGGGTCATCTTTATGTTAACTTTAGGTGGAGACAAGGAAGAGGGGAAGTTAGAAAATAAGAGGAGAGATAACATTTTTAAAAGTAGAGAGAGCAATCCAGAGAAATGGGGCAGCTCAAGAGAAATCCTGTATATGTCAGTCGGGAACAGGAGAAAATCAGCAGAGAGGACGATTAGGAGAATATCTGTGCATAATGGTGGAGATGTAGATCAGGAAACATTCAGGGAAGAGGAACTGAGGGTAAAACATGGTCATTTACAGTGCCTTGCGAAAGTATTTGGCTCCCTGGAATTTTTCAACCTTTTCCCACATATCATGCTTCAAACATAAAGATACCAAATGTACATTTTCTGTGAAGAATCAACAACAAGTGGAACACAATTGTGAAGTTGAACGAAATTTATTGGTTATTTTAAATTTTTGTGGAAATCCAAAAACTGAAAAGTGGGGCGTGCAATATTATTCGGCCCCTTTAATGTAATACTTTGTTGCGCCACCTTTTGCTGCAATTCCAGCTGCAAGTCGCTTGGGGTATGTCTCTATCAGTTTTGTACATCGAGAGACTGAAATTCTTGCCCATTCTTGCTTGGCAAACAGCTCGAGCTCAGTGAGGTTTGATGGAGATCGTTTGTGAACAGCAGTTTTCAGCTCTTTCCACAGATTCTCAATTGGATTGAGGTCTGGACTCTGACTTGGCCATTCTAACACCTGGATACGTTTATTTGTGATCCATTCCATTGCAGATTTTGCTTTATGTTTGGGATCATTGTCGTGTTGGAAGACACATCTCCATCCCAGTTTTAGGTCTTTTGCAGACTCCAACAGGTTTTCTTCAAGAATGGTCTTGTATTTGGCTCCATCCATCTTCCCATCAATATTAACCATCTTCCCAGTCCCTGCTGAAGAATGGCAGGCCCAAACCATGATTCTGCCACCACCATGTTTGACAGTAGGGATGGTGTGTTCAGGGTGATGAGCTGTGATGCCTTTACGCCAAACATATCGTTTGGGATTGTTGCCAAAAAGTTAAATTTTGGTTTCATCTGACCAGAGCACCTTCTTCCACATGTTTAGTGTGTCTCCCAGGTGGCTTGTTGCAAACTTTAAACAACACTTTTTATGGATACCTTTGAGAAATGGCTTTCTTCTTGCCACTCTTCCATAAAGGCTAGATTTGTGCAGTGTATGACTGATTGTTGTCCTATGGACAGACTGTCCCACCTCAGCTGTACATCTCTGCAGTTCATCCAGAGTGATCATGGGCCTCTTGGCTGCAGCTCTGATCAGTCTTCTCCTTGTTTGAGATGAAAGTTTAGAGGGACGGCCGGGTCTTGGTAGATTTGCAGTGGTATGATACTCCTTCCATTTCAATATGATCGCTTCCACGGTGCTCCTTGGAATGTTTAAAGTTTTGGAAATCATTTTGTATCCAAATCCGGCTTTAAACTTCTCCACAACAGTATCACGGACCTGCCTTTTTGTGTTCCTTGGTCTTCATGATGCTCTCTGTGCTTCCAACAGAACCCTGAGACTATCACAGAGCAGGTGCATTTATACAGAGACTTGATTACACACAGGTGGATTATATTTATCATCATTAGGCATTTAGGACAACATTGGATCATTCAGAGATCCACAATGAACTTCTGGAGGGAGTTTGCTGCACTGAAAGTAAAGGGGCCGAATAATATTGCACGCCCCACTTTTCAGTTTTTGATTTTCCACAAAAATTTAAAATAACCAATAAATTTTGATCAACTTCACAATTGTGTTCCACTTATTGTTGATTCTTCACCAAAAATGTACATTTGGTATCTTTATGTTTGAAGCATGATATGTGGGAAAAGGTTAAAAAGATCCAGGGAGCCGATTACTTTTGTAAGGCACTGTATATCTGATTCATACTGAAGGTGGCTGAAAAGTCTGTGGAGAGACGAGGAAAAGGGAAAACTAATGAAGAGTACTGGGGGATAGTGAGTCCAGCTGCATTATCAACTAGGAGAGTCTTTAACAATTCATTCTCATTGGCTGAGCATTGTAGTATTACTATTATTATTATTACTACATCTGACTGGCGAGCGGGATAATCTGTGATATTAATATACTGTTTTCAGCAGGATCTTTTCTCTTTCCGTCTTCTGTAGGTTACACTCCAATCCCAGGATATAATGATGTAAACTGAGACACCGGGAGGTAAATGAAAAACTCGACTATTTTATACATCTATTACAGGGGGTGAATACTTTCACAAGCCGCTGTACATCTATTAGTATATCTAGAAGGGCTGGGGGTCTCGCTTTAGACAGAAACTTTGTGGCTTTAGCACAATCTAAGTCCTTGTACACAATTTCTTTTGTATTATTCCCTCATGGCGTCTTTCTCTCCTCGCTCTTATGTCTATTCACTAAAAGAGGAAATAAAGATAAATATCTGCCATACTTTTCTGATACGATAAATCCATGCTGGTATTAAAAAATAAAAAATATAGAAAGATGAGGTTCCCCAGTGATCACCTTGTTCCTTCAGTTCCAGGTCCACAGGGATTTCAGCTCTAACAGGTCTCCACTGTACAGACCCGGGCAACTGGCGACAGATTCATACCAATATGACTGGGGCGGACAGAAGATCCATTGGGATCATTGAATCTGGGCTTTTCAGTGACAGCAGATGACTCATATTTGGAAATTGATTTTAAGCATTAGCAGTTTGCCGGATGTTTTCTCTTTCATTTCATTTTCTTAAATTTTTATTAAGTATTTCATTTTTTAAGTTTATGATAAAAGGAGACACTTTGCATTTTGAAAGATCTGTGCACCAATCACTCTGCAGTCACAGAGCGGTATTTCTATCTGGCATTTCTATTTCTCTGGATAAGAAACTCCTAGGACTCGTCACCGGATGGTTTCGGAGACGTCTTTTGCACCATTAAAGGCACTGATATCTTCGAAAGAATTTTATGTTACTTTTATATTTTTCAGAATCAATAATGGAAATGCACAGTGGACATAGATTTGTATCTCGTCTCCGTAATGTGTGTAATTTATGACTGATATGTAGGGATGAGCGGACCAGCGGACGTTCCGATTCTGGTACCCTACCTGAACTATTTTCCAAAGTTTCATTCGGGTACCATAACTTTAACCGAAGTTGAACCAGAACCCGAACCCCATAGAAAAAATTGAGGATCTGAACTTTTGAGCTGGAAAATTTTCTCTCCCTTCCCAGACTTCCCAGGAACTCTGAATATTGCAACTGACTTCCGGGAATAGTTCGTGTTCGGCATTGACCTCCGAACACTAACTGCCCGGTACAAACCCCAAACTTTTAAGTTCGGGTTCGTTCATCTCTACTGGTAAGGTATTACATGACATCTGTGATTCTACCATTCAAGGAAATGCATTATGGAAATTTGGAGGCCAATGGAATTGTCTCTAAGGTTGAGTCCATGGAAAATCGTCCATTTTTTATACCCGTATTTCATCTGTTTTTTTCCGGCCATAATTTTAAAAATATACAAATTCCAATAATTTTTTCAATGGCTCAACTACAAACGGATGAATTACCGATGATGTAAATACGGCGTCCATTCTCTTACACTCTCATTCACTTCTATGGACGAGTCTCATACTGAAAATGTAAGAGACTGATACATTCAGGCCATGTGGAAAAATGCTTATCTTAACTATCCCATTCACTTACATTGACCCCCGTGCTGTCCACGTGTTATCGGTTTCATACACGGACTCTGATAAGAGTTGTCTGGATGACACCTGAGGCCGGAACTACATGATCATTTCTCGTTTAAGTTGTAGAGAAAAATATAGATGTAAAATTTACACATGATCCTATGCTGCAAATAAAAAAAAAAAAAAAGGTTCTCACTTCCCTTATTCCGTGCCAGTCCACCACAGAAGCTCCAGGCGTCCTCTCAGTGTTTGGTTAAAGGTCACCAACCCATGACCGCTGCAGACAATCAGGTCTGCTGAAGTCTCTGTGCTATATTGGTAGGGGACACAAAAGTTCTGTGTGTGTTTTTTTTTACAAACTGGATTATTATTATTTATTATTATAGCACCATTTATTCCATGGTGCTTTACATGTGAGGAGGGGTATACATAATAAAAACAGGTACAATAATCTTGAACAATACAAGTCACAACTGGTACAGGAGGAGAGAGGACCCTGCCCGTGAGGGCTCACAATCTACAAGGGATGGGTGAGGATACAGTAGGTGAGGGTAGAGCTGGTCATGCAGTGGTTTGGTCGATCGGTGATTACTGCAGGTTGTGGGCTTGCTGGAAGAGGTAGGTCTTGAGGTTGCCTGAAAGATTTACTGGGGAAGGCAGTAAATTTGTTTCTTTTCGTGAAGCTTGCAAACTATATTTCCGCATGCGCCCGATATCCTCGGGTAATGAGGCTCAGCGTGTGGGCCTGGTGTTGTCATTGTTAAGCGGGGATCCCCAAGCATGGGCGTTTTCTTTGCCATCTGATTCTGTTGCATTTGACTCTGGAGAGTTTTTTTTCTTCTCTTGGGAAAATCTACGATGAAACTGACAGAATGGCTCTAGCAGAATCTAAGATACGCACCATTCGCCAGGGGGAGCGAGTTGCAGAGGATTACTGTTCTGAATTTCGTCGCTGGGCGATCGATACACAATGGAATGATCCAGCATTGCGGAGTCAGTTTAGTACATGGGATTTCTGGAAGGGTTAAAAAAGCCATTCTGATGTACGAGACTCCTGCTTCTCTAGATTCTGCCATGAGTCTGGTTGTCCACATTGATCGTCGTTTGCGTCAGAGGGAGCATGAGACACCGCCTGTGGGAGAAGGTTTAGGTTCACGTGAGGTTGCTGCAGGTGAGCCCATGGAACCTATGCAAATCGCAGGGGTGTCACATGTCAAGCGTCAAGCCCCTGAGCTCAGGAAGCAGGGAGCCTGTTTTAACTGTGGTAAAACTAGTCATTTTATTAACATCTGTCCTCTGCTCTCTAAGAAAAAAGCAAAGGCGGAAAACTTCTAAGCTCAGAGGGTGTGGAGGAGACCAATCTGAGCTTATGTATATCCTCCATGGTGGTTTCTCAATGCATGCTCCCTGCTAAGGTTTTTATTGCTGGCAGTGAGCTGCCAATTACTGTTTTTGTGGATAGTGGTTCAGCCACAAATCTCATTGATGAGGAGTTTGCGCGCACAGCAGGTTTTAGGATTGAAAAACTGTCTCATCCTATCCGTGTGGTCACCATCAATGCTGCTCCTCTCTCTCAGGGGGAGATAACTGAATTTGTGGCTGAGGTGAAACTCCACATAGGAGTTCTACATTCCGTGCGGGTTACATGTAAGGTGCTCAGGAATCTTCCTGCTCAGGTGGTTTTGGGTTTTCCTTGGTTGTCTATGCACAACCCGGTAATTGACTGGAAAACTCAGGACATAATTCGGTGGAGCGAGTTTTGCCAGGAGAACTGCCTGGCCACATGTGTGGCTGCGGTGACTTCAAGCGTTCCAGAGTCACTTCTGGATTTTGTGGATGTGTTCTCTGAGAAGGGTTGTTCAGAGTTGCCGCCACATTGTCCTTATGACTGTTCTATCAGGTTTAAACCAGGGGCCAAATTGCCTAAAGCAAGGATGTTTAACATCTCCGGTCCGGAGAGACAAGCGTTAAAAGATTACATTGCTGAAAGCTTGAGCAAAGGGCACATCAGGCCGTCATCCTCGCCGGTGGCAGCAGGGTTCTTCTTCGTGAAGAAGAAAGATGGCGGATTACGCCTGTGTTTGGATTTCAGGGAGTTGAACCAGATTACGGTTAGTGATCCATACCCTATGCCTCTGATACCAGATTTGTTCAACCAGGTGGCAGGTGCTAAGTGGTTTACCAAGCTTGACCTCAGGGGGGCGTACAACCTCATAAGAGTCCGTCAAGGTGATGAGTGGAAGACGGCTTTTAATACCCCTGAGGGTCATTTTGAAAATTTGGTGATGCAGTTTGGGTTGACTAACGCACCTGCAGTGTTCCAACATTTCATCAATGATGTGTTCTCGCATGTTTTGGGGAAATTCGTTATCGTGTATCTAGATGACATTCTCATATATTCTTGCGACCGTGATGCTCATTTAGATCATGTCAGGCAGGTGTTACAGCTTCTCAGAGAGAATAAGCTGTATGCTAAACTTGAGAAATGTGTATTTTCTGTTCAAGAGTTGCCTTTCTTGGGTTATATTGTGTCTGCTTCTGGGTTTAAAATGGACGCCGCTAAGGTGCAGGCGGTGCTGCATTGGGAACGTCCTGATAACCTGAAAGCACTTCAGCGGTTCCTTGGGTTTTCTAATTACTATAGGAAATTTATCAAGGATTTTTCCATCATTGCTAAACCGCTAACTGACATGACTAAAAAGGGTAACAATTTCTCTGTTTGGCCTGAGGCTGCTGTGCGCGCATTTGAATTTCTTAAGAACAGTTTTGTTTCAGCCCCCATTCTTGTGCAGCCAGACGTATCTAAACCCTTTGTTGTGGAAGTCGATGCGTCTGAGGTTGGTGTGGGGGCGGTACTATCTCAAGGCTCATCTTTGAGTGGTTTACGTCCGTGCGCCTATTTCTCCAAGAAACTGTCGTCTGCCGAACGTAACTACGATATCGGCAACAGGGAGTTGTTGGCAATCAAGTTGGCCTTTGAGGAATGGCGACACTTCTTGGAGGGGTCGGTACATCAGGTTACTGTTATTACCGATCATAAGAATCTGCTGTATTTGGAGTCAGCCAAGCGTCTGTCTCCCAGGCAGGCTCGCTGGGCATTGTTTTTCACGCGGTTCAATTTTGTGGTCACTTACAGACCGGGGTCTAAAAACACTAAGGCGGATGCTCTGTCCAGGTGTTTTCCGGGGGGAGAACCTCGGGAGGATCCAGTACCCATCCTCCAAAAGGGTGTTGTGGTTTCGGCTCTCTCTACCGAGGTTGAGCCTGAGATTGCCGAGGCTCAGGAGGAGGTACCATCTGAGCTTCCCGTCAACAAATCTTTTGTACCGCTTCATCTCCGCCTAAAGGTTTTGGTGGAGCATCATGATGCTGTCCTGGCTGGCCACCCAGGGGTTAGGTACCTTGGAGTTAGTGTCACGTCGGTTTTGGTGGCCCAAGAGCCGACAGGACGTGGTCTCATACGTGTCAGCTTGTACCACGTGCCCTAGGGCTAAGACGCCTCGCTCCCGTCCTGTTGGCACACTACTTCCTCTTGAGGTACCTAGTAAGCCTTGGACGGAAATCTCCATGGATTTCATCACTGATTTGCCCTCATCAGCTGGGAACACGGTCATCTTGGTGATTGTTGATCGGTTTTCTAAAATGTCACAGGGATACTAGGTGAGCGAGAGCTAAAAACCCGGGCCCCTGCAGTTTCCCTCAGACTAGGGAAATCCTGACTGACCCTCTACCTGGAGTTTACACTGATGGTGTGCATGTCCAGGCCTCGAACCTCACCCTGACTCCTGTTTTAACCCTAGGCTGATACCTCCGCCCTCCACCCAGTGAAGAGGCAATATTCCAATACCCACAGTTAGCTGTCATGAATCCCAATGGCTAGGGATAGCAAGGGACAAGCAAAGTAATACAAAATATCGGACGAGCTCTAGGGTGATGGAACCTGGGCTGACCGCTGCCCTACGCCTGACAAACGCAACTAGAGATAGCCAGGGAGCGTGCCTATGTTGGTTCTAGACGCCACGCACCAGCCTAAGAGCTAACTAGTACTGCAGAGAAAATAAAGACCTCACTTGCCTCCAGAGGAATGAACCCCAAAAGGTATAGTTGCCCCCCACATGTATTGACGGTGAAATGAGAGGAAGGCACACACATAGAGATGATATATATAGGTTCAGCAAATTGAGGCCCGCTGTAAACTAGAAAGCAGAACGATACAAAAGGGGTCTGAGCGGTCAGCAAAAAACCCTAATCAAAAAAACCATCCTGAGATTACAAGAACCCATGTGCCAACTCATGGCACATGGGGAGAACCTCAGTCCACTAGAGCTACCAGCTAGCATAGAGACATAATAAGCAAGCTGGACAAAAAAACCAACAACTGAAAATCAGCACTTAGCTTATCCTGAAAGATCTGGGAGCAGGTAGGCAGGAACCAAACAGAGCACATCTGAATACATTGATAGCCGGCAAGGGAATGACAGAAAGGCCAGGTAAAATAGGAACCACCCAGCCTCTGATGGACAGGTGGAGACCAAAGGCCGCAACCCACCAAAGTCACCCAGTACCAGCAGTAACCACCAGAGGGAGCCCACAAACAGAATCCACAACAGTACCCCCCCCTTGAGGAGGGGTCACCGAACCCTCACGAGAACCCCCAGGGCGATCAGGGTGAGCTCTATGGAAGGCGCGGACCAAATCAGTCGCATGAACATCGGAGGCGACCACCCAGGAATTATCCTCCTGACCATAACCCTTCCACTTAACCAAATACTGGAGTTTGCGTCTGGAAACACGAGAATCCAAGATCTTCTCAACAACATACTCCAGTTCTCCCTCCACCAGCACCGGAGCAGGAGGCTCAACCGAAGGAACAACGGGCACCTCATACCTCCGCAACAACGACCGATGGAACACATTATGAATAGCAAACGATGCTGGGAGATCCAAACGAAAAGATACAGGGTTAAGAATCTCCGAGATCCTATAAGGACCGATGAACCGAGGCTTGAACTTAGGAGAAGAGACCTTCATAGGGACAAAACGAGAAGACAACCACACCAAATCCCCAACAAGAAGTCGGGGACCCACGCGGCGACGGCGATTAGCAAACTGCTGAGTCTTCTCCTGAGATAACTTCAAGTTGTCCACCACCTGATTCCAAATCTGATGTAGCCTGTCCACCACCACGTCCACTCCAGGACAATCCGAAGACTCCACCTGACCAGAGGAAAAACGAGGATGAAACCCCGAATTACAAAAAAAAGGAGAGACCAACGTGGCAGAACTAGCCCGATTATTAAGAGCAAATTCGGCCAGTGGCAAAAAAGCAACCCAGTCATCTTTATCAGCAGAAACAAAACACCTCAAATAAGTTTCCAAGGTCTGATTAGTTCGCTCCGTCTGGCCATTCGTCTGAGGATGGAATGCAGACGAGAAAGACAAATCAATGCCCATCTTGGCACAAAACGTCCGCCAAAATCTAGACACAAACTGGGATCCCCTGTCAGAAACGATATTCTCCGGAATCCCATGCAAACGAACCACGTTCTGAAAAAATAAAGGGACCAACTCAGAGGAGGAAGGCAACTTAGGCAAGGGCACCAAATGAACCATCTTAGAAAAGCGGTCACACACAACCCAGATAACGGACATTTTCTGTGAAACCGGGAGATCAGAAATAAAATCCATGGAAATGTGCGTCCAAGGCCTCTTCGGGATGGGCAAGGATAACAACAACCCACTGGCCCGAGAACAGCAAGGCTTAGCTCGAGCACACACTTCACAAGACTGCACAAAGGTACGCACATCCCTAGACAAGGAAGGCCACCAAAAAGACCTGGCCACCAAGTCTCTAGTACCAAATATTCCAGGATGACCAGCCAACACAGAAGAATGGACCTCGGAGATGACTCTACTGGTCCAATCATCCGGAACAAACAGTCTTTCTGGCGGTTTATCCACCTGAAACTCCTGCAATGCACGTCGCAAGTCTGGGGATACGGCGGACAATATTACCCCATCCCTAAGGATACCAGTAGGCCCAGAGTCTCCAGGAGAGTCAGGCACAAAACTCCTGGAAAGAGCATCTGCCTTCACATTCTTAGAACCTGGCAGGTATGAAACCACGAAATTGAAACGAGAAAAAAACAACGACCAACGAGCCTGTCTAGGATTCAAACGCCTGGCAGACTCAAGGTAAATGAGATTCTTGTGATCAGTCAAGACCACCACATGATGTTTAGCACCCTCAAGCCAATGATGCCACTCCTCAAATGCCCACTTCATGGCCAAAAGCTCCCGATTACCCACATCATAATTGCGCTCGGCGGGCGAGAATTTTCTAGAGAAGAATGCACATGGCTTCATCACCGAGCCATTAGAACTTCTCTGTGATAAAACCGCCCCCGCTCCAATCTCGGAAGCATCAACCTCAACCTGAAAAGGAAGTGAAACATCTGGTTGACACAACACAGGAGCAGAAGAAAACCGGCGCTTAAGTTCCCGAAAGGCCTCCACGGCCGCAGGAGACCAATCAGCAACATCAGCACCCTTTTTAGTCAAATCAGTCAAAGGTTTAACAATACTGGAAAAATTAGCAATGAACCGACGATAAAAATTAGCAAACCCCAAGAACTTCTGAAGACTCTTAACAGATGTAGGTTGTGTCCAGTCACAAATCGCCTGAACCTTGACGGGATCCATCTCAATAGTAGAAGGAGAAAAAATGTACCCCAAAAAAGAAATCTTCTGGACTCCGAAGAGACACTTTGAGCCCTTCACAAACAGAGAATTGGCCCGCAGAACCTGAAACACCTTCCTGACCTGTAAAACATGAGACTCCCAGTCATCAGAAAACACCAAAATATCATCCAAATACACAATCATAAACTTATCCAGATATTCACGGAAAATATTGTGCATAAAGGACTGAAAGACTGACGGAGCATTGGAGAGTCCAAAAGGCATTACCAAATACTCAAAATGGCCCTCAGGCGTATTAAATGCGGTTTTCCACTCGTCACCCTGCTTTATCCGCACAAGATTATACGCACCGCAAAGATCTATCTTAGTGAACCACCTAGCCCCCTTAATGCGAGCAAACAAATCAGTCAATAATGGCAGTGGATACTGATATTTGACTGTAATCTTATTCAGAAGGCGATAATCTATACAAGGCCTCAGGGAACCATCTTTTTTGGCCACAAAAAAAAAACCTGCTCCCAGAGGGGACGAAGATGGACGAATATGTCCCTTTTCCAAGGACTCCTTAATATAATTCCGCATAGCAGTATGCTCTGGCAGTGACAGATTAAATAAACGACCCTTAGGGAACTTACTGCCAGGAATCAATTCTATAGCACAGTCACACTCTCTATGAGGAGGGAGCGAATTGAGCTTAGGCTCCTCAAAAACATCCCTATAGTCAGACAAAAACGCAGGGATCTCAGAAGGAGTAGATGAAGCGATTGAAATCGGAGGTGCATCATCATGAACCCCCTGACATCCCCAGCTTAACACAGACATTGTTTTCCAGTCCAGGACAGGATTATGAGTTTGTAACCATGGCAGACCAAGCACTAGTACATCATGTAAATTATACAGTACAAGGAAGCGAATCACCTCCTGATGAACGGGAGTCATGCGCATGGTCACTTGTGTCCAATACTGCGGCTTATTCATAGCCAATGGTGTAGAGTCAATTCCCTTCAGAGGGATAGGAACTTCCAGAGGCTCCAGACTAAAACCGCAGCGTTTAGCAAATGACCAATCCATAAGACTCAGGGCAGCGCCTGAATCCACATAGGCATCGACGGAAATGGAAGACAGTGAAAAAATCAGTCACAGACAAAATGAACTTAGGCTGCAGAGTACCAATGGCAAAAGATTTATCAACCCTTTTTGTGCGTTTAGAGCATGCTGATATAACATGAGCTGAATCACCACAATAAAAACACAATCCATTTTTCCGCCTATAATTTTGCCGTTCACTTCTGGACTGAATTCTATCACATTGCATAGTCTCAGGTGCCTGTTCAAAAGACACCGCCAAGTGGTGCACGGGTTTGCGCTCCCGTAAACGCCGATCAATCTGAATGGCCATAGCCATCGACTCATTCAGACCTGTAGGCGTAGGGAACCCCACCATAATATCCTTAATGGCCTCGGAAAGACCATTTCTGAAGTTTGCAGCCAGGGCGCACTCATTCCACTGAGTAAGCACCGACCATTTCCGAAATTTTTGACAATATATTTCCGCTTCATCATGCCCCTGAGAGAGGGCTAATAAAGCCTTTTCAGCCTGAATCTCCAGGTTGGGTTCCTCATAGAGCAATCCCAATGCCAGAAAAAACGCATCCACATTGAGCAATGCAGGATCCCCTGGTGCCAATGCAAATGCCCAATTCTGAGGGTCGCCCCGCAGGAAAGATATTACAATCTTAACCTGTTGAGCAGGGTCTCCAGAGGAGCGAGATTTTAAAGAAAGAAACAATTTACAATTGTTCCTGAAATTCAGGAAGGTAGATCTATCTCCAGAAAAGAACTCTGGAATAGGAATTCTAGGTTCAGACATGGAAGTGTGAACAACAAAATCCTGTATGTTTTGAACTTTTGCCGCGAGATTACTCAGGCTGGAAGCCAAACTCTGGACATCCATGTTAAACAGCTAATATCAGAGCCATTCAAGGGTTAAGAGGAGGTAAGAAGCAGCTAGACAGCAATTAAGGGCTAGGCAGCAAAACTCTGAAGGAAAAAAAATAAATAAATAAATTTCCCTTAAACACTTCTTTTTCTCCTGCTTCAGCCCAAACAATTAACACTTTGTGGGCCGGCTATACTGTCATGAATCCCAATGGCTAGGGATAGCAAGGGACAAGCAAAGTAATACAAAATATCGGACGAGCTCTAGGGTGATGGAACCTGGGCTGACCGCTGCCCTACGCCTGACAAACGCAACTAGAGATAGCCAGGGAGCGTGCCTACGTTGGTTCTAGACGCCACGCACCAGCCTAAGAGCTAACTAGTACTGCAGAGAAAATAAAGACCTCACTTGCCTCCAGAGGAATGAACCCCAAAAGGTATAGTTGCCCCCCACATGTATTGACGGTGAAATGAGAGGAAGGCACACACATAGAGATGATATATATAGGTTCAGCAAATTGAGGCCCGCTGTAAACTAGAAAGCAGAACGATACAAAAGGGGTCTGAGCGGTCAGCAAAAAACCCTAATCAAAAAAACCATCCTGAGATTACAAGAACCCATGTGCCAACTCATGGCACATGGGGAGAACCTCAGTCCACTAGAGCTACCAGCTAGCATAGAGACATAATAAGCAAGCTGGACAAAAAAACCAACAACTGAAAATCAGCACTTAGCTTATCCTGAAAGATCTGGGAGCAGGTAGGCAGGAACCAAACAGAGCACATCTGAATACATTGATAGCCGGCAAGGGAATGACAGAAAGGCCAGGTAAAATAGGAACCACCCAGCCTCTGATGGACAGGTGGAGACCAAAGGCCGCAACCCACCAAAGTCACCCAGTACCAGCAGTAACCACCAGAGGGAGCCCACAAACAGAATCCACAACAGTTAGCACAGACAAGGATAAAGGAAAATATACACCACGCCGCAGTCACTCAGGAATACACTATAAATGTGCAGGGCAAAATAAATACAAATATAGGAAGGAGTAAATAAGCCAGAGGAAAATACACCACCAGCAACGAATCTCCAACAACCAGCTCTCCACTCCAGACCAAGATAACAACGCACAAGACAGAAGCTATAATCGGCGATGCCCAATGAACAGGAGAACTAGTTAAAGGCCATGGGAATGGCCCAGCTTCCAATCCGAGGATCAAGTAAATTAACCCCGGAACAGCTAGATAAAATCTAGCCGACACCAATGAGCACATAGTGGTCAAAAGCGGAATTACCGCTGTCTGTCGGACGACCTGGTCTGAACAGCGTCCGACATGACACTGTCACTGGATTTTTTGCCATATAAAGTACATCCAGCACCTGTACGCCCTATGTGACAGCAATCTAGAACGTTGTATATAAGTCCCCAATGTGCGCTGCACAACACAAAAAAGAGCTTTCATTATCCACACCTACATCTGGTCCGATGGGCGTCTCTGGTCTTGATCCGGTGCCTTTTCTTTTCCGTCAATCGCTGTCTTCCATCTTGCTTCATGTTGATAATATGTCCTGTGTTATCCATACATTGTGCTTCATCACGCTCCTGGGTATGCTTACTTTTTTCTGCCTTGCTGAGGGCAGAGCAAAGTATTGTAGTGCACATGTGCTGGTGCTCTTTGAACTTTCTGCAGTGCTTTGCTCTACCCTTAGCAAGGCAGAGAGACATAATCCTGCGCAGGAACACAATGGAGGACACTGTCCTGTAAGCTCTTAAGGGAAGGGTCCTCTCCCTTTTGTACCACTCTATCACTGTTAGTTTGTTCACTGCATTTTATATTTGTATTTTAGATTTGTATCTAGTATTTAACCCCTCCTCATATACAGCACTGATAAATCAATGGTGATATATATATATAAATAATAATAATAATTAGATAGACAGCATGGATAGCAGAGTGAGCAGCCTCTTCTTACCTCAGCCCCCCTGGTATCCCCATTTTTAGATCAGATAGACACGGTGGACAGCAGTGTGAGCAGCCTCTTTTTACCTCAGCACCTCTTGTATCTCCAGTATTAGATCAGATAGACAGTGTGGACAGCAGTGTGAGCAGCCTCTTCTTACCTCGGGACTCCTGAAATCTTCAGTACTAGATCAGACTGAGTTCACAGCAGCCTCTTCTTACCTCAGCACCCCTGGTATCTCCAGTATTAGATCAGATAGACAGGGTGGACAGCAGTGTGAGCAGCCTCTTCTTACCTCAGCACCCCTGGTATCTCTCCAATATTAGATCAGATACCAGGGAGGACAGCAATATGAGAAGCCTCTTCTTACCTCAGCACACCTGGTATCTCCAGTATTAGATCAGATATACAGTGTGGACAGCAGTGTGAGCAGCCTCTTCTTACTTCAGCACACCTGGTATCTCCAGTAATAAATCAGATAGAGAGGTGGACAGCAGTGTAAGCGGCCTCTTCTTACTTCAGCACACCTGGTATCTCCAGTAATAAATCAGATAGAGAGGTGGACAGCAGTGTAAGCGGCCTCTTCTTAAATCAGCACCTGTGATATCTCCAGTATTAGATCAGATAGACAGGGTGGACAGCAGTATGAGTGGCCTCTTCTTACTTCAGCACACCTGGTATCTCCAGTAATAAATCAGATAGAGAGGTGGACAGCAGTGTAAGCGGCCTCTTCTTAAATCAGCACCTGTGATATCTCCAGTATTAGATCAGATAGACAGGGTGGACAGCAGTATGAGTGGCCTCTTTTTACCTCGGCACTCCTGATATCTGCAGCATTAGATCAGCTAGGGTGGATAGTAGTGTAATCAGCCTCTTCTTACCTCAGCACTCCTGATATCTCCAGTATTAGATTACATAGACAAGGTTGACAGCAGTGTGAGCAGCTTCTTTTTAACTCATCACCCCTGGTATCTCCAGTATTAGGTCAGATAGACAGGTGGACAGCAGTGTGAGCAGCCTCTTCTTACCTCAGCGCCCCTGATATCTCCAGTATTAGGTCAGATAGACAGGGTGGACAGCAGTGTGAGTGGCCTCTTACCTCAGCACAACTGGTGTCTCTAGTATTAGATCAGATAGGCAAGGTGGACAGCAGTGTGAGCAGCCTCTTCTTACCTCAGCACCCCTGGTATCTCCAGTATTAGATCAGATAGACAGGGTGGACAGCAGTGTGAGCAGCCTCTTCTTACCCCGGGACTCCTGAAATCTCCAGTACTAGATCAGATAGACAGGGTTCACAGCAGTGTGAGCAGTCTTTTCTTACCTCAGCACCCCTGGTATCTCCAGTATTAGATCAAATAGACAGTGTAGACAGCAGTGTGAGCAGCCGCTTACTTCAGCACCCGATATCTCCAGTATTGGATTAGAAAGACAGGGTGGACAACAGTGTGAGCAGCCTTTTCTTACCTCAGCACCCCTGGTGTCTCCAGTGCTAGATCAGATAGACAGGGTGGACAGCAGTGTGAACAGCCACTTATTACCTCAGTACTCCTGGTATCTCCAGTATTAGCTCAGATAGACAGGGAGGACAGCAGTGTGAGCAGCCACTTCTTACCTCAGTACTCCTGAAATCTCCACTACTAGATCAGATAGATAGGGTTGACAACAGTGTGAGAAGCCTTTTTTTACCTCAGCACCCCTGGTATCTCCAGTATTAGATCAGATAGACAGGTTGGACAGCAGTGTGAGCAGCCACTTCTTACCTCAGTAGTCCTGGTATCTCCAGTATTAGATCAGATAGACAGGGAGGACAGCAGTATGAGCAGCCTCTTCTTACCTCAGCACATCTGGAATCTCCTGTATTCAGATAGGGTGGACAGCAGTGTGAGCAGCCTCTTCTTCAGCACATCTGGTATCTCCAGTAATAGATCAGATAGACAGGTGGATAGCACTGTAAGCGGCCTCTTCTTAACTCAGCACTCCTGATATCTCAAGTATTAGATCAGATAGACACTGTGGACAGCTGTGTGAATGGCCTCTTTTTACCTCGGCACACCTAATATCTCCAGTATTAGATTAGAAAGACAGTGTGGACAGCAGTGTGAGCAGCTTTTTCTTACCTCAGCACCCCTGGTATCTCTAGTATTAGATCTGATAGGGTAGATAGCAGGGTGAGCGGCCTCTTCTTATCTCAGCACCCCTGATATCTCCAGTATTAGATCAGATAGGGTGGACAGCAGTGTGTAATAATTATAGGGGATAACTCAGGAGACTCTTTGCGTGGAACAAGGCAACTACAGGACACAGTTTTATAAGTGGTAAAGTCTATATTATCACACGGTGATTCAAACAGGTGCAGAGAGAAACTCAAGTCCACAACACTTGGTGCAAATAATAAACGTGAAAAAAGACCGGTATTTCAGCTCACCCTTAGTTCAGACGAGATGGTAGAAGTCAGTCCGAGCACGGATACAGAGTGATGCTGCCACAACACTGATTGGTATGTAGAAAGAAACGGTGTGGATCCAGCTCCGGGATAAAAATGCAAAATTTTATTTAAACATTTAAAACGCTGCTAGAACATGACCAGCATGAAGGTGACGGAGAGCAACCAGCACCTGGACGCGTTTCGGGCAACAAAGATGCCCTTAGTCCTCAGTATGCTGACAAGAACACATGGTTGCAATAAAACAGTTCACAGCAGGTGAATGCAATTAAAATAAACACATGATTCAAATACAAACATAATAAACTCTGCAAAGGTGAACAAAATTACAAAACAAGAAGGTTGGCAGAAATAAGTATAAAGAAAATATACATCTATATATGAAGAACATGCAAAATCACAAAGAAAATATAAAAAAAAAAAAATGATGATGATGATGATGGAAAAAAAAACAAAAAAAAAAAACGCAGAGAACTTTAGTAATGGAGCATAATTTCCTTCCTTAAATTTAACCCTAATGGAACTCTGGTATTGAGTCTAAAGATCCAAAAAGCCTCTCTATCACGCAGTTTCTTTTCCCGATCACCACCACGTCTATCTTTTGATATCTGCTCAATGGCAAAGGTTTTAAGATGTGTAGTTTTGCACCTACCAATAAAGAATTGGATGTATTTGCTACTCTCAAAGACATCAATAAATTTGTCCGAGACCTCACAGTCAAAAGACACTTTTATGAAGAGCATGATCAGGAAGCTCACCTTACTAAAAAAAAATTTTTTCCTAATCATTTTTCTAAAAAAGACTTTTGTGAACAGTTCACACTCACTATGCTTATGGACATGGATTCTGAAAAAACGATAGTAAAGGACATCAATTCTATTCCATCGTTTAGAATTAAAAATCCCATTTTTTATCCGATCCAGTCCAGAACGGAAGCTATGGATCGTTTTCAGGAGTCAGTGGAAAGAGACATTCGTCATCTAGCTAATAATACTGTTTGTTCTCCAAAAAATCTAATCTCTCCAGAAGTGAACGGGAGTCTTTAGTAAAAATTAGAATGAACCCGGACATAGTGATTAACCCCTTCCTGACCCATGACGCCACATAGGCGTCATGAAAACCCGTGCCAATCCGACCCATGACGCCTATGTGGCGTCATGGAATGATCGCGTCCCTGCAGATCGGGTGAAGGGGTTAACTCCTATTTTACCCGATCTGCAGGGAGAGGGGGAGTGGTACTTCAGCCCAGGGGGGGTGGCTTCACCCCCCCGTGGCTACGATCGCTCTGATTGGCTGTTGAAAGTGAAACTGCCAATCAGAGCGATTTGTAATATTTCACCTAAAAAACTGGTGAAATATTACAATCCAGCCATGGCCGATGCTGCAATATCATCGGCCATGGCTGGAAACACTAATGTGACCCCCCCCCCACCCCACCGATCGCCCCCCCAGTGCTCCGTTATAGGGTCCGGTCCCCTCCGTCCGCCTGCCGGCTCCCCCGTCCTGCTGTCGGCTCCCCCGTCCTCCTGCCCGCTCCCCCCCTGCTCCTATGTCACCCCCCCGTGCTCCGACGCCCCCCCCGTGCCCCGATCTCCCCCCCCTTATACTTACCGAGGCTCCCGGTCCCCGTCCGCCTCCATCATGGGCGCCGCCATCTTCCAAAATGGCGGGCGCATGCTCAGTGCGCCCGCCGGCCGGCAGATTCATTAGAGGTACATTTTGATCGCTGTGGTAGGTTCTATCACAGCGATCAAAATAAAAAAATAATAAATAAACCCCCCCCTTTATCACCCCCATAGGTAGGGACAATAATAAAATAAAGAAAATATTTTTTTTTCTTTTTCCACTAGGGTTAGGGTTAGAACTAGGGTTAGAACTAGGGGTAGGGTTAGGGGTAGGGTTAGGGTTACGGGTAGGGTTAGGGTTAGGGGTAGGGTTATGGCATGTGCACACAGAGCGGATCGGCCGCGGATCCGCAGCGGATCGGCCGCAGATCCGCAGCGGATCGGCAGCGGATCGGCAGCGGATCGGCCGCGGATCCGCAGCGGATTGGCCGCGGATCCGCAGCGGATTGGCCGCTGCGAATTCGAAGCAGTTTTCCATCAGGTTTACAGTACCATGTACACCTAAGGAAAACCAAATCCGCTGTGCCCATGGTGCGGAAAATTCCGTGCAGAAACGCTGCGTTGTATTTTCCGCAGCATGTCAATTCTTTGTGCGGATTCCGCAGCGTTTTACACCTGTTCCTCAATAGGAATCCGCAGGTGAAATCTGCACAAAAAAACACTGGAAATCTGCTGTAAATCCGCAGGTAAAACGCAGTGCCTTTTACCTGCAGATTTTTCAAAAATCATGAGGAAAAATCTCACACGAATCCGCAACGTGGGCACATAGCCTTAGGGTTAGGGTTGGAATTAGAGTTAGGGTTGGAATTAGGGCTAGGGTTTGAAATAGGGTTAAGATTAGGCTTGTGGTTAGGGTTACGGATAGGGTTAGGGGTGTGTTGGGGTTACAGTTGTGGTTAGGGTTGGGATTAGGGTTACGGTTGGGATTAGGGTTAGGATTAGGGTTGGAATTAGGGTTACGGGTGTGTTGCGGTTAGGGTTGTGGTTAGGGGTGTGTTGGGGTTAAGGTTGTGATTAGGGTTATGGCTACAGTTGGGATTAGGATTAGGGGTGTGTTGGGGTTAGTGTTGAAGTTAGAATTGAGGGGTTTCCACTGTTTAGGCACATCAGGGGTCTCCAAACGCAACATGGCGCCACCATTGATTCCAGCCAATCTTGCGTTCAAAAAGTCAAATGGTGCTCCCGCCCTTCCAAGCCCCGACGTGCGCCCAAACAGTGGTTTACTTGCTAAAACATAATTTTTGAGGAAAGAACAATTATTTTTTATTTTCACGGCTCTGCGTTATAAACTTCTGTGAAGCACTTGGGGGTTGAAAGTGCTCACCACACATCTAGATAAGTTCCTTCGGGGGTCTAGTTTCCAAAATGGGGTCACTTGTGGGGTGTTTCTACTGTTTAGGTACATCAGGGGCTCTGCAAATGCAATGTGACGCCCGCAGACCATTCCATCAAAGTCTGCATTTCAAATGTCACTACTTCCCTTCCGAGCCCTGACGTGTGCCCAAACAGTGGTTTACCCCCACATATGGGGTATCAGCGTACTCACAACAAACTGGGCAACAAATATTGGGGTCCAAATTCTCCTGTTACCCTTGTGAAAATAAAAAATTGCTTGCTAAAACATCTTTTTTGAGGAAAGAAAAATGATTTTTTATTTTCACGGCTCTGCGTTGTAAACTTCTGTGAAGCACTTGGGGGTTGAACGTGCTCACCACACATCTAGATAAGTTCCTTGGGGGGTCTAGTTTCCAAAATGGGGTCACTTGTGGGGGGTTTCTACTGTTTAGGCATATCAGGGGCTCTGCAAACGCAACCTGACGCCCGCAGAGCATTCCATCAAAGTCTGCATTTCAAAACGTCACTACTTCCCTTCCGAACCCCGACGTGTGCCAAAACAGTGGTTTACCCCCACATATGGGGTATCAGCGTACTCACAACAAACTGGGCAACAAATATTGGGGTCCAAATTCTCCTGTTACCCTTGTGAAAATAAAAAATTGCTTGCTAAAACATCTTTTTTGAGGAAAGAAAAATGATTTTTTATTTTCACGGCTCTGCGTTGTAAACTTCTGTGAAGCACTTGGGGGTTGAACGTGCTCACCACACATCTAGATAAGTTCCTTGGGGGGTCTAGTTTCCAAAATGGGGTCACTTGTGGGGGGTTTCTACTGTTTAGGCATATCAGGGGCTCTGCAAACGCAACCTGACGCCCGCAGAGCATTCCATCAAAGTCTGCATTTCAAAACGTCACTACTTCCCTTCCGAACCCCGACGTGTGCCAAAACAGTGGTTTACCCCCACATATGGGGTATCAGCGTACTCAGGAGAAACTGGACAACAACTTTTGGGGTCCAATTTCTCCTGTTACTCTTGCAAGAATAAAAAAATTCTGGGCTAAAAAAATATTTTTGAGGAAAGGAAACACATTTTTTATTTTCACGGCTCTGCGTTATAAACTTCTGTGAAGCACTTGGGGGTTCAAAGTGCTCACTACACATCTAGATAAGTTCCCTTGGGGGTCTAGTTTCCAAAATGGAGTCAATTGTGGGGAGTTCCTACTGTTTAGGCACATCAGGGGCTCTGCAAACGCAACCTGACGCCCGCAGAGCATTCCATCAAAGTCTGCATTTCAAAACGTCACTACTTCCCTTCCGAACCCTGACGTGTGCCAAAACAGTGGTTTACCCCCACATATGGGGTATCAGCGTACTCAGGAGAAACTGGACAACAACTTTTGGGGTCCAATTTCTCCTGTTACCCTTGGGAAAATAAAAAATTGTGGGCTAAAAAATCATTTTTGAGAAAAGAAAAATTATTTTTTATTTTCATGGCTCTGCGTTATAAACTTCTGTGAAGCACTTGGGGGTTCAAAGTGCTCACCACACATCTAGATTAGTTCCTTGGGAGGTCTAGTTTCCAAAATGGGGTCACTTGTGCGGGAGCTCCAATGTTTAGGCACACAGGGGCTCTCCAAACGCGACATGGTGTCCGCTAATGATTGGAGCTAATTTTCCATTCAAAAAGCCAAATGGCGTGCCTTCCCTTCCGAGCCCTGCCGTGCGCCCAAACAGTGGTTTACCCCCACATATGGGGTATCATCGTACTCAGAACAAACTGGACAAAAACATTTGGGGTCCAATTTCTCCTATTACCCTTGGGAAAATAAAAAATTCTGGGCTAAAAATCATTTTTGAGGAAAGAAAAATTATTTTTTTATTTTCACGGCTCTGCGTTATAAACTTCTGTGAAGCACCTGGGGGTTATAAGTGCTCACTATGCATCTAGATAAGTTTCTTGGGGGGTCTAGTTTCCAAAATGGGGTCACTTGTAGGGGAGCTCCAATGTTTAGGCACACAGGGGCTCTCCAAACGCGACATGGTGTCCGCTAACGATTGGAGCTAATTTTCCATTCAAAAAGTCAAATGGCACGCCTCCCCTTCCGAGCCTTGCCGTGCACCCAAACAGTGGTTTACCCCCACATATGAGGTATCGGCATACTCAGGAGAAATTGCCCAACAAATTTTAGGATCCATTTTATCCTGTTGCCCATGTGAAAATGAAAGAATTGAGGCTAAAAGAAATTTTGTGTGAAAAAAAAGTACTTTTTCATTTTTGCGGATCAATTTGTGAAGCACCTGGGGGTTTAAAGTGCTCACTATGCCTCTGGATGAGTTCCTTGGGGGGTCTAGTTTCCAAAATGGGGTCACTTGTGGAGGAGCTCCAATGTTTAGGCACACAGGAGCTTTCCAAACGCGACATGGTGTCCGCTAACGATGGAGATAATTTTCCATTCAAAAAGTCAAATGGCGCTCCTTCCCTTCCGAGCCTTACCATGTGCCCAAACAGTGGTTTACCCCCACATGTGAGGTATTGGTGTACTCAGGAGAAATTGCCCAACAAAATTTAGGATCCATTTTATCCTGTTGCCCATGTGAAAATGAAAAAATTGAGGCTAAAATAATTTTTTTGTGAAAAAAAAGTACTTTTTCATTTTTACGGATCAATTTGTGAAGCACCTGGGGGTTTAAAGTGCTCACTATGCTTCTAGATAAGTTCCTTGGGGGGTCTAGTTTCCAAAATGTGGTCACTTGTGGGGGAGCTCCAATGTTTAGGCACACGGGGGCTCTCCAAACGCGACATGGTGTCCGCTAAAGATTGGAGCCAATTTTTCATTAAAAAAGTCAAATGGCGCTCCTTCCCTTCCGAGCCCTGCCGTGCGCCCAAACAGTGGTTTACCCCCACATATGAGGTATCAGCGTACTCAGGACAAATTGGACAACAACGTCCCTGGTCCAGTTTCTCCTTTTACCCTTGGGAAAATAAAAAAATTGTTGATAAAAGATCATTTTTGTGACTAAAAAGTTAAATGTTCATTTTTTACTTCCATGTTGCTTCTGCTGCTGTGAAACACCTGAAGGGTTAATAAACTTCTTGAATGTGGTTTTGAGCACCTTGAGGGGTGCAGTTTTTAGAATGGTGTCACTTTTGGGTATTTTCAGCCATATAGAACCCTCAAAATGACTTCAAATGTGAGGTGGTCCCTAAAAAAAATGGTTTTGTAAATTTTGTTGTAAAAATGAGAAATCACTGGTCAAATTTTAACCCTTATAACTTCCTAGCAAAAAAAAAAATTGTTTCCAAAATTGTGCTGATGTAAAGTAGACATGTGGGAAACGTTATTTATTAACTATTTTGTGTCACATAACTCTCTGGTTTAACAGAATAAAAATTCAAAATGTGAAAATTGCGAAATTTTCAAATTTTTTGCCACATTTCCGTTTTTTTCACAAATAAACTCAAAAATTATCGACCTAAATTTACCACTAACATGAAGCCCAATATGTCACGAAAAAACAATCTCAGAATCGCTAGGATCCGTTGAAGCGTTCCTGAGTTATTACCTCATAAAGGGACACTGGTCAGAATTGCAAAAAACGGCAAGGTCATTAAGGCCAAAATAGGCTGGGTCATGAAGGGGTTAAAATGTCTGATAAAGGGGGGTCGGTGGTTATTCTGAACAAGGATGATTATTTTAGAGCCATTCATGACATGCTTGCAGAAAGTGAAATATATAGTGTTCTGAGTTCAGATCCTACTTCTGCATTCACGTCATTAATTAAAGCACTTATTGATGAGGGTTTTGAATATGGTTTTTTTACCAAACAACAATCTGAACTTTTGTATGTTGATATTCCTATCATTCCCATATTGCATGCGCTGCCGAAAACCCATAAAGGTGTTTTTCCACCTCCAATGCGTCCTATCATCTCAGGCATAGGTTCATATAGTGAACACCTTGGTGAATGGCTGGATACGATCTTACAACCATTGGCACAACGTGTCCCTGGGTATCTTAAAGATTCTAAAGATGTATTGAACATGTTTAATGGGGTTTTGTGGAGTGAACAATGGTCTTGGTTAACTTCTGATGTTTCTTCTTTATACACTTCCATTCCACATAAAGTGGCATTGACAGCGGTTGATTTTCATTTATCTAAGTACAGCAATTTTTCTTCAGATTTTCAGTTTTTTATTTTATCAGTATTATCTTTTCTTCTATCACATAATTATTTTTTATTTGATGGCAAATTCTTTATCCAAACCAGTGGTGTTTCAATGGGTGCTAAATTTTCCCCTTCAGTTGCAAATTTAACCATGTCATGGTGGGAGGAACACTACATCTATTCTAATGATAATCCTTTTTTAAACAACATTAAATGGTACTCTAGATATATAGATGATTTACTGCTTGTATGGCAAGGTGATCAAGAATCCATTTCTAATTTTGTTTTTTATATCAATAACAATCCTTTCAACTTAAGTTTCACTCATTCATGGAACAAAAACTGTATTAATTTTTTGGATCTTTGTCTTGAGGGTATCCCCTCTGAAAACATCAGAAGTTATACCTACCGAAAAGAAACCGCAGGTAACACCATCTTACACGCCAAAAGTTTTCACCCCCCACATACCATTCAGTCAATTCCCGTGGGTGAGGCTCTGAGAGCGCGCAGAAACTGCAGCTCCGAGTCATCATTCAGCCGTGAAAAAACAATTATCAGACAACGGTTCCATCAGAGAAAATATTCTAATTGGTCTGTAAATAGAGCCTTTGATATTGCTGACTCCAAACAAAGGTCAGAGCTTATTGAACCCGCCAGGACTAATAGCCGCACTCAAACAGATATTGTATCCAACACTAATTCTTCTGTTAGAGCGCATTTGACACAGCCTGTGTTGGTTTTGACGTACAGCACTTTTTTTAAATCAGTTTCTCAAATTGTCACACGCAATTTAAATTTACTTAAAGATGATCATATCATGGATTGTATTTTACAAAATGGTATTAGTATTGTTCCTAGACGAGCCCCCACTTTAGGGAATGCCTTATCCCCTAGTTTTTTACAATCTAAAAAAACTAAAAATAGTGCAGACTGGTTGTCTGTTACAGGCTGTTTCAAGTGCGGTTCACGTTCCTGCAAAACTTGCACGTACGTGAAAAAAACCGCACACTTTAATTGTTCACAAAACATAACCACGTTTTCTATAAAAAAATTTCTTAATTGTAACTCTGATTATACAGTTTATATTGTGGAATGCACTGATTGTAAATTGTTTTATGTTGGATCCACCATCAGGAGGTGTAAAGAAAGATTCAGGGAGCATCTCTATGATATAGTGCATCCCACACTCCGACATGTTTCTAATGTTTCAAATCACTTCATTAATATTCATAATAGGCAAACTACACATCTTAAAACCTTTGCCATTGAGCAGATATCAAAAGATAGACGTGGTGGTGATCGGGAAAAGAAACTGCGTGATAGAGAGGCTTTTTGGATCTTTAGACTCAATACCAGAGTTCCATTAGGGTTAAATTTAAGGAAGGAAATTATGCTCCATTACTAAAGTTCTCTGCGGTTTTTTTTTTGTTTTTTTTTCCCATCATCATCATCATCATTTTTTTTTTTTTTTTTTTTTTTTTTTATATTTTCTTTGTGATTTTGCATGTTCTTCATATATAGATGTATATTTTCTTTATACTTATTTCTGCCAACCTTCTTGTTTTGTAATTTTGTTCACCTTTGCAGAGTTTATTATGTTTGTATTTGAATCATGTGTTTATTTTAATTGCATTCACCTGCTGTGAACTGTTTTATTGCAACCATGTGTTCTTGTCAGCATACTGAGGACTAAGGGCATCTTTGTTGCCCGAAACGCGTCCAGGTGCTGGTTGCTCTCCGTCACCTTCATGCTGGTCATGTTCTAGCAGCGTTTTAAATGTTTAAATAAAATTTTGCATTTTTATCCCGGAGCTGGATCCACACCGTTTCTTTCTGCAAATAATAAACGCAGCTTAGCAGTCTATAGGAAACTTCAGAGGGAAATGTAATCAAGCAGAAAGTCTATGAAGCACAATTATTCTTGAGGAAACTTGACACGAATAAATCCTTGTCTTAGTCCAAACACAGATAGATATGCTTATAAGGCAGTTCAAATAATATCTTAGCTCAACCAGGGAGGCCTGGTTAATAGTCTCAGGTTATTGCAGAGCAGAAGCAGCTTACATGTCCAGCAAATGCAGATGAAGTAAACACGAGCAGCAGATGAAGGAGGATTACTGGAAACTTCTGTATGCAGCAGGAACTCAGAGCAGAGTAGCAGGATCACCACACAGGTTCACAGGAGCAGGTGTATAGCCAGGGAGTAATCAGAGGTCAGGAGCTGGATGCAAGGCAGAATACTCTAGCACAGACTGAAGGCTGAGGTGGAGTTTTATAGCAGGAAGACAACAGTGCACATGAGACCAAAGACGCCATCTTAGAAAAGGGCAGTAATGCACAAAAGGTAAAACATTTTCAGAGTCCTGACACAGTGTGAGCAGCCGCTTACCTCAGCACCACTGATATCTCCAGTATTAGATTAGAAAAACAGGCTGGACAGCAGTGTGAACAGCTTTTTCTTACCTTAGCACCCCTGGTATCTCCAGTGTTAGATCAGATAGGGTAGACAACAGTGTGAGCGGCCTCTTACCTCAGCACCCCTGATACCTCCAGTATTAGATCAGATAGACAGGATGGACAGCAGTGTGAGCAGTCTCTTCTTACCTCAGCACCCCTGATATCTCCAGTATTAGATCAGATAGACAGGGTGAACAGCAGTGTGTGCGACCTCTTCTTACCTCAGCACTCCTGATATCTCCAGTATTAGATTAGATATAAAGGGTGGACAGCAGTGTGAGCAGCCTCTTCTTACCTCAGCACGCCTGGTATCTCCAGTATTAGATCAGATAGACAGGTGGACCGAAGTATGAGCAGCCTCTTTTTACTTCAGCACTCCTGATATCTCCAGTATTAGATCAGATAGACAGGGTGGACAGCAGGGCGAGCAGCAACTTCTTACCTCATTAGTCCTGGTATCTCCAGTATTAGATCAGATAGACAGGGAGGACAGCAGTATAGCAGCCTCTTCTTACCTCAGCATATCTGGTATCTCCTGTATTAGATCAGATAGACAGGGTGGATAGCAGTGTGAGCAGCCTCTTCTTCAGCACATCTGGTATCTCAAGTATTAGATCAGATAGACAGGGTGGACAGCAGTGTGAGCAGCCTCGTCTTACCTCAGCACTCCTGGTATCTCCAGTATTACATCAGATAAACAGGGTGGACAGCAGTGTGAGCAGCCTCTTCTTACCTCAGCACCCTGATATCTCCAGTATTAGATCAAACAGATGAGGTGGACAGCAGTGTGAGCAGCATCTTCTTACCTCAGCACTCCTGGTATCTCCAGTATTAGATCAGAGTAGGGTTGAGCGACTTTTACTTTTTTGGGGTCGAGTCGGGTTTTGCGAAACCCGACTATCTCAAAAGTCAAGTCGAGTGCAATCGGCCGATTATCGCAAAAAGTCGGGGATCGACCGAAACACGAAACCCAATGCAAGTCAATGGGGAAGCATAGTCGGCAGTGAGTGGGGGCCAGGAAAACACCTACAGTGCCCATTTTAATGGCAAAAACATCCATTCTTGTTGTTGAAGCTTGTCAATCTTAATTAACTTTATAATAATAGTTAGGCATTGGAAATTGGGGGTCATTTGGCTAAAGTTGTGGGGGGTAGGGCTGGTTCAAGTTTTTAGTGGGCCCAGGAAACGTGGACTACGTCACGGCGGTGGTGCAGTGAGAGGTAAGTATTTCAAGTTTGCAAGTGCTGTGATCCTGAGCAAGCAGGGGGGCCCACTCGTTCGCATTGGCACTGGCACAGGGCCCCTCAAAGTACGGCGGTGTGTTTGCATGGCGGGGGCGCCTCCCACCGGCAGCGACACTTTTGCATACTCTGAGGGGCCCTGTGCCTGTGACGTCGCCAACGAGTATGCCCCCCCACCTGATAAAGGAACCTGCACTTTCATCTGCACCTTCCTCTTTGTCCCTGTGTAAGGTGGTATAGTATGCGGGAAGGGGAACCTGACTTTCAGCAGGGTCAGATTGTGGCTGTGTAGCGTGCAAGGGGAATGTAGTGGTCTGGGTCAATGTACCACAAGACTCATCTAGCACTGGCTGGGCAATGGGCAGGATGAGGATGCAACACAGATATAGGCCCAAATAATAAAGTGGGCTAAATGCAGTTCAAAATTGGTAACAGGACTAACCAGGCAGCATTGGTTTGTTCAGTGGAGTAGAAAACCCAGGAGCGGCAGACACCGTTTTAAGGGCCCAACCACAGTAGTAGGCCCAATGCAGTTTAATATTACAAATAAAGGCCGAAAGCCTGAAGATTGAAGCTCAGGAAAACAAAACAGGAGAAACCCAGGAGCTGCAGACACAGTTTTAAGGGCCCAACCACACTAGTAGGCCCAATGCAGTTTAATATTACAAATATAGCCCGAAAGCCTGAAGATTGAAGCTCTGGAAAATAACACAGGACAACACCAAGGTGCGGCAGACACCGTTACTAGGCCCAACCAAAATAGTAGGCCAACTGCAGTGTTATCTAAACAACAACTTAATGAGAGCCTGAAGATTGAAGCTCAGCTGTGTTCAGTGGAGAACAGAAAGCAGCGGCAGACACCGTTAGTAGGCCCCAACCACACTAGTAGGCCAACTGCAGTGTTATATTTACAACAACTACTTAATGAGAGCCTGAAGATTGAAGCTCAAGAAAACCAAACAGGAGAAAACCCAGGAGCGGCAGACACCGTTAGTAGGGCCCAACCAGACAAGTAGGCCAAATGCAGTTAAATATCTGATACTATAGGCCGAAAGCCTGAAGACTGAAGCTCAGCTTTGTACAGTGGAGGACAACACCAGGGAGCGGCAAACACCGTTAGTAGGCCCCAAGCAAACTCGTAGGCCAAATGCAGTTTAATATCTGATACTATAGGCCGAAAGCCTGAAGACTGAAGCTCAGCTTTGTACAGTGAAGGACAAAACAAGGGAGCGGCAGACACCGTTAGTAGGCCCCAACCACACTAGTAGGCCAACAGCAGTGTTATATTAACAACAACTACTTAATGAGAGCCTGAAGATTGAAGCTAAGGCAAGTAAACCTGGAGAACACCTTGGAGCGGCAGACACCGTTAGTAGGCGCCAACCACACATATTAACAACAACTACTTAATGAGAGCCTGAAGATTGAAGCTCAGGCAAGTAAGCCTGGAGAACACCTTGGAGCGACAGACACCGTTAGTAGGCCCCAACCACACATATTAACAACAACTACTTAATAAGAGCCTGAAGATTGAAGCTCAGGCATGTAAACCTGGAGAACACCTTGGAGCGGCAGACACCGTTAGTAGGCCCCAACTACAAATATTAACAACAACTACTTAATGAGAGCCTGAAGATTGAAGCTCAGGCAAGTAAACCTGGAGAACACCTTGGAGCGGCAGACACCGTTAGTAGGCCCCAACCACACATATTAACAACAACTACTTAATGAGAGCCTGAAGATTGAAGCTCAGGCAAGTAAACCTGGAGAACACCTTGGAGCGGCAGACACCGTTAGTAGGCCCCAACCACACATATTAACAACAACTACTTAATGAGAGCCTGAAGATTGAAGCTCAGCTTTGTGCAGTGGAGGACAACACCAGGGAGCGGCAGACACCGTTAGTAGGCCCCAACCAAAATAGTAGGCCAACTGCACTGTTATATTAACAACAACTACTTAATGAGAGCCTGAAGACTGAAGCTCAGCTTTGTACAGTGGAGGACAACTGTAATGGGAGACAGACACAATAAGTAGGCCTAAATAAGCAATTAGGCAAAATGCAGTTCAAAATTGGTAAGTGGAGTGCACTTGCAGCATAGCGTGGTTCAGCGGAGGAGGGCATGTGTAATTAGTGGCTCTGACACACGAAGTAGGCCTAAAATAAAAAGGAAGGCTATATTCAGTTCAAAATTGGTAAAAGGCGTACACAAGTGGCATAGCTGGGTTCTGTGGTGGAGGACAACTGTTATGAGAGGCTTACACAGTTACTAGGCACAAATAAGTAAGTAGGATAAATGCAGTTCAAAATTGGTAACAGGAGTACACAGGCGGCATAGCTTTGTTCAGTGGAGGACAACTGTAAGTAGTGGACTGGCCGAGACAGACACAGGTAGTAGGCCTACAATAGAAAGTAGGCTCTATGCAGTTTAAAGTAGGCTACAGGGGTACACAGGCAGCATTGTTGTGGTCATCGGAGGACGATTGCAAGGAGGGACCGCAGACAGACTTCCTAGGCCTAAAATAATAAAGCAGGCTTGATGCGGTTTAAATTAGGCTACAGGGGTACACAGGCAGCATTGCTGTGGTCAGCATAGGACAATTGGAAGGAGGGACCGCAGACAGACTTAGTAGGCCTAAAATAACAAAATAGGCTCTATGCAGCTTCCATTATGTGGCAGGGGTACACAGGCAGCATTGTTGTGGTCAGCGGAGGACAATTGGAAGGAGGGACCGCAGACAGACTTAGTAGGCCTAAAATAACAAAATAGGCTCTATGCGGCTTCCATTATGTGGCAGGGGTTGTTATGACCCCAATGGCAGAGGGTCTCAGAAATAAATACCAAGTCTGCAAACACAAAAAACCAGCTCATAGGGCAGTGGTAACTGGGCTGACCATATATCTAATCCTAGCACCACAAATAGCAGTAGCCAGGGAACGTGCCTACGTTGGTTCTAGACGTCTCGCGCCAGCCGGAGAACTAACTAACCCTAGAAGGGAAAAGAAAGACCTTTCTTGCCTCCAGAGAAAAGACCCCAAAAGTTGGATACAAGCCCCCAACAAATAATAACGGTGAGGTAAGAGGAAAAGACAAACGTAAGAATGAGCTAGGTATTTAGCAAAGAGAGGCCCACTAGCTAATAGCAGAATATAGTAAGATGACTTATATGGTCAGCAAAAACCCTATCAAAATATCCACGCTGGATATTCAAGAACCCCCGAACCGTCTAACGGCCCGGGGGGAGAACACCAGCCCCCTAGAGCTTCCAGCAAGGTCAGAAATCACATTTAGTATAAGCTGGACAAAAATAAGAGCAAAGCAAATAACCAAAAAACAAAGAAGCAGGACTTAGCTTAATTTTGCAAGAACCAGGACCAGCAGACAGGAGCAAACAGAAAGGATCTGATTACAACGATGCCAGGCACTGGACTAAGAATCCAGGAAGTTAATATAGCAACACCCCTGGACTAACGACCCAGGTGGGTGCCAAACTGAGGAAAGACAATCCCAGAGTCACTAGTGACCACAAGAGGGAGCCAAAAAGTCTAATTCACAACAGTACCCCCCCCATAAGGAGGGGTCACCGAACCCTCACCAAGACCACCAGGGCGATCAGGATGAGCAGCGTGAAAGGCACGAACTAAATCGGCCGCATGCACATCAGAGGCAACCACCCAGGAATTATCCTCCTGACCATAGCCCTTCCACTTGACCAGATACTGAAGCCTCCGCCTGGAGAGACGAGAATCCAAGATCTTCTCCACCACGTACTCCAACTCGCCCTCAACCAACACCGGAGCAGGAGGCTCAACAGAAGGAACCACAGGTACAACGTACCGCCGCAACAAAGACCTATGGAACACGTTGTGAATGGCAAACGACACCGGAAGATCCAAGCGAAAGGACACAGGATTAAGGATTTCCAATATCTTGTAAGGACCGATGAAGCGAGGCTTAAATTTAGGAGAGGAGACCTTCATAGGAACAAATCGAGAAGACAGCCATACCAAATCCCCAACACGAAGTCGGGGACCCACACCGCGGCGGCGGTTGGCAAAACGCTGAGCCTTCTCCTGTGACAACTTTAAGTTATCCACCACATGATTCCAGATCTGCTGCAACCTATCCACCACAGAATCTACCCCAGGACAGTCAGAAGGCTCCACATGTCCCGAGGAAAAACGAGGATGGAAACCAGAGTTGCAGAAAAATGGCGAAACCAAAGTAGCGGAACTAGCCCGATTATTAAGGGCAAACTCAGCCAACGGCAAGAAGGTCACCCAATCATCCTGATCTGCAGAAACAAAACACCTCAAATAAGCCTCCAGAGTCTGATTAGTTTGCTCCGTTTGTCCATTAGTCTGAGGATGAAAGGCAGACGAAAACGATAAATCAATGCCCATCCTAGCACAAAAGGATCGCCAGAACCTGGAAACAAACTGGGATCCTCTGTCAGACACAATATTCTCAGGAATGCCGTGTAAACGAACCACATTCTGAAAGAACACAGGAACCAGATCGGAAGAGGAAGGCAGCTTAGGCAAAGGTACCAAATGGACCATCTTAGAAAAGCGATCACATACCACCCAGATGACAGACATGCCCTGAGACACCGGGAGATCTGAAATGAAATCCATGGAAATGTGTGTCCAAGGCCTCTTCGGGACAGGCAAGGGCAAGAGCAACCCGCTGGCACGAGAACAGCAAGGCTTAGCTCGAGCACAAGTCCCACAGGACTGCACAAATGACCGCACATCCCGTGACAAGGAAGGCCACCAAAAGGACCTAGCCACCAGATCTCTGGTGCCAAAAATTCCCGGATGCCCTGCCAACACCGAGGAATGAACCTCGGAAATGACTCTGCTGGTCCACTTGTCAGGAACAAACAGTCTGTCAGGTGGACAAGAGTCAGGTCTACCAGCCTGAAATCTCTGCAACACACGTCGCAAATCCGGAGAAATGGCTGACAAACAATATAACTCCCTCTTTAAGAATACCAACTGGTTCTGCGACTCCCGGAGAGTCAGGCACAAAGCTCCTTGAAAGAGCATCAGCCTTCACATTCTTTGACCCTGGTAAATACGAGACCACAAAGTCAAAACGGGAGAAAAACAATGACCAGCGGGCCTGTCTAGGATTCAGACGTTTAGCAGACTCGAGATACATCAAATTTTTGTGATCAGTCAAGACCACCACACGATGCTTAGCACCCTCGAGCCAATGACGCCACTCCTCAAATGCCCACTTCATGGCCAACAACTCCCGATTGCCAACATCATAATTCCGCTCAGCAGGCGAAAACTTCCTAGAGAAAAAGGCACAAGGTCTCATCACAGAGCAACCAGGGCCTCTCTGCGACAAAACGGCCCCTGCCCCAATCTCAGAAGCATCCACTTCAACCTGAAAGGGAAGTGAGACATCAGGCTGGCACAAAACAGGCGCCGAAGTAAACCGGCGCTTCAACTCCTGGAAAGCCTCCACGGCTGCAGGAGCCCAGTTAGCAACATCAGAACCTTTCTTGGTCATATCCGTCAAAGGTTTAACAATGCTAGAGAAATTAGCAATAAAACGACGGTAGAAGTTAGCAAAACCCAAGAACTTCTGAAGACTCTTAACTGACGTGGGTTGAGTCCAATCATGAATAGCTCGGACCTTGACTGGGTCCATCTCCACCGCAGAAGGGGAAAAAATAAAACCCAAAAAGGGAACCTTCTGTACTCCAAAGAGACACTTTGAGCCCTTAACAAACAAAGCATTCTCACGCAAAACCTGAAACACCATCCTGACCTGCTCTACATGCGAGTCCCAGTCATCAGAAAAAAACAGAATATCATCCAGATAAACGATCATAAATTTATCCAGATACTTCCGGAAAATATCATGCATAAAGGACTGAAACACTGAAGGAGCATTAGAGAGCCCAAAAGGCATCACCAAGTACTCAAAATGACCTTCGGGCGTATTAAACGCGGTTTTCCATTCATCTCCTTGCTTAATGCGCACAAGGTTGTACGCACCACGAAGATCTATCTTGGTGAACCACTTGGCACCTTTAATCCGGGCAAACAAGTCTGACAACAGAGGCAAAGGATACTGAAATTTAACAGTGATTTTATTCAAAAGCCGATAGTCAATACAAGGTCTCAAAGATCCGTCCTTCTTGGCCACAAAAAAGAATCCCGCACCAAGAGGGGAAGAGGATGGACGGATATGCCCCTTCTCCAGAGATTCCTTGATATACGAACGCATTGCGGTATGCTCAGGTACAGACAGATTAAATAGTCTTCCCTTAGGAAATTTGCTACCTGGAATCAAATCTATGGCACAGTCACAGTCCCTATGAGGAGGCAGAGCACTGGACCTGGACTCGCTGAACACATCCTGATAATCAGACAAATACTCAGGAACTTCCGAAGGAGTAGAGGAAGCAATAGACACCGGCGGGGAATCACCATGAATGCCCTGACAGCCCCAACTTGACACAGACATTGCCTTCCAATCCAAGACTGGATTATGAGTCTGTAACCATGGCAAACCCAAAACGACCAAATCATGCATTTTATGCAGAACAAGAAAACGAATCACCTCCCGATGTTCAGGAGTCATGCACATGGTTACCTGTGTCCAAAACTGGCGTAGCATCAATACCCCTCAGAGGGATAGGATTTACCAACAGCTCAAGAACAAAACCACAGCGCTTGGCAAATGACAGATCCATAAGACTCAGGGCAGCACCTGAATCCACAAACGCCATAACAGGGTAAGAAGACAATGAGCAAATTAAAGTCACAGACAAAATAAAATTAGGTTGCAAATTACCAATGGCGACAGGACTAACAACCCTTGTTAGGCGTTTAGAGCATGCTGATATAACGTGTAGAATCACCACAGTAAAAACACAACCCATTCTGACGTCTATGATTTTTCCGCTCATTTCTGGTCTGAATTCTATCACATTGCATTAAATCAGGTGTTTGTTCAGACAACACCACCAGAGGATTATCGGTTTTGCGCTCCCGCAAATGCCGGTCAATTTGAATAGCCAGCGCCATGGAATCATTCAGACTTGTAGGAATGGGGAAACCCACCATCACATTCTTAATGGCTTCAGAAAGGCCATTTCTGAAATTTGCGGCCAGAGCACACTCATTCCACTGAGTAAGCACGGACCATTTCCGAAATTTTTGGCAATACACTTCAGCTTCATCCTGGCCCTGAGAAATAGCCAGCAAGGCTTTTTCTGCCTGAACTTCAAGATTGGGTTCCTCGTAAAGCAATCCAAGCGCCAGAAAAAACGCATCAATATTTGCCAATGCCGGATCTCCTGGCGCTAGCGAGAAAGCCCAATCCTGAGGGTCGCCCGGTAAAAAAGAGATAACAATTTTAACTTGCTGAGCTGAGTCTCCAGATGAACGGGGTCTCAGAGATAGAAACAATTTACAATTATTCCTGAAATTCCTAAACTTAAATCGGTCTCCAGAAAACAGTTCAGGAATAGGTATTTTAGGTTCAGACATAGGACTACTGGTAACAAAATCTTGTATGCCCTGCACACGAGCAGCAAGCTGGTCCATACTTGTAATCAAGGTCTGGACATTCATGTCAGCAGCAAGCTCAAGCCACTCAGAGGTAAAGGGGAGGAAGAGAGGAAAAAAAAAAAAACTCAGAATTTCTTTTCTTATTATCCCACTTCTGCAATGCATTAAACATTCAATGTTGGCCTGGCATACTGTTATGACCCCAATGGCAGAGGGTCTCAGAAATAAATACCAAGTCTGCAAACACAAAAAACCAGCTCATAGGGCAGTGGTAACTGGGCTGACCATATATCTAATCCTAGCACCACAAATAGCAGTAGCCGGGGAACGTGCCTACGTTGGTTCTAGACGTCTCGCGCCAGCCGGAGAACTAACTAACCCTAGAAGGGAAAAGAAAGACCTTTCTTGCTCAAAAAAGTGCAAAATTGGTAAAAGGCGTACACAAGTGGCATAGCTGGGTTCTGTGGTGGAGGACAACTGTTCTGAGAGGCTTACACAGTTACTAGGCACAAATAAGTAAGTAGGATAAATGCAGTTCAAAATTGGTAACAGGAGTACACAGGCGGCATAGCTTTGTTCAGTGGAGGACAACTGTAAGGAGTGGACTGGCCGAGACAGACACAGGTAGTAGGCCTACAATAGAAAGTAGGCTCTATGCAGTTTAAAGTAGGCTACTGGGGTACACAGGCAGCATTGTTGTGGTCATCGGAGGACGATTGCAAGGAGGGACCGCAGACAGACTTCCTAGGCCTAAAATAATAAAGCAGGCTTGATGCGGTTTAAATTAGGCTACAGGGGTACACAGGCAGCATTGCTGTGGTCAGCATAGGACAATTGGAAGGAGGGACCGCAGACAGACTTAGTAGGCCTAAAATAACAAAATAGGCTCTATGCAGCTTCCATTATGTGGCAGGGGTACACAGGCAGCATTGTTGTGGTCAGCGGAGGACAATTGGAAGGAGGGACCGCAGACTGACTTAGTAGGCCTAAAATAACAAAATAGGCTCTATGCGGCTTCCATTATGTGGCAGGGGTTGTTATGACCCCAATGGCAGAGGGTCTCAGAAATAAATACCAAGTCTGCAAACACAAAAAACCAGCTCATAGGGCAGTGGTAACTGGGCTGACCATATATCTAATCCTAGCACCACAAATAGCAGTAGCCGGGGAACGTGCCTACGTTGGTTCTAGACGTCTTGCGCCAGCCGGAGAACTAACTAACCCTAGAAGGGAAAAGAAAGACCTTTCTTGCCTCCAGAGAAAAGACCCCAAAAGTTGGATACAAGCCCCCAACAAATAATAACGGTGAGGTAAGAGGAAAAGACAAACGTAAGAATGAGCTAGGTATTTAGCAAAGAGAGGCCCACTAGCTAATAGCAGAATATAGTAAAATGACTTATATGGTCAGCAAAAACCCTATCAAAATATCCACGCTGGATATTCAAGAACCCCCGAACCGTCTAACGGCCCGGGGGGAGAACACCAGCCCCCTAGAGCTTCCAGCAAGGTCAGAAATCACATTTAGTATAAGCTGGACAAAAATAAGAGCAAAGCAAATAACCAAAAAACAAAGAAGCAGGACTTAGCTTAATTTTGCAAGAACCAGGACCAGCAGACAGGAGCAAACAGAAAGGATCTGATTACAACGATGCCAGGCACTGGACTAAGAATCCAGGAAGTTAATATAGCAACACCCCTGGACTAACGACCCAGGTGGGTGCCAAACTGAGGAAAGACAATCCCAGAGTCATATCACTAGTGACCACAAGAGGGAGCCAAAAAGTCTAATTCACAACAAGGGGTACACAGGCAGCATTGTTGTGGTCAGCGGAGGACAATTGGAAGGAGGGACCGCGGACAGACTTAGTAGGCCTAAAATAACAAAATAGGCTCTATGCGGCTTCCATTATGTGGCAGGGGTACACAGGCAGCATTGTTGTGGTCAGCGGAGGACAATTGGAAGGAGGGACCGCAGACAGACTTAGTAGGCCTAAAATAACAAAATAGGCTCTATGCAGCTTCCATTATGTGGCAGGGGTACACAGGCAGCATTGTTGTGGTCAGCGGAGGACAATTGGAAGGAGGGATTGCAGACAGACTTAGTAGGCCTAAAATAACAAAATAGGCTCTATGCAGCTTCCATTATGTGGCAGGGGTACACAGGCAGCATTGTTGTGGTCAGCGGAGGACAATTGGAAGGAGGGACCGCAGACAGACTTAGTAGGCCTAAAATAACAAAATAGGCTCTATGCGGCTTCCATTATATGGCAGGGGTACACAGGCAGCATTGTTGTGGTCAGCGGAGGACAATTGGAAGGAGGGACCGCAGACAGACTTAGTAGGCCTAAAATAACAAAATAGGCTCTATGCAGCTTCCATTATGTGGCAGGGGTACACAGGCAGCATTGGTGTGGTCAGCGGAGGACAATTGGAAGGAGGGACCGCAGACAGTAAGTACTCCCAAAAACTAAATAGATGTTAATGTCTAGCAAAAAAAACAAAACAAACAAAAAAAAAGGTGGCTTACTTAGGTACAGTGGTGGGCTCCTATGCTGACTTTCAGACATTGTAATTTGGCGCAAAGTATTTACTGGTGTAAATGTAGGACAGGGCCCCTGCCTATTTTAACTAGCATCATACATGTCAACAAATTGTTATTGTCAGTGCCAGGCATTGAAGGATTTCAGCGCATAGACTAAACAGTGGTGGAGCAGTGAGAGATAATTTTGCAAGTGGTAGAGCACTGTTAGAGCTGGGGGGGGGACACTCTCTCGTGGCCAGCGGTACAGGCCCAGGGCCCCTCATGTTACAACGGTGTGTCTGACATTGGGAGCGCGCCACCACCATCAGAGACACTTCATTGTACTATGAGGGACCCAGTGGCAGTGCCGTCGACCAAAAGTGTGCACACCCACCTCTTCAGACAAATGGCGCTCTGCCGGGTGCTTGCGCCAAGTGGCGAGACCACGGCCCCTTGGGGGGAGTTAGGCCATTTAGGGAGGTGTAAACATGTCATATGCTGTACAAACAGCAGCTGCAAATTAAGAGATTGGAACAGTCAGTAACACCAGTCCCAAAGCAAGACCTTTTTTCAGGAAAGCTAGGTGTCAGCCGGGAAAGGTGGGGCAAAATAATTAGAAATCCATGAGTGGTTCATTTTAATGAAGATTAGATCATCAACATTTTGGATAGTCAGACGAGTCCTTTTTTCGGTCAGTATTGAACCAGCAGCACTGAATACTCTTTCTGATAGGACACTAGCTGCTGGGCAAGCAAGCTCCTGCAATGCATATTCGGCCAATTCAGGCCAGGTGTCTATTTTGGATGCCCAGTAATCAAAGGGGAATGACGGTTGAGGGAGAACATCGATAATGGAGGAAAAATAGTTTGTAACCATACTGGACAAATGTTGTCTCCTGTCACTTTGAATTGATGCTGCAGTACCTGTCGTGTCTGCGGTCATTGCGAAATCACTCCACAACCTGGTCAGAAAACCCCTCTGTCCAACGCCACTTCTGATTTGTGCACCTCTAACACCTCTGCCCTGTTGCCCCCTGCAGCTCGTGTGAGAACCATCACCGGCGCTATGTGCTGGGAATGCCTGAATCAAACAGTCTACAAGAGTTGCTTGTTTGGTTGCCAATATTTGTTCAAGGTTCTCATGTGGCATGATATTTTGCAATTTGCCTTTATAGCGAGGATCAAGGAGGCAGGCCAACCAGTAATCGTCATCGGTCATCATTTTTATAATGCGTGGGTCCCTTTTGAGGATACGCAAGGCATAATCTGCCATGTGGCCCAATGTTCCAGTTGTCAATTCAGTGCATGTGGTGGGTTGAGGAGCACTTTCTGGCAAATCAACGTCACTTGTCTCCCTCAAAAACCCTGAACCCGGCCTTGCAACGCCAGCAGTTTCTATTGCCCCCTGAGAAGCTTCCTCATCCAAAAAATACTCATCTCCATCATCCTCCTCGTCCTCCTCCTCTTCGCCCTCCACCTCGTCCTGTAGACTTCCCTGACCAGACAATGGTTGACTGTCATCAAGGTTTCCCTCGTCTTCGGCTGCAGACGCCTGCTCCTTTATGTGCGTCAAACTTTGCATCAGCAGACGCATTAGGGGGATGCTCATGCTTATTATGGCGTTGTCTGCACTAACCAGCCATGTGCATTCCTCAAAAGACTGAAGGACTTGACACAGCTCTTGTAGCTTCGACCACTGCACACCTGACAACTCCATGTCTGCCATCCAACTGCCTACCCGTGTATGTGTATCCTCCCACAAATACATAACAGCACGCCTCTGTTCGCACAGTCTCTGAAGCATGTGCAGTGTGGAGTTCCACCTTGTTGCAACGTCGCTGATTAGGCGATGCTGGGGAAGTTTCAAAGACCGCTGATGGTTCTGCATACGGCTGGAGTGTACGGGCGAACGGCGGATGTGCGAGCAAAGTCTGCGCACTTTCAGGAGCAGGTCGGGTAACCCCGGATAACTTTTCAGGAAGCACTGCACCACCAGGTTTAAGGTGTGAGCCATGCAAGGAATGTGTTTCAGTTGTGAAAGGGCTATGGCAGCCATAAAATTCCTTCCGTTATCACTCACTACCTTGCCTGCCTCAAGATGTACAGTGCCCAGCCATGACTGAGTTTTTGCTGCAAGAACTCGGACAGAACTTCTGACAGAACGTCTGTTGTTGCCCAAACACTTCATTGCCAATACAGCCTGCTGACGCTTGCCACTAGCTGTTCCATAATGGGACACCTCGTGTGCAACAGTGGCAGCTGCGGATGGAGTGGTCGTGCGACTGTGGTCTGTGGATGAGCTCTCGCTTCTGCTGGAGGACGAGGAGGAGGGGGGACGAACACCTACAGCCAACTGTTTCCTAGACCGTGGGCTAGGCAGAACTGTCCCAATATTGCTGTCCCCTGTGGACCCTGCATCCACCACATTAACCCAGTGTGCCGTGATGGAGACGTAACACCCCTGGTCATGCCTACTGGTCCATGCATCTGTTGTCAGGTGCGCCTTTCTACTCACAGATTGCCTGAGTGCATGGACAATGCGGTCTTTTACATGCTGGTGGAGGGCTGGGATGGCTTTTCTCGAAAAGAAGTGTCGACTGGGTAGCTCGTAGCATGGTACAGCGTAGTCCATCAGGGCTTTGAAAGCTTCGCTTTCAACTAACCGGTAGGGCATCATCTCTAATGAGATTAGTCTAGCAATGTGGGCGTTCAAACCCTGTGTATGCGGATGCGAGGATGAGTACTTCCTTTTCCTAACGAGAGTCTCATGTAGGGTGAGCTGGACTGGAGAGCTGCATAGGGTGGAACTAGCGGGGGTGCCGGTGGACATGGGTGACTGAGAGAGGGTTGGTGATGGTATTCTTGCTGTTGCCCTACATACAGTGTTTCCTACCATGAACCTGGTGATTCCCTGACTGCTTTGGCCTTGCGATGAAACCGCCACATTTAATGCAGGTGGTGTAGTAAATGGTGGGCTTACAGTGAGGGAAGGGATGTAGCGTTGCTGACTAGCTTCATTGTGAGAGGGTGCTACAACGTTAAGGGACGTTTGGTAGTTAGTCCAGGCTTGCAAGTGCATGGTGGTTAAATGTCTACGCATGCAACTTGTATTTAGATTTTTAACATTTTGACCTCTGCTGAAGGTCCTTGAGCATTTCTTACAGATGACTTTGCACTGATCATTTGGATCTTGGTTAAAAAAATTCCAGACTGCACTCTTCCTACTATCGGATACCTTTTCAGGCATTGCACACTGAGCTACTTTAACCGGATGGCCACGCTGTCCTACAACTGGTTTTGGTTTTGCCACACGTTTTTGGCCAGATACGGGCCTGCCAGATGGAACCTGTTGCGATGTTGATGCCTGCTGCAGCTCCTCCTCCACTTCAGAGCTACTGCCACCTGCACCCTGTTCCCCCAATGGCTGCCAATCGGGGTCAACAACTGGGTCATCTATGACCTCCTCTTCTATGTCCTGTGCACCTTCCTCTGGGTCACCGTGTAAGCCGGTGCTATAGCGTACGCGACGGAGCTCCATAGTCTCATCAGGGTCAGATTCTGGATCAGTACACTGCGAGGGCAATGTTCTGATCTGAGTCAAAGGAACAGCATAATAATCTGGCTGTGGCTGTGCATCTGTGCATTCCATGTCCGATTCATCTTGTAATGGGCATGGCCTGTTAACAATTTCCCTTTCTAACCCAGGAACGGTATGTGTAAAGAGCTCCATGGAGTAACCTGTTGTGTCGCCTGACGCATCCTTCTCTGTTGTTCTGGGTGAAGAACACAAGGAAGCGACTTGTCCCTGACCGGGAACATCCACTGACGACACGCTGCTTTTACATTTTGCACTTTCCGAGGAGGAGGCGAAAGAGCTAGAGGCAGAGTCAGCAAGGAAAGCCAAAACTTGTTCCTGCTGCTCCGGCTTTAAAAGCGGTTTTCCTACTCCCAGAAAAGGGAGCGTTCGAGGCCTTGTGTAGCCAGACGATGACGCTGGCTCAACAACTCGAGACTTAGGGTCTATATTGCTTTTCCCACGACCACCTGATGCTCCACGACCACCACCACTACCATCATTACGAGCTGGCAATGACCGCCCACGGCCACGACCTCTTCCACCAGACTTCCTCATTCTTGGAAAAATGTAACCAAACTAACAACCGTTATGTGGTCCTGTAAAACCAGATAGAAGGTGTACGTAAACTTGTTGTGAATTTAAATCTCCCTTTTTTATGTGTGGGAGAATGCAGGAAAAAATCAGGCCCACTGTATTACACTACACAGTTTGATTGGCAGAAAGAGGCGGGCAGATATGCCACTAACAGGAGTGACGCAGATGCACACACTGGCAATAGAAATCTCCCTCTTCATGTGTGGGAGAATGCAGGGAAAAATCAGGCCCACTGTATTACACTACACAGTTTGATTGGCAGAAAGAGGCTGGCAGATATGCCACTAACAGGAGTGACGCAGATGCACACACTGGCAATAGAAATCTCCCTCTTTATGTGTGGGAGAATGCAGGGAAAAATCAGGCCCACTGTATTACACTACACAGTTTGATTGGCAGAAAGAGGCTGGCAGATATGCGACTAACAGGAGTGATGCAGATGCACACACTGGTAATAGAAATCTCCCTCTTTATGTGTGGGAGAATGCAGGAAAAAAACAGGCCCACTATATCACAGTATAGTTTCTGTGGCACAAAATGACTGACAGATACCACAGACAGCACTGGCACAGATGCACAGATTTGGCAAGATTATTCTCCCTTTATTTTATTTTATTTTTTTTATATGGGAGACAAGTGATTTAATCAGGCCCACTATATCACAGTATAGTTTCTGTGGCACAAAATGAATGACAGATACCACAGACAGCACTGGCACAGATGCACAGATTTGGCAAGATTATTCTCCCTTTATTTTAGTTTTTTTTTATATGGGAGACAAGTGATTTAATCAGGCCCACTATATCACAGTATAGTTTCTGTGGCACAAAATGAATGACAGATACCAGACAGCACTGGCACAGATGCACAGATTTGGCAAGATTATTCTCCCTTTATTGTATTTTATTTTTTTTATATGGGAGAAAAGTGATTTAATCTGGCCCACTATATCACAGTATAGTTTCTGTGGCACAAAATGAATGACAGATACCACAGACAGCACTGGCACAGATGCACAGATTTGGCAAGATTATTCTCCCTTTATTGTATTTTATTTTTTTTATATGGGAGACAAGTGATTTAATCAGGCCCACTATATCACAGTATAGTTTCTGTGGCACAAAATGACTGACAGATACCACAGACAGCACTGGCACAGATGCACTGATTGGCAATATAAATCTCCCTTCTTAGGTGTGGGACAGTGCAGAAAAATACAGGCCCACTGTTTTACACTACACAGTTTCAGGGGCTGAAAGTGGCTGGAAGATATTAAAAAAAAAATAAAAGGGACTGTACTACAATTACTATCTCCCTACAATAATCTCTGAAAAGTATGGCAGGCAGCAATAAAAAGGACTGCTGCACACAAAAAATGAGGACAAACAAACAAGATAGCTGTGCAAAAAGGAAGGAGCAACAGGATTTTTGCTTTTAAAAAAGCAGTTGGTTTGCACAGCGGCGTACACACAGCAACGCAGCGATCAGGGAGCCTTCTAGGGCAGCCCAATAAGCTACAGAGCTGTTGCACAGAAATCTAGCCTCCACTGTCCCTGCAAAGAAAAGGTGGTGTTGGACAGTGGAAATCGCTCCAGCACAAGCGGTTTGGGGGTTAATTTACCCTGCCTAACGCTATCCCTGCTTCTGATGAAGCGGCAACATCCTCTCCCTATGCTCAGATCAGCAGCAGTAAGATGGCGGTCGGCGGGAACGCCCCTTTATAGCCCCTGTGACGCCGCAGAAAGCAAGCCAATTACTGTCCTGCCCTTCTCTAAGATGGTGGGGACCAGGACCTATGTCATCACGCTGCCCACACTCTGCGTCCACCTTCATTGGCTGAGAAAAGGCGCTGAAAGCGTCATACGAAACGCGACTTTGGCGCGAAGATCGCCGACCGCATGGCCGATCCCACGCTGGGATCGGGTCGGGTTTCATGAAACCCGACTTTGCCAAAAGTCGGCGACTTATGAAAATGACCGATCCGTTTCACTCAACCCTAGATCAGAGAGATGAGGTGGGCAGCAGTGTGAGCAGTCTCTTCTTACCTAAGCACCCCTGATATCTCCAGTGTTAGATCAGATAGACAGGGTGGACAGCAGTGTGAGCAGCCTCTTCTTACCTCAGCAGCACCCTGGTATCTCCAGTAAGGGCTGTCCCACACGTCCAGATAATTCCGGTACCGGAATAAATCGGTACCGGAGTTATCCGTGTCCGTGTGCCTGGGAACTCACGTAGGCCATACGTGCGGCACACGTGTGCCGCCCGTATGGTGAGTGGGTACCACACGGAGCGTGTGGTACCCACGCGTGTGGTACCCTGCATCGCGCTGAAGCCGCGATTCATATGTTCCCTGCAGCAGCGTTTGCTGCAGAGAAAATATGAATAATAGTGTTTAAAATAAAGATCTATGTGTCCGCCGCCCCCCCACCCCCTGTGCGCCCCCCCCCCCGCTGTTCAGAAAATACTTACCCGCCTCCCTCGCTGCTTCCTGGTCTGGCCGCGGCTTCTAGTGTATGCGGTCACGTGGGGCCGATCATTTACAGTCATGAATATGTGGCTCCACCTCCCATAGGGGCGGAGCCGACTATTCATGATTGTAAATGATCGGCCCCACGTGACCGCATACAGTAGGAGGCGCGGGGCAGAGAGGAAGGAGTGACAGCCAACGTGGGAGCGGGTGAGTATTTTCAGAACAGCGGGGGGGCGCACAGGGGGTGGGGGGGCGGCAGACACATAGATCTTTATTTTAAACACTATTATTCATATTTTCTCTGCAGCAAACGCTGCTGCAGGGAACATATGAATCGCGGCTTCAGCACCATGTGGGGGGGACAGCGCTTACTGTAGCGCTGTCTCCTGCACGCACACGGACCCCAGACGGAGAACGTCCGTGTGAGGTCCGTGTTTTACACGGACCCATTGACTCTATTGGGTCCGTGTAATACGTGCGCTCCCACGAACACTGACATGTCTCCGTGTTTGGCACACGGAGACACGGTCCGCAAAAAATCAATGACATCTGAACAGATGCATTGATTTTTATGGGTCTACGTGTGTCAGTGTCTCCGGTACGTGAGGAAACTGTCACCTCACGTACCGGAGCCACTGACGTGTGAAACCGGCCTAATAGGGTAGGTGTACAACATAAAAGGATCAGATTTGTATCAGTGTGCAATTATCCAGTTTTCATCCATTATTTTTGTCTGTGTTGAATATGACATTACTGTAGAATCTATTTTTATTCCAGCAAAAGTTTCCAAGCTTCTCTTACCAAACAGTGAAAAATGGACAATACTAGGATACAGCATGAATGATCTGCAAAATCAAAACTGCTGACACTTAGACAAATAGCTGATATTTCAGGGTGATGATGCTTCGGGCTGCTCATTTGCTTGCAGTATTGGGACGGCTTGAATCTGCCCGAGCTCTGTTATGTCCCTAGCATCGGTGTGAAAAGTGAAAAAAAACTTTTAATACTGCAATAACCTTGTGAGAAGAAACATGCTAAAGAGCTGCTCTCATCTGAACCAGTTACACACATGGATAACATAGTTGTTAACTTCTGCTAAAGTAAGAGTCTGGGATTGCTGGTGCATGTAGTGCTTCTAGAGAAACTAGTGTAAAAATCCAAGACAGCTGCAAATTGCAAAGTGCAAAAAAATATGGTGGATGTGGAGCCATTGCCTCCTGCTGAGCTCTGTATGGGCCAACACAAAAACACGGAGCAAGAAAGTCCACATCAACATAATTATTTATAAAAATCTATGAAATTTTATTAATTATAACAATATAATTGTTGTATAAATACACAAAAAGTTATAAATCTGCATATACGTGCTGTCTGCACTATGCATATAGGAGGGGACAATAAGGAGGAGACATGACGGTAGCCAAGTTAGGGGGGATACTAAAATACATCCTTATGGCATCAACATGAATTAATAACAAATCTATATGCGGTCCTACAGATCTCCAGTACCATGTGTAACGGTATACTTAATCAGACCAATCCCATATGTGACGTCTCACAATTACAAAAGATTCATGCTTACCCATTAGTAATCATCAGGGAAGGCACCCCCACCTCTCTCAGCACCCCCGGTGCCTTTCCTGATGATTACTAATGGGTAAGCATGAATCTTTTGTAATTGTGAGACGTCACATATGGGATTGGTCTGATTAAGTATACCGTTACACATGGTACTGGAGATCTGTAGGACCGCGTATAGATTTGTTATTGATTCATGTTGATGCCATAAGGATGTATTTTAGTATACTAACTAACAAATTCTTGGAAAAGGGATATAATGAAGAAACATTGGGGCTAGCAAAGAAAGCTGCCTTTTCTAAACCACGTTAAGAGCTGTTGAACCCTACTGGTCAATCAAAGGATGATTTGGACTTTATTCCAATTATTACTCAATTTAACGCGAATTCAAACATCCTGTGGAAAATTGTAAAAAAACACTGGCATATATTAAAAAACAATAAAATTGTAGGGGATAAAATATCTCAACACCCCCGTTTTATATATATTAAAAATGCCGTAATTTGGGCAACTTCATTGCCCCCACGATACCAAATAAATTACACTTTAAACAAACTACCTTATCGCAGGATGTTTTAAAAGGTTTTTTTCCCATGTCAAAAATGTAATATATGCAAACAAGTCCAAACAAGAAAACAAATTTTTATAAAAATGACAATCAATTTTTCATTAAAGAATTTATAACCTGCTCCACCACAGGGGTAATTTATACTATCACATGCCCATGCAAAAAGACATATGTGGGGTGGACTAAAAGACCCCTGCGAGTAAGAATCAGTGAGCACATTAGAAATATTAAGAAAACATTTTTAGGTCATCCCCTATCCAAGCATTTTATTGAACATCACAATGGTACGATACAAGACATGGAAATCGTGGGTATTGAGAAAATAGTTCCACATTGGAGAGGAGGA